>NC_068359.1:42943378-43257883 GCF_020536995.1 Dreissena polymorpha | reverse complement strand
AATTATATAAGATATGATATTATAATATATTAAAATATATAATAAATAATATTATATAATATATAATATATAATATAATATATGATATAATATATGATATAATATATGATATAATATATGATAAAATCTATTATATAATATAATTTATGTTTTTTTAAATTGAAAGCAATACTGTCTTATCACCATAATGCGTTCATAGAAAGTTTATTCTCTCTTCCCCTTAATTTACTGACTTAGATCTGACCGAGTACTGACCCTGGAATTCTTCGAGATAGAATTTAATGCGTAATTGCACCTGGGCCGAAATCCGTGTCTATGTTTCTTATGAATTTGCTACACTTACCAGTGTAACATTACATAAGCAGTACTCAGCAACTCATCTCGAATAGGACGCAGCAATATGACCAATCTTCTGGGGAGGAATTCTCTTAAATCAGCCAATGAAATACTCGGATTTATCCATCGGATCTACTGGCGGGGAAAAAATGCCCCCGGCGTTTCATAAGCTATTGATATAGGTCATTTTACGAAGTCAAAAGGTCTGGTCAGGCTCCGACTTTATTTACTAAGAGTTTATGGTAGGAAATTCTTTAATGGGACGAACTGATTAAAAATGCAGTTATGTGTCATCATTTTTGTTTATTTGAGGACATTTACTTTATGTAAAGAAATTACCAGGAAACATTTAGTCAATCTGATCACGGACTCAGATCAATATACACTCCGTGATCTAATATAATACTAAAGTACACAACCCTACTATGGATGTCGGGTCATTTCGAAGGCACCATCAAAAAGTGTTTAACCCGCACATCAGTTGTGGCGCATGGAGTATTGTTCTCAAAGAATTGGAGCTAGCACCACCGGTAGGTATCAGTAACGCTCTGGGAAAACGGAGCTTAATGCATGTGAGTAAAGTGTCGTCCCAGATTAGCCTGTGCAATCTGCAGTGGCCAATCAGGGACGACACCTTATTATGTAATGGTATTTTCGTTTAAAGGAAGTCTTTGTGAGCAAAAATCCAGACACTTAATCGTTTACTAAACGCACATGCATTAAGCCCTTTTTCGCCGAGTACCATGTAAGCAAATGTTCGAAGCCAATTGCCAATCGATTAAACTTTATGGATGAGCGTTTTACAGTACATGTCACGTGTCAGTTATACTATAATACTCCCTTTTGGTGATGTTCCATGTATAAGCACAATCAAAATATTCACCAGAAATGTTATGCTTCGTTTATTTCTTTCCATTTCATCTTCATTCATTCTCATGTATTGGCATTAACGTGTTACTCCGCATCCCCCCCCCCTCACCAATATTTTTAACGAACCTACTATGTAAGTAAATCGCTAATCTTACTATTCTACCGAAACAAAGTCAAAAGTGAAGTTGAATAAATGTGGTCTATGTTTTTAAGATAGTCAAAATGACAGGTTCGAGTATTGATTTTTTTTATGTAATTATAGTATTTTACTAACAAGGGATACAAACTGGCCACAAATTAAGTCGACACGGGTTTGCAACAATTATTTTTTTGAATTTCACCCGTGAAAAAGCATTAAGACATAAGATTGCGTGCGATTTCCACGTGTGTGAAGTTTGCCTATTTAGCCTATTTAGTACATAGGTTGAAACATACATCCTATTTAGCTTATTTAGCCTATAAAGCCATTTTAGTAGATAAGTTGAAACATACATCATATTTAGCTTATTTAACAGCCTCTTAAGCCTGTTGAGCCCATTAAGCAAGATTATAACATCCTATTAAGCTTTTTTAGCCTATGGAATAGCCTGTTCAGCCTGTTTAGCACGTTTAGTACGTCGATTGAAATATACAACCTATTTAGCCCATATTAACCTATAAAGCAGCCCTTTGAACCTGTTTAGCATATTAAATAAGAATATTAAATGGGCAAAAACATTCGCTCTATTAGCATTTGTATCAGCCCGTTAAGCCTGTTTAGGCCAATTAGCAAGTATATCAAATAAATCACGAAAAAACTTCCGGTCTTGGCTATTTAGTAGCTTCTTCAATAAAGTTAGCCTACTTAACAAGTTAATTACATAGGTTGAAACCTGCATGCTATTTACCCATTATAGCCTAATAAACATCCTATTTACCGGTAGTTTAGGGCCGGCGTCACACACAGCTTATTTAGCGTAGTATGGATCATTTTACATGTGAGTGGGTATGCACCTTTAAGGGCCCCTTTCGGACAAACAAGAGTTATCCCCCGGAAGCGACTACTAGTGCACGCTGACCACCTGTTCTCTGCCTGTCGGGCGCACATAGTTTCTGGCCCGGGGTTTTAAGTAGGGTCGGCGTCACACACAGCCTATTTAGCGTATTATATATGTGAAATAATGTACACATTCAAATCGTAACATTACCTTTGTTCGTATACTGTTATTGATTTGAAGCAACATTAATAACTAATAAATTTAATACGCGGTATAAGCGCGGAATTCAATTAAATTACCATTCAAAATGTGTGTGTATTCTGATCATTAATGTATTTTTTATTTCCCGTTAAAAGCAGAGGGATGAAAAATTGGCGTTGCCCGTCCGTCAGTCCGTCCTTCCGTCTGTCCAAAGATCTTTTAATAAACAAATATTTGTGGCATCGCGAGTTCTCGTCGATTCTCGCGGTCCCGAAATTTCAGTCAAGTCGGAAACTGACGCGCGATAAATAGAATCTAACTGTTAATAATGACCATACAAAAATAATGGTTTTCCGAAAATGGGGCGCGCTTTAAAAAAATCCAAATGGACCTGCACATAAAAAGATATTGAAATAGTTAGCAATTTCAATATCTTGGTATTGTTACGTCAAGTGGGGCTTATTTATACCTGCCACGAATACACTAAATGGCAAAGCTACACGGGCGATGAATTCCTTTTTTGCAAAATCGATGTCACTTTATGCTGAAGTTGTTAATTAGTTAACATTTTGATATACTTTGTATTGTATCCTGCAAATATGTTATTACTTATCTGTGCTTTGATTATTAATACATTGATTGCGAATAATTTTCACGCATGCATGCTTATTATGCCCCCTTCGAAAAGAGGGGGTATATTGCTTGCTCATGTCGGTCTGTCGGTCGGTCTGTCGGTCGGTCTGTCGGTCGGTCGGTCGGTCCGTCCACCAGGTGGTTGTCAGACGATAACTCAAGAACACTTGGGCCTAGGATCATGAAACTTCATAGGTACATTTATCATGACTCGCAGATGACCCCTATTGATTTTGAGGTCACTAGGTCAAAGGTCAAGGTCACGGTGATCCGAAATAGTAAAATGGATTTTGAATGATAACTCAAGAGCGCATACGCCTAGGATCATGAAACTTCATGGGTAGATTGATCATGACTTGCAGATGACCCCTATTGATTTTGAGATCACTAGGTCAAAGGTCATGGTCACGGTGACCCGAAATAGTAAAATGGTTTCCGGATGATACTCAAGAATGCATAGGCCTAGGATCATGAAACTTCAGGGTAGATTGATCATAACTCGCAGATGACCCCTATTGATTTTGAGGTCACAAGGTCAAAGGTCAAGGTCACGGTGAACCGAAATAGTAAATGGTTTTTGGATGATAACTCGAGACGCATACGCCTAGGATCATGAAACTTTATAGGTAGATTGATCATGACTGCAGATGACCCTATTGATTTTGAGGTCACAAGGTCAAAGGTCAAGGTCACGGTGACCCGAAATAGTAAAATGGTTTTTCGGCCCATGGCCCTCTTGTTTAAGATAATGAGTTTAATATATGACAGGCTTTTATTATGTTATTTTCGTCATTACAAGGACAGTACGTATATATGGTGTTTGTTTATTTGTAGGGATGCTGTAAAATGTTTAGGTCCAAGGCAGGAAGTGACCAGCTTGATTAAAATGAGCCCAGTTCTTGTCGTTCGTGTTTATGAACAGTGCGTATATGACAGGCTTACATTTGAAAGTCTTGTCAATTCACAAAATATAGAAATTAATAGAAACATGTATGTTCTGGCAGGTGTAACAATGTTCACCGATGGACATTTTTGTGCTCTGGTTTTTCTCGATGGACAATGTTATTGGTATGACGGTTTGGTGGGGCACTTGAAATTACCACCTCCTGATTATGCATTGAACTACTTCCCGACACATGCTTTATATTGTAGAGTGTGATTTGGGTATTTGTGTGAATATAACAAGTATTTTGAAGGAACAATCGATGGTTTGCGGGAATATCACACTGTATGTTGTCTAAATATGCATATCATATGTTTGTTGATAAACTTTGCGACTTTAGCTCACCTGAACACAGTGTGTTGTGCACTTTGGAGCTGCAGTGCAATTTTGTGCGTCATTTATCGTCAATATTGTCTCACCCTCTACCCTTAAATGAATGTTGTTTGTTGTATTATTTTTTTAGCTTTGAAGACTAAATAATAGTCTTTGAACATGCGGAAAGCTAATTAATAGTTGTTCTTTGTAATTGGAAAACCTTGTCAATACGTAATGCATATTCGTATTATATTATATATAGTTAGTGAACTAATCAAGTCACTTGAAGTGGTAAAAGCGTTGTATTTTAACATCACGCGAAGGAGTGGACATCTGTTCAGTGTACATTGTAAACATGTCCAAAATATAATACTTGTGTTTGTACTTTGGTTGCAATGTCGGCAACAACACATATAAACATTTGGTTTGTACTTCAAAAACTCGCCGTATCGTAAGGTACAACTGTTTTCTGTATGTTTAAGCAACCAAGCGATGCTCCAATGAATACAGTGTAAGTATACATGTACTTCTGATTTCTTAAAACTCTTATGATAATCGTTTTTATGCCCCCCTTCGAAGAAGAGGGGTATATTGCTTTGCTCATGTCGGTCTGTCGGTCGGTCTGTCGGTCGGTCTGTCTGTCGGTCGGTCTGTCGGTCCGTCCACCAGGTAACTAAAGAACGCTTGGGCCTAGGATCATGAAACTTCATAGGTACATTGATCATGACTCGCAGATGACCCCTATTGATTTTGAGGTCACAAGGTCAAAGGTCAAGGTCACGGTGACCCGAAATAGTAAAATGATTTTCGGATGATAACTCAAGAATGCTTTTGTCTACGATCATGACATTTCATAGATACATTGATCGTGACCCGCAGATGACCCCTATTGATTTTCAGGTCACTAGGTCAAAGGTCAAGGTCACATTGACAAAAATCGTATTCACACAATGGCTGCCACTACAACGGACAGCCCATATGGGGGGCATGCATGTTTACAAACAGCCCTTGTTCAAGCAACATGTCCGTGTTAGAACATGTTGTTTAAACCGGATTTTAAACTGACGCATATCTGTACAAAGTAATTTGAAAACAAAATGTTTAGTTTTTCTGTTATATATGTTAAGTTATTATTGTTAATTCAATTATGAAGGTTGGAGTTAATATTTATTTAAGTGTTCGATGTAGATTTTCTATCAATGGCTTTGTTTATTTCATTTAAATCACCACCTATTACTTTGATGCCCTGAGAGTTTAGTATTTCTGAAATATTTTTTAGAAACGAATTTCGTAGTGTTTTATTATTTGGCGCATAAACATTCAGAAATGAATATGCATTGTTTTTCATTTCAATATTCAAACAGTTTTACTTGCCATTTTCATCGTGTGAATAGTTAATGACATCCAAATTCAAATTAGTTTGTATTCAAAATAGACACTCATTTTCGGATACTGTTCCCAAATAAGATAAATATAAGCCAATGTGAAAAATCTTGATTCAGTAAAGCAATCATATAATCAGACAAATGGGTCTCTGGCAAAAAAAGTGATATGTGCGTTTAAATTTAATAAATACTGATTTACCCTGGCTCGTTTTAACGGGTCCCTTTAACCTTGATCATTAAGGTAAACAATATGCAAATTCTCTTACATACTTAAAATTACAATCTAAAATACAGAAGTTCGATCACGAATGTGTTGTTTGAGTTTTCAACAAAATGTATTTTACCAATCGCGATCTAGCTATGCATTTCTATTTCAAACATCTGACGAACACACAATGTACAGCTGTTCATTTGTATTTTAAACATCTGATTAACACCCAATGAACAGCTGTGCATGTCTATTTAAACATCTGCCGAATACCCGATGCGCAGCTATACATTTCTATTTTAACATCTGATGAACACCCAATGCACAGCTGTGCATTTGTATTTTAACATCCGACGAACATCCAATGCACATCTGTGCATTTGTATTTTAACATCTGACGAACATCCAATGCACAGTTGTGCAATTCTATTTAAAACATCTGATTAACACCCAATGCACAGCTGTGCATTTCTATTTTAAACATGTAAAGGACACCCAATGCACAGCTGTGCATTTGTATTTTAAACATCTGACGAACACCCAATGCACAACTTTGTGTTTCTATATTAACATCTGACGGACACCCAATTCACAGCTATGTATTTCTATTTTAAACATCTGATGAACACCCAATGCACAGCTCTGCATTTATTTTAAACTTCTTTCGATCACCCGATGCGCAGCTATGCATTTCTATTTTAAACATCTAAAGGACACCCAATGCACAGCTGTGCATATCTGTTTTAAATATCTGCCGAACATCCAATTCGCAGCTGTGTATTTCTATTTTAAACATCTGATGAACACCCAATGCACAGCTGTGCATTTAAATTGTAAACATCTGACGAACACCCAATTCACAGCTATGCATTTCTAATTTAAACATCTGACGAACACCCAATGCACAGCTGTGTATTTTTTTTTAAATATCTGATAAACACCCAATGCACAGCTGTGCATTGGTATTTTAAACATCCGACGAACATCAAATGCAGAGCTGTAAATTTCTATTTTAAACATCTGATTAACACCCAATGCTCCGCTGTGCATCTGTATTTTAACATCTGACGAACATCTAATGCACAGTAGTGCATTTCTATTTTTAACATCTGATTAACACCCAATGCACAGCTGTGCATCTCTATTTTAATCTGCCGAACACCCGATGCGCAGCTATTCATTTCTATTTTAAACATCTAAAGGACACCCAATGCACAGCTGTGCATATCTGTTTTAAACATCTGCCGAACATCCAATGCGCAGCTGTGTATTTCTATTTTAAACATCTGATGAACACCCAATGCACAGCTGTGCATTTGTATTTTACACATCTGACGAACACCCAATGCACAACTTTGCGTTTCTATCTAACATCTGACGGACACCCAATTCACAGCTTTGTATTTCTATTTTAAACATCTGATGAACACCCAATGCACAGCTGTGCATTTATTTTAAACTTCTGCCGATCACCCGATGCGCAACTATGAATTTCTATTTTAAACATCTGACGAACATCAAAAGCACAGCTGTGCATTTCTATTTTAACATCTGCCGAATACCCGATGCGCAGCTATACATTTCTATTTTAAACATCTGATGAACACCCAATGCACAGCTGTGCATTTGTATTTTAACATCTGACGAACATCCAATGCACAGCTGTGCATTTGTATTTTAACATCTGACGAACATCCAATGCACAGTTGTGCATTTCTATTTTAAACATCGGATTAACACCCAATGCACAGCTGTGCATTTCTATTTTAATCTGCCGAACACCCGATGCGCAGCTATGCATTTTTATTTTAAACATCTAAAGGACATCCA
This sequence comes from Dreissena polymorpha, assembly GCF_020536995.1. Classification (NCBI taxonomy): domain Eukaryota; kingdom Metazoa; phylum Mollusca; class Bivalvia; order Myida; family Dreissenidae; genus Dreissena; species Dreissena polymorpha. The sequence continues at coordinate 43,250,185 of NC_068359.1, read as the reverse complement.
ATGCACGGCTGTGCATATCTGTTTTAAACATCTGCCGAACATCCAATACACAGCTGGGCATTTCTATTTTAAACATCTGATGAACACCCAATGCACAGCTGTGCATTTGTATTTTAAACATCTGACGAACACCCAATGCACATCTTTGCGTTTCTATATTAACATCTGACGGACACCCAATTCACAGCTATGCATTTATATATTAAACATCTGATGAACACCAAATGAACAGCTGTGCATTTAAATTGTAAACATCTAACGAACACCTAATGCACAGCTGTGCATTTCTATTTTAAAAATCTGACGAACATCCATTGCACAGCTTTGCATTTGTTTTTTAAACATCTGACGAATATCCAATGTACAGCTGTGCATTTGTATTTTAAACATCTGATTAACACCCAATGCACAGCTGTGCATTTCTATTTTAAACTTCTGCCGAACACCCGATGCGAAGCTATGCATTTCTATTTTAACATTTGACGAACAACCAATGAACAGCTATGCATTTAAATATTAAACATCTGATGAACACCGAATGAACAGCTGTGCATTTAAATTGTAAACATCTAACGAACACCTAATGCACAGCTGTGCATTTCTATTTAAACATCTGACGAACATCCAATGCACAGCTGTGCATTTGTATTTTAAACATCTGCGAACACCCAATGCACAACTTCGCATTTCTATATTAACATCTGACGGACACCCAATTCACAGCTATTTATTTCTATTTTAAACATTTGATGAACACCCAATACACAGCTGTGCATTTATTTTAAACTTCTGCCGATCACCCGATGCGCAGCTATTTATTTCTATTCTAAACATCTGACGAACACCCAATGCACAGCTATTCATTTATATATAAAACATCTGGTGAACACCCAATGCACAGCTGTGCATTTAAATTGTAAACATCTGACGAACACCTAATGCACAGCTATGCATTTCTAATTTACACATCTGATTAACACCCAATGCAGAGCTGTGTAATTGTATTTTGAACATCTGACGAACATTCAATGCACAGCTGTGCATTTCTATTTTAAACATCTGACAAACACCTAATGCACAGCTATGCATTTATATATTAAACATATGACGAACACACAATGCACAGCTATGCATTTATATATTAAACATCTGATGAACACCCAATGCACAGCTGTGCATTTAAATTGTAAACATCTGACGAACACCCAATTCACAGCTATGCATTTCTAATTTAAACATCTGACGAACACCCAATGCACAGCTGTGCATTTCTTTTTTAAATATCTGATGAACACCCAATGCACAGCTGTGCATTTGTATTTTAAACATCCGACGAACATCCAATGCACAGCTGTACATTTCTATGTTAAACATCTGATTAACACCCAATGCACAGCTGTGCATTTCTACTTTAAACTTCTGCCGTACACCCGATGTGCAGCTATGCATTTATATATTAAACATCTGATGAACACCCAATGAATAGCTGTGCATTTAAATTGTAAACATCTGAACAACACACAATGTACAGCTATGCATTTCTAATTTAAACATCTGACGAACACCCAATGCACAGCTGTGCATTTCTTTTTTAAACATCTGATGAACACACGATGCGCAGCTATGCATTTCTATTTTAAACATCTAAAGGACACCCAATGCACAGCTGTGCATATCTGCTTTAAACATCTGACGAACACCCAATGCACAACTGTGCATTTAAATTTTAAACATCTGACGAACACCCAATGCACAACTTTGCGTTTATATTTTAAACATCTGATAAACACCCAATGCACCGCTATGCATTTATATATTAAACATCTGACGGACACCCAATACACAGCTTTGTATTTCTTTTTTAAACATCTGACGAACATCCAATGCACAGCTATTCATTTATATATTAAACATCTGATGAACACCCAATGCAGAGCTGTGGAATTGTATTTTGAACATCTGACGAACATTCAATGCACAGCTGTGCATTTGTATTTTAAACATCTGACGAACACCCAATATACAGCTGTGCATTTCTATTTTAACATCCGATTAACACCCTATGCACCGCTGTGCATTTCTGTTTTAACATCTGATGAACACCCAATGCACAGCTGTGCATTTCTATTTTAAACATATGACGAATATCCAATGCACAGCTTTGCGTTTCTATTTTAACATCTGGCGAACACCCAATGCACAGCTATTCATTTATATATTAAACATCTGATGAACACCCAATGCACAGCTGTGTATTTAAATTGTAAACATCTGACGAACACCTAATTCACAGCTATGCATTTCTAATTTAAACATCTGACGAACACCCAATGCACAGCTGTGCATTTCTTTTTTAAAAATCTGATGAACACCCAATGCACAGCTGTGCATTTGTATTTTAAACATCCGACGAACATCCAATGCACAGCTGTGCATTTCTACTTTAAACATCTGATTAACACCCAATGCACAGCTGTGCATTTCTGTTTTAAACATCTGATTAACACCCAATGCACAGCTGTGCATTTCTGTTTTAAACATCTGATGAACAGCTAACATCTAACAGCCAACTTCACATACCTGTGTGGTAGACAGGTCAAAACACAGTCGGGGATCTCCAAACACAAAGCCACCCACGCACCGGAAGGAAAAATATTACTGTTGCAGCAAACCTTTTCTTGTGAGTTACTATAAAATTGATTGTTACAAAATGTTGAATTTTCAGTGAATTGTTACTGCCAACTAATGCACTTGTTTAATACACAAAATCGCGAGGATTGTTTGTGCAAGGTGTCATGTGAATATAATTGTAACAAAATTACAAAAAGTGTTATTGAACTTCTGGCTGTGTGCTTTTTAGCAGGAATGTGTAAACATATTAGACCGTAACGATAGTTATTAACTGAGCATAAAGAGATAATACAGCATTATTTAAACAAGTAGACAATAGGATCAATAACATTTTTTTCTGGAAAATAATGTATTCTTATCTAAATCCTATTGAGCTATCTTATATTTTACGCATGGCAATTAATTATTTATTTTTTAACTTCTTCAGTTTGTATTTTGTTCTTTTCAGGGAGATTAAAGTATTTTTGGAAGCACCTTCAAGAGATATACTGATACTGATATCTTGATCAATTAAAAGTTGTCATCTATAGTTAAAATCTGTTTGTTTCATTACCAGATGGTGCAAGTATTGCAGTGAAAGAAAACAATCAAAGTAACGCTCCATCGAAATTCCCGTACCGGACACATTTTTATTATTGTTAAGTTATCAATTTAGGCTAACATCTATTTTCTTTAGGTTCTTTATGAGTTCCAGATGAAACGAGTAAAAAACGAAGCAGGACGGCGACGTCGACAGCCTGATTATGTTGGCAAGCAAGCTACAAAATCAACAACAGCAAGGGCTACTAAAGAGCAGGATTTCAAAACATTAGAGGGGCTGCCGATCCCCTGTAAACCAAAATGCCGGCGAGCTACCGCAGCAGCAAACAAGGATCCTTTCACAACAACCTCAAAACCCATACACATTATTCGGATTGTCTGCAATAAGTTGCGTCCATCAATCTTCAAGTACATCCGCCACTCCCATTAGGACAGCCATGCTTCGTCCCTCAACAGACCGTGCATATCCTGAAAACAAACTCCTCGGCTTTCTTTGATAAGGAACAGGACATCACATTCAATCAAGCTTTTCTTTCACATGAACCTATTACCAAGTACTGGTCTCACCTATGCGAAACACCAGGACCCTAAAATAAGCAAGGCAAATTAGCAAGCATGCAAAGACCTTTGGTGTAATACATTTGTGGACATGGCGCTACTCTTCCGTTCATCATCGTCCACCAAGCTACTCACCACCGTTTACATGGATACTCTAATTTGCAGACATCAATCACTTCTAAATCCAGTCTCATTAATGTCAACAACAATTCACACAAGTCAGTTGTTACATAAACCTTTGCCTGACAAGCACAGATATTCTAAGATATCGGGCATATGATCATGGAATATAGTAATATGAACATTTTATAACTATATATGTGCATGAAATAAACAGATATAAATCAGAGATAAAGCCAGAAAACAGAATGCAGACATACAAGCCCGAACACACTCTTGTGGTGGGACGACACGATTTATATGGGGAAAAGGTTAATGACAAATATATAATGTTGTTTCATTAGAAGAGATAACAGCCATATATTGAACACATTAAAATCCACACACATAACTACATTGACAGACAGTCGATAGGCAGAATGTAAATATGTACGCCATATGCAGACAGTATTAGTTTTATCGAATAAGAATATAAAACTCCTATAGAAGTCTTTGTAAAACAGTTAGCCTACTGGCTACTAGCCCATGCAATGTTAAACGTATTAAAATAGATTATATAAAGCAGTTTATAACGATCAAGGTTTAATTACATTTTAATTGCCATTAAGATTTTGAGTATGACAGCAGATCATAATCAGATCACTTCTCCATAATAAGATATTGTGGTGTAACGCTTGCTCATCTTTCTGAGGTAAATGTCACATTTCAGGTTAAAATATCAACATTTTTTCTGAATCCTGAACGATATTGTTAAAATTTTTAAAAGTTGTTGCGAACTTCAATAAAAAGTTGTATATTAAAGGGTGACTGTTACAATGCTGTCTTACACACATAACGGGAAAATTATTATCATACCACGTGATATGCAACTTTAATTTCAATAGCGTGCACTTCTTTTTCCCTGGCGCCATTATTTTTCAAGGCAACAGCTTTATGTCTTCGAAGCGAGGAGAAAATTATAATTACAAATCTTGCAAACGTTTAAGCTTTGAAAATCTTTCTTAATGCGCTAACTCAAATTGACGTCAATTAAAACGTGGTATGAGCACATGGGGATGAATGTGCTGAAATGTCAAATATGTCCATGTATGTATCTCTTTTACTGAACTTGTTTTAAAGGAGAAAGTTTATGCTTTATATTCTCCTCTTAACAATAAGTTGCACAGCCAATTTTCTGTTAATTGTTGGCCATCTTACACCTAGACTTTTCGGAGGAAAGGTGACCGTACTTGAAAGAATGTAATTTGTTCTAAGGTTACACGCTATACAAAAATGCCACAACAGTGTTGTTTCTTCTTACACCATCGTTTTATAATTGACAATCATTCTGAAGAATTTCATTGTCGGATTTGGAACAGAATTGCTAGATCATCCAAGACAACACAAATGTTGAATCTTTTTATAACCCCCCCCCACCCCCCCCACAAAAGCTAGTTGTTTGTTTGAAGGTAATACTAACTAGGTAATTATTTGGTTGCTTGACTTTAGACCTAATAATCCGATCTTAAGTACGCGTCAAAATGGCTGCGTCAACATCGGCGTAATGGTCTGGTTAAGCAACGGCTTGCAAAATCTCCCTATCACAATTTCTACTACTGGTACTCAATTGAAACTTCACTTATGTGTTCGGGTCATGGTGTGATTGTCACTGACATTATTCCATAATATCGACCTGCAATTAAGGGAAACAATGTCCATGTTAGTAATTTGTGTACGAAACTATTGGTTATTGTAAACACGCACCATATCCATACAACCATTTGTACTACCGGTACTCAATTGAACCTTCCTACATGTGTTCGGGCTAATAGAGTGATGCCACTGACTATTTTCCATTAAGCTGACCTGCAATTAAGCTAAAAATGTATTTTTTTTGTATTTAAAAATTGTTAAAGGTAAACATGCATATCTTCATATGAATGCTTCTGCTACAGGTTTCAATTAAAAACTTCAGTCATGTGTTCCGGGTTATTGTGTTAAGTCACTGACAGAATTCCATGACTCTTACCTGAAATTTAGCAGAATTATTCCACTATTTTTACAAATAAAATTGCATAAGAAAGACGTGCTACTCATCTGTGTAACTTTTTTTTTACTAATGGTATTCAATTAGGTCCCTAACCTAATTTCATATCTCTGAGTTGCAATTTAGCAGAATTATGCAATACTTTTACTTTGAAAATTATGTCCATGTCAATTGTTTCTATTTCAGTTTTTCAATTGAAACTTTACACATGCGCTTTGGGGTATTTTGTGAGTTCACCTACCAAATCCCATAGTTCTTACCTGCAATTAAGCAAAAGTATTCATAGTTTATGAATTGAGGTTAAGGTGAGCTTGCAACATCTCACTCCTCCTAAAGGTATTTACTTGAAACTTCACATATGTGATTGTGGTCAATGTGTGAGGTAACTGACTTTCAATTTATAACCGAAATCCACATTTTTGTAATTTGCAAATTCTGATTAAAGTTTGGGTGGAACTACCCAATGTCTTTATATATTCTACAGATATTGAAAACAAAAATACTTTTTCTATGTGGTAAGGGTCTAGATGAATATTATCCGACCAAGACCTTTTAATGTGACCAGCCTTTTAGCAGGATTATGACCCATTCGTTCTCATACACATATGGTTAAAAATTGCTTGCAATATGAAATACGGTTAAGGTTTGCGTGCAACAAATATATATCGCTGTAACTAATACAGATATTTCATTGAAACTTTATGTTTCTTTTGGTGATCATAATACGAGGTCACATACAAAGGCCCATACAAGTGACCAATAATTAATTAGAATTAAGCGCTTTCTGAATTTAGAAAATTCAGACAAATGTTTGCATGAAAAATCTCAAGAAGATACGTATACCTTGCACGGTTGTGCATTTGGTGGCATTTGGGTCAATCGCACTGTTGCTGAACAAATATAAAAAGTTCACTTACGTCAGAACGGATGGAGATAATGTGCCTAACTTGTGTGTGTATGTAATTTACATTTTGATCTAGTGAGCTTAAGGATTAGCGGGCCAGTTGGGTCAAAGTTATTGTAACTTAAAATAGAGAAATACTTTGCATAATTTTGGTTTGGATATAGTTGTTTTTCCAGAAATGTTAAGTGTGTGTAGCTTAGATGCAAGCGCATGTAAGAATTGTATTTGGGGCCAGTGCAATCAAGGTCACTAAAAATAGAAAATCAGTTTTCACTCAATAACTTTAGTTTGACTTTAGGTATGTTGCCTTAATTGTGTTTGTACGCAGATTAAGTAAAGATGAAACTTAGGTTTTTATTGGATTAAGGGCCAGTTGTATCAAGGTAACTGTTTTTTTTAAATAAAAAAATGGTTTCTGCGATATTAATTTAGTCTGAAGGGAGGTATCGTGCTGTATTTGTTCTATGTAGGTAGTTTATATGCGTCTATTGCTGGTAAAGGCACCTTATTAAACATAATACTTGTATTAATATTTAAAAAACGTATTTCATAACATTTTCCCTTTCGTTGTTTAAATTCATAAAGTGTAAATTTAAGTTTACATGTGCTTCATAAATTATAAAGATATTCAACTTCAATTTTATCTTTGTGGTCTGCTTTTTACGTGACTGACACGAAATGTATATTGCACAATCAAAGCGGAAAAATAGACGATTGCGCTGACGTAATACAGCTCTTGTTACATTCATTAAAGCGGACTTTATATTCCTTGTCGAGAACAGGATACGAAAATTCATCATATGATATTTTCAAAACTACCGGAGATATTTAAAACACTGAAGTAGCCATTGTGCTTTTATTCGTAGTTTCGTATGTTCACGGATCAATCTGTGCGCATTTTTAGATTCAGGCATCTCGTTTTGAGAACATCTTGTTATTCAGAGGTAAAGGCCAAGTACCGCTAAGATGCGCGTGCTAAACTTACACAATTTCGTTTTAAGGAAATTATTACCATTGTATTCATATGTATTAGTTGCATGTTTACATTTTCAGTTGCTGTTTTGTCATGCGTCGCTTGATGTAGGATTTGAGCTCCGGATTTGTTTGCACTCAAAAGCAGTTCATTTATATTTTGTTATTCACGTTCTAAGTAGCTGTAAAAGATGACGACATATTGGTATATTTCTGCTGCCCTTCTAGGTGAGTTAAATGATTTATTAAAATATTATATAACTTGTTACTAGTTATTAGTACACTAAAGTCAGAAAAAATATGTTATGCATTAATTCTGTTTTACATGCAATGCAGTTAAGACGGAACATCAAACTATTATTTTCAGTCTGTTTGAACATTTCCAATGCTATTGACATGTATGGGTTAAGCTACAACTACTTTGACGAGATGGCACAGAACTATTGCGCTGCAAAAGGTGAAGGCTGGGTGTTTAGTATTAGGCGGGATTGTTTTGGCGTAGCTCCAACATGCAACGACATGTGTGCGGCGGCAAAGACCGACATTCCTAGTGCCATGGGAATTCAAGTGACTAAGTACGTACTCCTTTATTACTTATTATTGCTGTATCACAAATATAAGTTACTAGCTAGTTGCGTGATGCACTAATTGTAGACTGCTGGTTAGCGCGTGGACATCTCTCCGTGTTTTTATTGTGCAAGTCGCAATTCATTCCCGATTTTTAACTCCGTCTAGAATGAATTAGTTTCGAAATTACTTGGAAACCATTTATGAATTAAAGATTGTTTAATTTACATCGTGCATGGAAACTGCGTCTTGTTAATATTGTTATTTAAAATTATTGAAAATTATAATATATTTATAACATATATTATAGCGTATTATAACGGTTGTTAAGATGTAAATAAAATATCATGCTTTAATACTTTAAGCTGTTTCTTACTCAAGGATTTTTTATTGCAGAGCTTGCTGTTTCGATGGAGTTTTCATAATAAAAGATCACAAACAACTCCTGCCTAACCCAGCAAACTCGCAACCTGATGCAGGAAAGGCCAGTCTGATTACATATGGTAATGGTGTTGGCGCGTGTACCTGGGGCCCTAATCACTGTGGTCCAAACTATTGCTGTTGCAAAGGAGATTGGAAACAAAATAATTCGATTTTGAAATATATTCGAAAGAGTTAAGATCAAAACAGTTGTGGTACTGGAATATTCGCAGTCAAAAATAATAAGATGAATAAACGAATTACAGAACAAAATGCATTTATGAATATTGTTGTAAATCGTGTAGTTGTTTTAATGTATTGTTTGTAAAATGTAAACTGAAAGTAAAAGTGAAGGTATACATTGGAAAATTAATTTGATTTGAACCCCTTGGGTTTCATCATGATAAAACCCGAAAATACGGCATTAATACATTTGTGTACAAAGTACGATTCATAATTATTAGAAAAAGTTCAGAAATTGATTAAATGTTTGCTTAATAGTGGAAATTTTAATTAGTTTGATTTTAATTTTAAATTGTTTAGCAGGGACAATGATTTTTGCCATGTTTCATTCTAATGAGGAACACTCAGATATATAATGTTTTTCATATTCCAGTATTATTTAAATGTGATACATGTATCTAGCACAAGTTTTGGAATGCACAATATTTTTCATTTCAATTTCCGGCAACGATTTCTATCCATACGACACACGAATACTAACATGGTACATAAACATGTGTTGAATATATTGTCCCAAAAACAACAAAAACATCATTTTGTATCTTGTAAAACCAGACCACATCTAGCGTTGAAATTTTGGCTATTGCTATAAGGAACTTTGATTTTTTATGTGTTAATTTAATTTTTCGAAATAGTGTCAATTTCACTATCAGTCACTAGGGAAACTAACAGTCAACATCAGAACTAACACAACCGCATACACAGTACATGCCAGTCTTAATCGGATGCAAATTCAGATATAACTGAGATTGTGTCAATATTTTGATTCATCAATAAACAGGACAAACCTCAAATTATTGTCATGCCCTAGATTGTTCATGTAAACATGTGTTTATGTACATGTACATTGTTCATTTTTATCGTTTATGTTTTGCATCTAAATGACAATGTCACTGTTATTTAATGCTTTTATTGGATGCTGTGTGGTAGTTAGAGCTGATAACAGCCGATGCCTACCTTTTGCGCTTCTTTATTATTTGTAATACCTTTTTAAATGTCTCATTGTATTAGCGTCTGTTAATATGGCAGCCATTTTGGATAAACAGGAAGTTGATTTCCTGATGCTGACATAAGTGCTTTCTGGGTAGTTTACACTGGCTACAGTATTTTTGACAGTTTAGTCATATGAAATAATTTGTTAAATACTCATAATCAACCAAAATTATCTAATAACAAGGTAATAGTAGTGTTTACAAATGATTTATTTATTTAATTGATATGTATTTGACTATTGTTTAATTGTCATATCGTCAGAAATATCATTTTAAGACGAGTGACATTTACCGTGTCAAGAACGCTAAAATTATATTGTGCGCTCTTGCGCGCTTTACTGAGCGTTGCTTGTGCGCTTTTTAAACACATTTCATATGTGCGCTTTTATGTTTATATTGCAAAATGCTATGCGTGCGCATCTGGACAGTATATATGGCACTGAAAATTGTCATTCGAGGACTCTGAACTTTGTTTTCCAATGTGTAAGACCTATTTTATTTTTCTTATAAGCATTTAAAATAAAGTTTTCAATAAGACTTAGCTATTAAAATTAAGACTGAATTTTATAAATTGCATTTACCATCTTTTTAGGACATTATAAAATAGAGAGTGCAAATACTTAACATGATACCTGTATATTGCTGTATTGTAATGATAAATGTCTGAGAATTAATCTGTCTGTTAAGAAATATATTATATATATATTGAAAGTTGTTATTAATTTATTCGTTATGAATGAATGAAATTTTGAAATGTTATACATCTTGAGTTTATATTTTTTTGACAATTTTAAAACAACTGAATAGGCAAAATGTTATTCTTAGTGTACTGTTTATCAGAGTCCATTTTAGTTCTATGTTAAACTGTAACAAAAGCTTCAAGTTTGTAAAAATTGAAGAAAAATTACAGCTACCGCTCGGCTCGTGACATTATATTGAAATCACGAAAGTCAAGGATTTACGGGACGGTGTTTTTCGACAATTACGCATACATTACAAGTCAGGACATGTCACGGGACTCGCAGTTTTCTGATGTATTAGTTCTCGATATTAGCATGAAAGGCAACTACAAAATGTTACATTGTCGAACGATGTACGAGTTGCCTTCTTCTGTCGATCATGGACTAATCGTACGCTCGTGAACTTGTTGTTGCTAGGTAAATTTGTAATACTTATAACGTTATCGCATACAATCAAGCGCATTTCACTGAAAGAGATGGAAGACGCCAAAAAAGTGAAGGTTATCCAGATGCGACCTTTGTTTCCGTAGATATTAAAAGATCATGATCACATAAAACCATAAACGTTGCTATTTGACATGCTATGGGTACTGTTTGTATTCAATCCACAATTTTCACCTAATGTGAAATCGTTGACTAAATCCTATGCCTCTGCATTGTTAAATAGAAGAACGAGCCCCGATTCGCTCTTACTTCTTAGACTATTTTGTTTCAGGTTTACGTAGTTTGTCCCTCGACTACCAGTAGATATCTTGCGTGGAGTAATATAATACACAAGTGTATGTTTATTTGAAATTTGTTAATAACATACTCAGCAAGACAACTGGTGTTATGGCCATCGTTAAGTTAACACACATGTAGTTCACTAACGTTGTTTGTATGTACGAGTTATTCTGTTTTACTTCTTTTCAGTATGGCTTTGTTACACCGTTGCCGGCTATGGTTGTTGATTTTGTTCTGATTTGAGCCAAAATCATGTTTATTCACTTTTATGTTATGTTTTAGTTATTGCAAATGATAAAAAACGCTGAAATCAACGATATAAAAGAAACTTGATTATGTGATTAAGTCTCAACAATATTTTGACACCATAAAAGTAATGCTTTAAAAATAAATTATAACAAAAATATGCGAAACTCATGATATCTATTAAAACAAATGTTGCACGGAAGATAAGGTGTATACATAATATATACGTTGAACATAGTACTAATAAATATATAAGGGGATTCTCTACCTTTCGTGGTCCCAGTTGATACAATTGATCATCCGATGTCGGTCGACGTGGACAGTGGAGGAGATTTGATCGAGATGTTGGTTCACATAAAGAAGAACATATTTCCGTGTCAATTAACTGGCGATTTTCCGAAAAATTTAGTATATGCCTTAAAGTTGATTGGTTAATCCGATTTATATACTCTGTGCTGTGTTTAAGTACAGCATTTTATTGGTGAAGACACATTCGTAGAAAATGTATGTATGTTATATATTCAGGTTCCGATTGTAAATATATCATTCTATAAGTTCTTGTCAATTAAAATTCGACCTTCTCCCCTGACGAAGTTATCTACGATAAACAGGTTAGCGTATTACTTTGCACACGGTGAATGTTTTGATTGCTATAGCCATTACTAATGCTATTTTATTTTTATTCTTAAAACTATTTCATTGTTTTAGTTTTTAATTTGGTGAAAATAATATATAAATTTCATTTGTTATCAGAGTGTTTATTTGTATATCATGCGCAAAACATAAATGTTCACAAATAAAACTATTTGTTCTTCCTTTTTTGATACGAACAAAATCGGTCGGAAAGTAAATTAATTGCACACATTACAACGGCCGTTAACGTTATATTTGGCAAAATCAAATATACACATTATGTAGACTTACATAATAGCTTGTCCTTAACAGCCAATATCTGCCATAAACCATGCTCATAAACGTTTATTAAACCGTCCTTTTCGTTCAATGTTAGTGTGTTTCATACAGATGGAAAACATTTGCGGCAACTTTGGGTCAAACGTCCATTGCAATTAGAAAAAGAGATTTTCGAATTTGTACACCTTGAACTGTAACCCCAATATCTGTTGAATCAAGTTGACTGTTTTGCAATACACTTTTCACCTGCACCATACCAATTGCATTTTTTGCCGATCTATAAATGTGACAGTTACGTTATAGTGTTCTGGGCAAGCGCAGACTGCGATTGGTTAAAGAGTCGGACCATTTGTCATTCAATGCAAATTTGGGACGGAGATAATTATAAATAGACACTGGTTGCATGCGCAGGAATCGGTGTATGATTGGATAACCTGAAATTTTCTACTTGACCAGCCAAATCAAAAGAGGTTAAAAAGGGCTGTATTTAAAGCGTTGTTGTAGAAATAAAAGTGATATTTAACTATTATTGATTAAGAGTTTGTTGAGGGAAAATAGAAAAGTGAGTCATAAACTTAGTTCTAATTAATTATCGTCTGCCAGGTCTTTTTGTTGCTTTAGGTTTCTTTGACACATTGATGGTTGTAAATGTGCCTTAGTTAAACATGAACTCCTTATAATGAAAAATTTAAGAGACACTATGTTCAGATGATGTATAAGAAAGTTGATTACTTTAATATTATGACAAGCTCATAAAGTCATGAACAAAATGTCAAAATAATTTGAACGCGCCTCTTCGACGTATATGATGACATTTTTAGTGACTGTAGTACTTTTATTTCATTGTTTTTCTCTTTCGCCGTTCACTGAATGTAATTGGTCGCATGTTATGTTCTTGCCAGTTTAAAAATAACCATTACTCAATGCCCATGCTTCATGTGCCTTGTGCTTGAACGCATGCGTCTGCCCTTAGACCGCTTTCATCTCTTAGTATTAGGTATGACTACCTGAAACCTGTAGGCACATAATTGCTCTGAAAGTTGCGAATGATCCATCGCGATTCGTTTGTTTTATTCACAGCTCCTCTTTTGTCCATCGGTCATTGTTATGTTTAGTAGAGAATGGATTTTTTTACCGATGTTTCATTGAGATTGTGTGTGTGTCACTTTGCTTTATGTTAACTTTTTCTAGTCTTCAACGACTGTGTAACTGTATATAAATATCATTAAGCAAATACATACATCAGTTGCATCATTTATTTGTAATGCAGAATTGTTGTTAATATGTAAATAGAGCATGTATAATGGTGATGTTATGAAATTAATCTTCATTTAGAGAATGCGCATTGCCATGGCAAAATTCAGGCAAATTTAAACCATTGAAGTCTTATAAACGACTTTCATGTGCCGGCCAGTTCGTTAACGTGAAGAACATATCCAAAAGAGCGGCACAAATGTCGGAAAATCTTCAACAAAGAGAGAAGACGTTTACTCTGCAAACAGCTGGGGAAATCCGTAGACAAGCCTGACCGAAATTCGTTCGTGGCCAATTCGGTCGATAACTTTTTCGTCATGATTAACGAAAAGAAGACATGTTGGATGTCGCACAAGCCTTATGAGCACAATCTACGCTCGACGTTTATGGTCCAGCGTCTTTTGGAAGTGTGAAGCTCAACTTGTATTCTAACCGTATGAACACCGATGTGCACTACTTAACTTCGTTGAAGTAATTTGGTACTTTGCACAGTGCGTTTATTTAGAGGATATTACACGGCTGAGCCTGGCCGGGCAGTGATAATCGGCCTGCAAGGAGCATAACGGCCTGAGGGCCGTTTGCGACCTGAGGCCGATTATCACTGCCCGGCCCGGCTCAGCCGTGTATTAACGTCTATAATATATGGGAGGCGGAAAACTACAACGGGCGAGGCATGGTATGGTATTGCGCAAGGGGGGGGGGTTAGAGGGTTAAGATTAGGGTTAGGGTTAGCGCCTCCCATAATATATATCTTACTTTAATACTAAATTATAGATAGGCACAGGTTTTGAGTAATAAAATCATTCTTTTTTGGTCCTTCACTAAAATTTATGAAGAACCAGCTTTCCGTATTTATTGAATTGATTGCGCAATTTGTGTGACGAAACATAGCTAGACGCTTTGGATTTAAGGACAACAACAAATCAGACTTGGAGTGTTTTTATTTAACAGTTAAATATGTTTAAGCATTGAACGATAAGAGTGTGTGTTTACGATGGATTATTATAATATTATGAATTTATGAATGTGAATAACAGTGTTGGGATATAAAAGTGGAATGAAACTGGTGTGACTGCATTTTCGATTTCGTTAAAATGTCGAATAAAGCGATGTTTTGTTGAATAATTGATGGATTAAATTTAAGAAAAGTGTAAGTGAATCGTTCTTTAACTGTTCGAAGGAAATCGATGTTGAATTACAAGGGTAATTTCTTTAATGAATAAGTCGTTCCTTTGTCAGTCGATCAAAGAATGTCTTTCCACAAAGAATTGCCTGCTTACATCCAGTGCTTTAAAATGGATGGCGATGAAGAAATGTGTCCAAAATGTTAACTCGTCATGGAAGCAAATTAAACTTTACGAAAATAAACATGGTTATTACACAACTTCGGTGAGTAAAACAATAACCTAGTTGTTTAACTTGTTTATGGCTAAGACTGTCTGTGGACGCCATTTTTTCCAGTTGAACGTCACGCGCACACATTCTGAGGGCCGAATATAATTAATCGGCCCTAGGGCCGAATATTTATAATGACCCCGCAATGGTGATAATGGCATGAACAACTGTACAAATTTGTTACAATATATAGTAAGGTATGTATAGACATTCCCAAAAGTACATTCGGTCCTGTGGACTTAAAAAACTTGCAAGACCGGACTGGGATTCATAGGACCGAAACATCACGTCACCGACTCAAATTTATTGACATAAAGAGAATTGGGAAAATGTAATGGAAAATAAGCAACACAACACTGAACACTAACAAATCGCAAAACGCAGTATTCTAAAAAAAATATTTAAACCAAAAAGTCGTTAAAAACAAAACAATTTCTCAATTTAAAATACAATTAGTGTATACCTGCATGCAAATTGATGTTTGAACAAAAGTTTTCAGATACTGATCAGGGCTTTTTTCCTTTTTTAGCAGGGACCTTATATAGGCCCCTTCCCCCAAGAGAAAGGCGCCTTCCACCAACTTAATGTCTTTAAAATCATGCATATTTCCCAAAATGTTAAGTTCACCTTGGATTTTTTTCCCACTTTCTTAGTTTTGTGGATATTCCCCCCCCCCCTAAAATTGAAGGCACGGCCTTTTCCTAACCTTAAGAAAATAAGCATTGCCGATAGTTAAATGACTGTCAGTGACTAACGTCAGTGAAGAGTGTAAATAAATTATTTTTACACACAAAAAGACATTTATATTTGTTAGGAATCAATGAAGTACCTAAAACAACAGAACACATGTGGGATATCAAAAGCATACGTAAACTGACTAAGTTTTAAACGCAAAAAGCAATTATCGGTATACCGAAAATTTCATTGACGCGAAATTATATGAAAACTCAGAATTTTACTACAAAAGTCAATAAACTGGCCACAAAGATAAACAAATCAATGAAAATGCACCGTAAAGCGCAAATTTGAACCGGAACAAACTGCTTATGCCCGGATTACAACGATCTGAGTTCCAGAACGTATTTTCGTTTAACGGTAAACACTATTGACATATTTACGCGGAAATGTTTTTTGAGCATTCGCAGGAACATTTCATGAATGTTAACAAAAATAAGACGCAATTTTTACTGCTCATATTTGTTTTAAACTTTCTTTTATTTTCAGATTTTAATAAATGAAATAAATAAATTTCTGCTGTTTTATTTACCGGACATTCGGACCGGCAACATAGCATTTTCAATCGGACCTGTTTTAAAAACGTCGGTCAGGTCCGACGGTCCGGCACTTTTGGGAATGTCTGAATTATTATTATGTATATATAAACTTCATTTGTCGGTCTGGCTTTGTGTACTATTATTTAATTTAAACACATTTTTAAGTTTGTTTTATAGTTTTGCTTTAAGAGTTTTTGCAATACCTCATCCCATACTTTATCAAATCTTGCCCCTATAATCATCATTATGCAGTTTGCCTTTTTTTCAATAATGGGTATATTTGCTTGCCAAACTATACACCTGTCTCTCTCCCCGTTAGTAATGTTTTATCAAACTTAAATTTCATTTACTAATACAATAAAAATTCAAGATTTTTACGTGTGTTTTGATGTTTCCGTGCTTATAAATACTAACAGTTTTAATCGATCAAATCACATGGTTACAATATGATTATACGCAAAATGTAAATGATTACTAGTATGCAGTGACTTAAATGATGCGTTTTTATGTCGATCGCAGTACAATACCACTTACTTTGTGTTAGTATACGTCGATCGCGATGAAATGACTAAGACTTTTTGATTGTGTACGTTGATCGCAATACATGTAAATAGGGTCTTGCACGAGTTGTCATATCATTCGGCGAGCTTACTAACACATGTCCTGGACGAGTTTAATAAAATACGGTATGAAATGACAACGAGTGTCAGATCTTTTTCATTACATGCTTTTAAATGAGCAAATTTACTAAATATTTACGCAAACAATGATAAACCCCGAATGTTGTTTACATTTCGTGACGTCATTTAACGTTGAACGTCATTTTAACAAAATAACAAAATGCGATTGGTCAATCGAACGAAAACTAAGCTAATGAAAACGTTTAAAAAGTATGTTACACATTTGTATGATAAAAATATTCGTAATGGTTATATTACATGGGGAACAGGGTATGGCATGTGATAAAAATGTGAATGTATACGTCGATTGCAATAAAATGACTTTGACTTTGCAATTGTAAACATCGATCGTAATGAAATGACTAAGACTTTTTTATTACACGTCGATCGCAATAAAATGATTGAGACTGTATGATAGTAAACGTCAACCGCCATGCATTTAAACGAATCAACTACATATTTTGAATTAATTTATTACCAACGTCATTCATGTTGAAGAAAACAGTTTTAACATTTATGTATATATTTCTTAATATATATTTACCAATGACACAATATACTACAGCAATATTTATATGCTAATACACAACACTGAAATGTTTTTGACATAAATATACATTTACTGAATTCGGGTCATTTGAAACAATGATTTTGAATTGATATTGTATAAGCAAACAAAAGCAGAGCATTGAATTGATTAAGAAACATTAACATTCTAGTAATATAGACTATTGCTCGATGGAGGCACCCAGAATTATTAAATTTTTACATGACTTGCAAACAAATAAACCCCTTGATATATATTCTTAAAAACGATAAAGCAGGTCCCGTTCAAAACAAAAACTTCAATATTGTTCGACATTTTAAATAAAGAAAGACATTATACAATGTGTGTATTCACAATAACATTAAAATCAAACACACACACGCACGCGCGCACACACGCAAACACACACAAATTGTATTGCTGTCGATTTAAACTAGAGAAGCTTATAAATTTTCTTAATAGAACACACTTAATTCAAAATGTTGACTCAACTTTGAATTTTTTTTATATTTCAATGAGTTTGAAGATCGTGCTAAATTTTTAATCACACAAGCATTTATTTAGATTCAAATTCAACTCATTTCTGAGTTTGAGAAAGAACATTGCCTAGTGGCACGAACACACTTAAGTGAATATTCTGACTCAATTTTCAGTTGCTCATCTTGTTTTACATGATCGTGCTTAATTGTATTATTGTAGATTCACACAATTTTTTTAGTTATAAGTCGGACTAAACTCAAGTCTTAATTCGAGGGGGAATATGTCCAAATTATTGATTATATTTGAGTTGTGCACTGTTCACGCACAGACCAAGTTGCTCATTACTCAGCTGGGTGGATTCTCGCATCTTATCTTCTGAGTTGTGCTCAATAATAGAGATTGTCCGTGAACATGGACCATATATTAGCGTACTTATATCTGAGATTTGAGAGTCTTCTTTATCTGACAGGCATACCCGATACTCAGCTTAGTGAAAACTTAAACCGCATGCAGTGAGTTAAGCTAAACAAATTGAGAATTTTCATGACCGCAGGCCCGAGTCAATGTGTCTTCAAAAAAGCAAAATATATGTTTATTACAACCGCAACATGTACAACCGTGAGACGCGCGTTTAAAATATATTCACTTATTTTTACATTATTTACATTAAAAGTGTCCTGACTTGTTCATTCGTTTATATGACTCGTTAAAAAATATATGCATGAATGCGGTATGCAACTTCATTGTGCGATTTCCTAACCTCAACAGTGAAAACTATGTGTTTGATGCGTGCTTTAAATGACATTTGATTAAACGGAAATTAACAGTACAAATAACCGTGTGTGTTCACGGACATCAAACAGGAAAATGAAGTTATCACGTTTAATGAGATGATACATTCAGAGATATATTGTGTTATTTATTAGCGTCAACAATAATATAAGGTCTTATTGTTGCTTTAGATTAAAAAAACTCACCGGTTTCATCCAAATGCATATATACATGCACAGCATATTCCCAGGATAATTTGATGTTTTTATCAAAGAGGAGACAAACTCCAAATTAGGAACAAAGTCAGTCATATTTGTAATGCAAACGTGTTTATCCCACACATCAATCCTTTACAACGACAGTAAGTGTTCATAAACAACATTCAACACCGCAAGATCATGTATAAATACAATATGTACACTAAAATATATGATGTTTGCTTTTATTATGGCTGTTTATATATAAAGAAGCGCACTAAAATTAAAATTACATGCGAATACAACAAAAATATCTGAGGTTGCTTTTCATGATAACCCCATTTATATTCAAGAACCGTAAAATGGACATATGCAGTATGAATTCAAACATCAGTTGCCTGCAAAATTGATCAAAAATAGCATATAATATCATTAGGCCCACTATGATCTCTGACAGAAACGTGTTGCTTCAAATATGCATAATTCCATTTAGTACAGTTTTGTATCCGTAATATATATCAGAAACAACATAACGTTAACGTAGAAATATGCATGCGCATCGCCTCTGCTCTCGACTCCATGGTTACATCCATTTTCAGAACATGACGTTATGCAGCCATGGTATTTTACATCTTCAAATCGAAAATCGCCGCAAACATTGTTCAGAGTATCCAGGGAACAACCTCTGTACACCATCTCGATATTGTCTTTATCTAAAAATAATTACATTCATTGTTAGTTAGGTATTCTGGTAAGGAAGCGTTGGAAACACGGTGTTCTCATTTTAAGCATCGACAAATTTGTATGCAAATCCTTGTTAGTAATTCTATTCTGGAATAATTTAGTAATTTCTGTAGAAATTAGATTGCGTGTTTATTTCGTAAAAGGTATACAATGAACTATTGAAAGATAGATACATGTAACACTTTGTAACTTGATTCTACACTGTTCAATTATATTTAAGTTTTTGGCCCAAACTTATTATTTTCTTCCTTGTACTTGATTCTATAGAACATATTTTTTCATTATCGGATTTTAATAATCAAATTAAATCGCACACAACAAACAACGCTTGATATGTTTATAAAATATTTACAAATAACTCATACCTCACTTTAACGGTAGGATATAAATTGTGTTTGAAAAGTTTAGTTTTGTAAAAGTAGGACATATTTTGGGCATACGTTATCGCCACAAGTTGATATCGATAAGACAGTATAGAAATTAACAATATAATTATGAAAAAATCGTGATACAAAAAATAAAGGTTCACTTTAAATTGCATATATAATAATTATATAAGCGTACAATATATCAATAAGCACGAACATGATTTTCTCAATTATAAACCTATGTATTATAAACCTATGTATTAAAGCTAGATTCTATCGGATTGTTTATGAACATTAAGACTATCAAGAATAAATGCATTTGTATTTATAAAGAGTTTATATATAAGTTGTAAATAATTATTGTTTATACATCAAGTATCGCTAGACTATATATGTCGATTGCTGGACAGCATTTCACACAATGCGTTCTGACAAAAGAGGGACAGAACGAGTCTATTGTTTCCGATCGGAAATAATTTCAAGAACTTGGCGTGTTATTACGGAATTAGGATAGGGCCAAGTTGATTGTCGAGTGTCGACCTTCGAGGTCGACACACGACATTCTCGCGACATTCTCTCGACGCTCTCTCGACGCGCGACAATCATGCGACAATCAATATTTGAGTGTCGCATATCGCGCTGCGTTTTAGAAAAAAAAATCGCAGAAAATCTTGACTGTCGACTGAATTGTCGCGCGTCGTATTGAGCGTCGAGAGAATGTCGCGACATTCTCTCGACGCACGACACATCAGTCGACAGTCAATTTGATATATCGCGAGAATGTCGCCTGTCGACCTAAAAACCCCTAGGTCGACACACGACATTCTAACGACGCTCTCTCGACGCGCGACAATCATGCGACGCTCAATACGATATATCGAGCCAATATCGCGCAATTGTCGCTTGTCGACCGGTGTAGGAGTAATTTTTCATCTGCAAGTAAGGTGTTATAGTAACTTTTTCAGCTTAAGTAAAATAGCGGCATCTAGTAGCAGCAATAACAGCAGCAGCAACAGTAGCAGCAGCAGTAGCAGCAGCAGAAGTAGCAGCAGCAGCAGAAGCTGCAGTAGCAGCAGCTGCAGCAGTAGTAGCAGTAGCAGCAGTTACAGCAGTAGCAGCAGTAGCAGTAGTAACAGTATTAGTAGATGTAGTAGTAGTAGTAGCTGCAGTAGAAGCAGTAGCAGCAGCAGCAGTAGCAGCAGCAGCAGTAGCAGCAGCAATAGCATCAACAGCAGTAGCACAAGTAGCAACAGTAGTAGCAGTAGCAGGAGTAACAGCAGTAGCAGCAGTAGAAGGAGTAGCAGCAGTAGTAGCAACTGCTACTACTACTACTACTACTACTACTATCACTACTACTACTACTACGTCTACTACTACTACTACGTCTGCTACTGCTACTACTTCTACTGCTACTACTACTACTACTACTACTACTACTACTACTACTACTACTACTACTGCAGCTACTTCTGCTACTACTGCTACTGCTGCTACTCCTTCTACTGCTGCTACTGCTGCTACTGCTGTTACTCCTGCTACTGTTACTACTGTTGCTACTGCTGCTACTGCTGTTGCTGCTACTGCTGCTGCTGCTGCTGCTACTGATGCTGCTACTGCAGCTACTACTACTACTACAACAACTACTAATACTGCTACTGCTGCTACTGCTGCTACTGCTACTACTGCTGCAGCTGCTGCCACTGCTTATACTGCTGATGAAAAATTACTCCCACACCGGTCGACAAGCGACAATTGCGATATATTGGCTCGATATATCGTATTGAGCGTCGCATGATTGTCGCGCGTCGAGAGAGCGTCGCGAGAATGTCGTGTGTCGACCTAAGGGTTTTTAGGTCGACAGGCGACATTCTCGCGATATATCATATTGACTGTCGACTGATTTGTCGTGCGTCGAGAGAATGTCGCGAGAATGTCGAGTGTCGCGCTCGAAGGTCGACACACGACATTCTCGCGACATTCTCGCGACATTTTCTCGACGCTCAATACGACGCGCGACAATTCAGTCGACAGTCAAGATTTTCTTCGAATTTTTTTCCTCTAAAACCCAGCGCGATATGCGACACTCAAATATTGATTGTCGCATGATTGTCGCGCATCGAGAGAGCGTCGAGAGAATGTCGCGATAATGACCTCGAAGGTCGACACGCGACACTCAACTTGGTCCTATTCGGATTCCGTATGTTATCGATATTCCAGATTATCTTCGTTGTAACTATCGTGTAAACGAATAGACAAAGAATAGATAAACGAAGATAACGAGCCTTCCAAGAAGCTTTATTGAGAAAAAGAAGGAATCATAGAATAAGAATGGTTTTAGTATGTTTGTCTTTTAAGCAATTCATTGATTCGGTCATTTATTTGCATAAATGTTCTTCTTTAAGTTTCATACTACATGCAGTTTTAAAAGCCTCGGAAAAGATAAACTTATATTTGTTACTCGAGGAGGTTCTGTCGCATGTTTTAGAATACAACCGCTATATCACATCAAGTACTAGTAATTTGCCATCAGCCAGTACCATTATATACGCATTCGGGAGAAACCTAAGAGGTCAACATTTATAAATACACAAGCCAATCATAGAATGTTGTTTTTATCTGGAAAATATGTGAAAACAATTGCGAAAAACTTACATGTTTCCCCGATTAGTTTGATGCAATATTTGGAAGGAAAACCTCCCACGTGACCTTTCTTTCCTTGAAGACAGTTCTTGGAGTACACGCCATAGGCTGGATGGAACGGATCGCCACATGAAGGGTCACTGTTGTTGAAGGAGAAACATTCGAAACAGTCAAGGCCGCCGGCTGTAAACAAACCACATACCTTGTAAACTTTACTATTTCTTTATATGTTTATACCCTGGTATATTGATGTCATTTACAATTTTTCTTTAGATCACGATGTATTATTGTATGCGCTACATACGAAAGCAGAAGTAAAAAAAAGCGTGCGTGCGTACATGCATAGAATCATCACATGGATTTAAAAAAACAACAACAATACATAGTTAAATTAAGATGTTTGTTTATATTATAATAATATTATTATTATAACTTCGTACATACGATTTATATAGGAAGATGAAAGCAAATGTATTATTAGAAAATACATGCAAAAGATACAAGTACAATATATGCCCATGCTCTGCTTAGGCCTCAGATCATTAACGGTCGAAGATACCTTTATGCAATTAAGTATCGTTTTCTTGGTTGCATGCAATTCCAGGAAGTATTGTTTTGATAAAGGCATTACTGTATATAACGTTGACTTAATGACGTCAAATTGTGAATAATTGTTAATGGCTTAACATGCATTTTCGAAAAAAAGGTTTAATGAAGAGTTATGAAGTTTAGCGCCTCGTCTCGTGATAGTACTTCGTTTTTCGTTAACTTTCACCATCGTGCTATACCTAAAATCGCACGTGTCTTGAGATTAAGACTATTCGTGAGATAACATACGTAAACAGTGCTAGGCTAAGTGAAAATTCAAAATCCTTCTTCTGAGTTGAGGTAAAACAATGAAAATGTTCTTGACACTATGCTCATGTAATGCCATGCCAGCAGTCAGTTCTTTGCGTGACCGTTCTTATTAGGTGATTCCATTTTTAATCATTTAATAGTTGTTTTGTCATAAACAAAGGATAAAGAATTCCTGATAACGTTTTTGGAGTTTCATCATTTGCAAAATCACCATTAACCATTATCAGATATTATGTTTTCTGCCAGGAAATATATCCTGGTTCAATAAAATAAATGTATCAAAGAAAAATCAGAAAATCAAATTGATTAAATATATTTAATGTGTATATACCGGCTGTGAATATAGGCACTTGACAAAAGGATCTTTAAAAAGCTGTTGTATGTATTGCATCGCTAACAGGTAAATTGCATATTTCAGTAACAAAGGTCCGGGAGACAACCCAGGATAATAAGAGGAAGAGCACCACGTGTGAGTCGGTGTCTGTTTTTATTGTTTATAAACACTACATTGGTAATAAACATCCATTTCTGAGCTTGTTTTGGTAACACATTTTTATAATATCTCCATTTGGTAGTGTTTTAATGCATCGTTTACCGTTTATGTTCATTTGCTGTAACGTATATGAAGACTTACTGTTAACCATTACACATTTATGAAAGTGTTGTTCTTATTCAAATATAGTTTATGCAGCCCTATTATATGAAATAAATTGCATGTCACATTCATTTGCTGTTCAAACTTCATGCATCAAATTGTTCGTAAAAGGTATCATTTGGTTGTTTTGTATTTTAAAACTCAGAGGTCAATATATATTGATAAGAATATATATTAAAGTCGAAGGCGCTGATATTTAATTAAGTTTTTATGGGGCTGGTCGATACGGCAGGAAACTGCTTACAGCTGAAACGCTTATGACTATGTACATGAAAGCCATTTAAAACCATATTTCCAATGAAAAGGTTTAAGTTTCATAATTGATGGAAACAACGTTTCAAAATACGATAATATAAACAAATAACTCCCCATCATATGACAAAATACGTACATCACATATTCACCCTTGGAAAATCGAAGTATTCTAGATAGAATAGATCAAACTAATAGACAATACTAATTGCAAGAGTGATATTCACTGTTCAAATTCTATATAATGTCTTAAGGTATGATTGAATAACATATTTGGAAAATATTGACATTCTAAACAATCTACAATAAAAGTACTCCTAAATTATTTTTTAACATAACACTTAATTTAACTTAAACTATATTTCTATAATACAATGTACAATATCTGCATTTCGTAGAAAACAATCCTGAATGACCATACGACAATATGAAGAAACTTAAATTCATGACTGTTTTAAAAACACCGTATATCTTCCGTAATTTATTGATCTCTCTGATTGTATTTTGTCATGAAATAAAACAATGAAAAGTGGTGTTTATGAAAAAAAATCCTTATTTTAAAGGATTGTCTTTCATAAAGAGTCCAAGTTTTTATAAAACTCATACAAAACTCTTCACCCTTACAAGACAAATTTTTCATTGGCGCTGATCGTTTGTTTTAAGATGCTAATTAAGTTAACTAGTATTCAACTGTACAGATGTGTACAACACACGTTGACAATTACAGTCCAGGGGGGACGGGAAGAATGGTGGACGGATGGCACAACTTAACCAGCAACAATATGTTTATTTCAAAACATAAACACATACGCTTGACGTTACAGCTAAACATATACACAACATAAATCTATTCAAGACAAATAAAACATAAGTACAGACCAATAAAACAGTATGTATGTAATATATTTGAAATATTTGTATTGACTTCAGCACGACATTTTTCCAAAACACCTCGACATATCGACAATAAAACACTTCTGAATTTGGATGTAATATCTGCAGTAGATTCTTGCTTCAGTAGGTAGTTAACCCTTTGCATGCTGGGATATTTGTCGTCTGCTAAATTGGTATCTGCTAAATTGCTAAAATCATTTTTTTTTCACTTTTTTTTCAAAGACCACTATTAGAATAGCAAACCGTTTGGATCCTGATCAGTTTTGTGGCGTCTGATCTGGATCCAAACTGTTTGCCAAGGCCTTTAAAATTCGGTTCCAGCGCTAAAAGGGTTAATTCGTGCATTCTCGTATTAATTAAATGTACAGTATTTCGTCCCTTGGAAGTTATATGGGAAAATCGGGCCTCAGTGCATGTATGTTGCAAGAATTGTCTGTCTTCCTATTGACGATATGTTTAATCTTTAGTCAAACAAAACACTTGACGCACATTAAGTGATAATTTTTATATGTTTCAATATTGGCTGAACAATTGTCGCGAGACAAAATTAAAAATTATTTGATTGCATATAGCAGCATAATACAAACACGTGCTTTCAAAAGCATATATGGAAATGATGTATAGAATGCGTCAAGTAGATAGAGGTAGTAGACCATTTTTCTGAATTGAAATAATAATGATTCTGATGTCTTATCTTTTCAGGAGATAACCAGACCGAAAAAATGCCAAAAACACATATGAACTGCATGGAAATAAATTTTACCTGATTTCTCGTCGGCCGATTTCATTTCCACAAATTCTGGGCCAAAATATGAAATGAAAAGAAAATATTTTAAAACTTAGAATATATATATTATGGCCATGAATTCTAGTTTTGTCGTCTTATACTTACATAGAACTACCATAAGTTGGTGTTCATTCCTTGAATTCTTTTTCGTATGGTAATTGATTTGTTAGAGATATGTACTATTTCTCAAAATGTAATGAAATATGTCGATAGTTAATTTTCAATTACAATGCACCGTTTGGGTATTTTATCATAAATGTGTATAGAAGTGTGCATTCAAGCAACATGAAATATATATTAATGGCGATGTTGGTGGCAATGCGCAATATTCACATTGACCTCATCAAGAACAAACAGAACCATAACCTTTCGAATGTTTGTTCTGTTACACATATTCACTGGGATCACCCATTCTTTTATACAATGTATAAATGTTTATGAAACCACCACATCATTATATAATGTTGAAGCTTTTCGTGATATACATGTAATGTGAACTTAAATTTACATAACCTCTGGATTTTTAATAAACTTTTTTAACAGTTAAATCATTATCAAGCGTTATAAATTACCTTAACGTTTCGGCGGAAATTAATTAAAACCTGGATAATGGGTTGCTAAAATAATATTTTCAGTAAGTTTCAATTCAAAATGCTAAAACAGATACAAGGTATTGTTAGCCTAGTTCTTGAAAGCTTATCTCACACATCGATTTCATATTTGAAAAAAGCTTAATTAACACGGAGTTCATAATTGAGATAAAATATAGACTTTTGTTTTATTGTATGCAATTGTTGTAACACTTAAAACATTCACACACATTGATGTTCATTTTAAATATTTTTAGAATATTTAACACATTTACAGTCCACTATTATTACAAATATTTGTATGCTTAAGTAATACAAGTTATCCTTTTAATGAACTCTCAATTGAGAAGTGGGGTAATTTCCAAGGAGGTCACCTAGGTTTGTGAAAGCCTTAAACAATTTGACGATGAGCTAGATTGAATAAAAATAACAAATGCACAAATAATATGGATTTAAGTATTAATGCTAGATTACACATGCGTTTAAACTTTAAACGTAAAAGTGAATAACTTTAAATTTCTCGAAGATGTAAACTGCATTTAAATTTGTAATCGAAACTCAAAATACATGAATATATTTTAATACATAAACTGAAAAGCTTTTTGATCCTTATTTTATTTCAGGAACGTGAATATAATTTAAACATTACTTGTATGTATTAATATATCAACTCAATTTAACAATATTTGTCATTGTGGTAACTCCGACACTTTAAAAGTAACCAGTATGTATATCGTGTTCGTTAAATTGTCAAGGAGAGATTTAACAAATGGCACACACGTGTGCATAACCAGTGTAGAAACATGATGTACTCATATAATTAAATTGCCAATAAGGCATTTAATACACAGTTAATGATTGGTCCCTGTGTACACAGTCGCAAATTTGTATTATGGGGAAACGTTTCAAATATCCATTAACAGAGGATAACAATGTTTACCAATATTTCCATGGTCGTAATTGATCAATAATCAACATGCCCGACGTTTGTCTCTTCAACTAAAACTTAAATCAGAGCATGCCAGTATTCGTATAATGAAAACCATTGTAGGTATTGACTATAATGTCAAATTATACAAGCATACTATCGATCATAAAGAATATATATATATTGGGCAAGAAACAATTGGTGACCACACAAAACGCAGTAATTTTGAATTATCATTTATACGTAAATTTTAACTAAAGCAACATAATTTATATCACACAAGAGTAACATGAAAACGCTCACCTTAGAAACTGTAGTCAAGTGGTATAATACTAGAAAACACTACATTGAGTCTACTTTTGACGACGGCAATACTTTAGCATCATGTTGTTACGAAAGTCTATATAAAACATTTCACATTCCTCACGGTTATTGCCAATATTGACCCCAGATGCAAATTAAGAAAAAAACTTAAAAAGGACCACTTTATGATATGAACATACCAAATAATACACCAATTGGCCTTGTTCTTTTAGAAAGTATTTAAGTCATTTTGCTAATAAAGTCTATAAACAAATAATGACAGGGGCCAATTTTGACCAAAAGGACATTATTTTTAAGAAACGTGGTTGATAATCACTATACGATGTTATATAACAAATATCAATCCTTTGGGTGTCAGATGTGAGTATTATAAGTATTCATTATATAAAATTAAGAAAAAACACATGTTTTCCCCAACGTGGACTAATATATTACCCATGCGGCATTATCTGAACAAAACACAATAGCATGTTACATAACAAATACCAAACCTCTTAGCCTTATTGTTTTTTGAGGAGGTTTGTTTGTATGTTGTTCTATATAAATATGAGGATAACACGTTACGCCCGAGGCGTTCCCAATTTGATCCCAGCGGCACAATTACAACAAACTTTGTAGAGGGTAAATAACGATGTTACATAACAAATGACTATTCTCTGGGCCTTTCCGTTTCAATGGCAATTTTCCAATTTTTCATTGTATGCATATAATTAGAAACAACAAGTTACCCCAAGAGCATGATTAGAACAAACTTGGTCGAGGACCACTTTTTTATTTAACTTCACAAACACCAAACATCTTTGCCATGTCGTTTCATGGGAAGTGTATTTTAAAAATTTATATTATACTAATTTATGGCAAACAAGTAACCCCACGGTTGGGTCAATTTTATACCAAGGCTGACGATTTGAACTTACTGTGTAGATGACCACAATACGATGTAACATACCAAGTGCTTTTGTAGGCCAAAACACCTAATTGATATTTTCCATTTGTTCATAGAAGACCACAACCAGATAATGTTTGTGAAATTTCGACGATTTCTGCCACGCATTTCAGATGATGTTTTTTGAAGAAAAAGTTAAAAGACAAATGGATGGACGGACTTACAGTATCCCGATAGCGTGTTGTTCTGTAGTGAGCTAATCACAATTTTTGTTTATACTGCAAGATTAGTACAAACCTTTCATATTTTTCGTTAGGTCTGTCATTCTTGTTTTATTGCATAATACTGACTGGTTCAGGGTAGGTTGATTAAATTAAGATTAATGCTGCATTAATCTTGGTGGCATATCTAAATTCATCCGTAAATATATATTATAATAGTGTGTACTCATAGTATATATTGTTTATAAATGTCTCAAATGCGTTATAACTTTATTTTGGATCCATGCAGATGTGATTGATTGTGTGTACTCGCAATAAAGCTGTGATTTTAACGGCTTTGTAAAAGCAGATTCTGTTGTGTTGTCTACTGCAACTTTTACGTTCAAAAAGAATAAATACAATATAACGACCGCCGTGAAGTTCGATAATGAAGCATAACATGGTATTTTACAATCTCACATTGTTTCGCGGACTTTTCCTCGTAGATAAAAATCTATACGTTACCTGTGTCTGATCGAGGTTTTAAAAAATTATTCAATTGTAGCCTCAGATTATTGTTTGTTCCAAGGGCTTACACATAACTTGTCTGATGCAAGGCGGATCTATATTAAGTGATCATATTTATATGGGTGTCATAGTTACGTGTTGTTTTGTCTAACACAATTTGAAAACAAAACTAAACGAAAAAGCGTATTGCTACATGGCGAAAAGTGTAGCCCGCTACTAAGTAAGTATACTTAGAACAGCAGCGCATGGTGATTTCTATTGATTTGACGAAATCGTTTCTAATGAACATCTTTAACCGGCAAAAATGCAAATAAACTCATAAAAATGGATTCCATAATAAGTAACATAAAATGTTTGCATTTATTGCAAGTTATTGATATTTTATGAACTTTTTCACTTAACATACTGGGTTAAGTGTATACAAAATCACAATAATGTTGGTTCTCGCAAAGAATGTTATATTCAGCACACACGCAATGCTTTTACTTTAATAATCATTCAATAATATAATTATCGTATAGAGTAGGATTTGTTAAGTAGGGTGATTGATCAATGGAAGAGATGTCATCAATGATCTTAGATATGCGTATTTCCACCGGATATATATTTGTTCTGACGTTTTTTGCCAATGTTATTGGTGCGGTTGTCATGGGAACGTTTCACTACCAATTCACACTGGAACTTAACGATATCATTAATTCCAATACAGGCTACTTTTTGATACAATTTATGAGCTTCTTTTTCTTGTAAAAGCCTTAAGTAGAGTGTGTTTCGATGTTTTATTAATCAAACCAGTCCCAGGAAGCATGTCAATATTATTTAATACTATTTAAATGTTATTTTACTTATGCGATGTGTTCCACCATTTTTCTATTGTCATAGTATGATTTTGTATAATATGTGGCCTTCAGATTGTGATATAGAGAATACTAGGTTAGCGTTGAATACAGAGAAGTTTATGTTGCGAGGCTTAGAACGCCGGAAGCGCGAGCCTTGGCGAGCGCTTTCGGTGTTCGAGCCGAGCAACATAAACTTCTCTGTATTCAACGCTAACCTAGTATTCTATTTATCCCATTTGATTTTGTCAACGTGACATTAAACATAAATATATCTAATAACCTTAACAATAATTTTAATTCAGTCATAAAAGCGCTTAAAATCTAACAAATGTAACCATGCGTAGTGATATACATGTATTCGTTCTGGTACGCAAAATAGTCTTTAAAAAATTCACACACAAACTGTAAAACAAGTAAAAATATCACCATATGCCTACATTCAATTTTACGCAAAATGCGAATTTTAACACATTACGACCGCGAAAAGAAGATTTTACTTTACTATAATTCATTTTATTTTCGAAAGAAAATGATCAAAATCCAATATGGCGGCGATTGCTCCTGACAACATGCTGTCGATGTCAACATACATGTACACCATCGACGACCTAGTTCTGGCTACCATAACTTTAAATGTCGTTTTTTATGATTTTTGACTGGCGCGACTTTGTACAGGTCTGTCAATACTAGATAAACTGTACGCTGAAGTTTCTTGAGCTATCGAAGACCTTGACAATTTTGACGAGTAAACAGACGATTGCAGCGACTGACACTTTATTTGACAAAATATACAGGGCAATACGTTTTCCGACTTCGGACGACGAATTTAAGGACGCGCAGAACGTGTTTATTATATAATGTTATGGGTATGCCGTGTGTGATCCGATGCATCAATGGCGCCCCTGTTAAAATCATTTCGCCGAGAACAGGGAACGACAAAAGTACAAACAAAAATCAAAACACGTAAGAACTAGTATCTTACCTTTAATTATCCTTTAAAATCCATCTAATTATCCATTTAACTCAATAATTGACCATTTTGCATCTAGGGTCTTTAATAATTATTTCAGCATAGTTAAATAAAGACCCTTATGCCATTCTATCACTTTATTCAAATGAGTTTATGAACGCGATAAACTTTCTTCTTCGTCACACGCTACGTCATGTACTCTACCGGGGCAGTTTATCTAATAATAGCCGTTGGTAAACTAGGTTGCATTTGCAGATTTCTGCATACAAACATAATTATGTTTAAACTTGCACAATGTTTTATTTATCTATGGTAAATGCCCTTATTGTACGAGAAAATAATTTAATATATAATTACACAAAGAATGGAAAACATTCCAGTACACGTGTACAAAATGGGACGTTCCCAATTCCAGTGTTGTGCTATTTTTACCATCTTATACTTTACACAGCTCTATGCCTAACGTTATGCCCTTATTGTACGAGAAAATAATTTAATATATAATTACACAAAGAATGGAAAACATTCCAGTACAGGTTGCATTTGCAGATTTCTGCATACAAACATAATTATGTTTAAACTTGCACAATGTTTTATTTATCTATGGTAAATGCCCTTATTGTACGAGAAAATAATTTAATATATAATTACACAAAGAATGGAAAACATTCCAGTACACGTGTACAAAATGGGACGTTCCCAATTCCAGTGTTGTGCTATTTTTACCATCTTATACTTTACACAGCTCTATGCCTAACGTTATGCCCTTATTGTACGAGAAAATAATTTAATATATAATTACACAAAGAATGGAAAACATTCCAGTACCCGTGTACAAAATGGGACGTTCCCAATTCCAGTGTTGTGCTATTTTTACCATCTTATACTTTACACAGCTCTATGCCTAACGTGAATTAAATAGGAAAGCAAACATAGCAGATTATTCATGAACTGTGCGATATGTGTATGGCTTGTTGTACATTCTTAATATTTAAGTTAAATGTCAAAAGTATATGCTTTGGTTATAAACAATGCACATTACACGAAATAAGGAAAATGTGATCAGTTGGCAATTCAGATATGTCGACATACAGTACATGTAGAAAACATGTGAAATAAGTCGCGTTTATAATAAATCGTCAACAAAAATGGGGAAAATCACGCAATAAGTATGTCATTTTATGACGCCATCAATCAGCTGATTCATTATACGGATGGCGAAAAATTATGTCATATGATTAGATTTAAAGGTTGAAGGTCGTATAATTTTGAAGCTTAAGTTTTGTCGACTTTGTTATAAATAAAAAAATAACAAAACAAAAATCGTGTAATTTCATATTTTATTTCAACATTTCTTTTGGTGATTATGTCATATATATGTTTTTCTGCAAAATATGCACATTTTCTTCTAATGGGTGACCTTAAAATTCGATCAATGAACCACACAATATCGACCTAATTTTAGCGCATATCGCATGACGTCATTTAAAAAGTAGTCCGTGCACGCGACAGGTATATTCCACAGTGTTGAATACAAGCAGGTATATTCCACAACGTGTTATACCGTCAATGTCGCGGTGAAAATGGGATAAATTTATATACATGTATTATAGTGATATTCGCTATTATGCTAAAGACACTTATATCACGCAGATATTTTGTTAAGTTACTTAAAGATCTGTTAGTCATGGAACTCCGATGTTTATGGTATCCTAAAAACTATTTAGGCTAAAGAAGCTCTATCGTGATCTTCCTCTAATGTTACAATAACGTGTTTTGAAATTCTCACTAGAGGCTGTTAAAATAAACACATGAAATCACAGTTGAACTTCAACTCATATGACATTGGCACAGACACAGCTATTTGTTCATAATTTGTTAATTTCATTAACACATTTTACAAATACCTCAAAGTTATAGAACCGGAAATTAAAAAAAAATCGTGCTTATAAGTTGTGTTTTATGAGCGGATAATTCATAACAGGTAATACATATAATCATGCGCACTAGTGGTTTTTAGGCATTTGATATATCAGTCGAGTCTTTTGGTTAAAAATGGAAGTTAACTAAAAACAATACATACACAATCATGTTGTTATGCAGTTTGTTATATACAAAATTGTTTTAAAGCTTGGTGAATGGTGGGTGAACTGCGCCATATTTGTATAATTATGTTTATAAATGCGTTTACATCAGCCTTTTTAAATCAACACATGTAAGCTTGATACAATTTTACTGTTTAACGGACCATTCCATTTGTATTTTGAGCTAGCTATATACCAACTTGTTACAATATTACTATTTTATTTGTTATATCAGGAACGACTCGTTTTACTTTCGAAACTGTAAGAGCAATACAGCCTAAGGAGCGTTACACACAATTAAGACCTATAACACATTCGACCTTTATGTGACAAAAGAAGTCCATAAGTGTGTATAAACTGTTTCAATTATGAAAACATAATAATATATATTATGCAAGTGTAAGTCAATACCACCTGGGTTCCATATCACAGGAAACAAAATGAGCGGAACGAAGAGCCTCGACGGAATCGGCATCTTGGTATCGTCCTGTTAATTCGAACTTTTCTTAAAGGCGTACTCCATATTTGCCTGGCCTAGCACACAGTTATGATATTGGTTAGTCGAATATCGACGTCATCTACACATGTTTCTAAGCAACTTATTAGCCACTAGTACAGAACAAATACCGTTCGTTATCAATGAAGAGTGTTTATTCTATAACAGATAATCTGTTAAACATATCAGCTGAATAATATCCTAAACATCAGAATTCTTCCGTGGTTTGCAATGCGCGATTACACAAATTCGCGTTTGGAATGCTCTCCTTGTAGTGCTTTATTTTGTCTGAGAGAATTTTCAATAGCTATGGCGTTGAGATTTTCCAATAGGAGCATCACATATAAATCTATAAATAGACTGCTCATATTAATGGTATCGGCTTCATGGAATTAACGTTTTCTGCATAGGTGGCGTGCTAGCAAGATGTCCTTTGAAATGCGTGACAGATTTTGATTAAATACTTGCAATTTGTTTTACTGTTAATGAGACGTGCATCACGTATACAAAACAATAACGATGTTGTATGTTTACAGTTAGATGTACTTGGTTTGCGTCGCAGTTGCTGTGCAAAGCTTTTACAATAGTTTTTTTCCGAACATTATAGTTTATTCGAATTAAGCATATAAAGCTCTTCGTCATAAACACACATATACAATAACAGCATGCGTTTGAAGTAAATATAAAATGTATCATTTCGAAAAAAGATCAATTTAAATATACACGAAATAAAACTTCGCGAGAGTGTCACATGTTAGTTAATAAATAATGACCACATACTATCCGACATAGTTTAATAATTGCAATAAATATTACAATCTCATGTACTTATGTTTTTTTGAAAGACAAATATTATAATTGTATAATATATCTAATAATAAATACAAAAGAGGATCAATGCTTGGATAATAAATATGCTCCTTACATCTCTGTTAAATTAATAAAATGGAGCAAAGCTTGTGTGAAATAACAATAAAAACCCGATAGAAAATCAGTCGTATATAACTAGGTTTATATATAGATGTTGTATTTAGAGTTAGGAACTGTTGATTATGTTGAGGATATAACCATATAGAGCAGATTTCATATAAATATTTACTCCATCTATGTCACACCTTGTTAAATATTAAGTTTTATATTTTGTATTACCCCGGTGTTGACCACCTATAAGCAAAGCGAAAATATACTTGATCATAAGGATTTGTTTCTTTAACGAATATTAAATACTCTCATAAGATTTAGGAAGATATTTATAAGGTCTAAATGTAGCATCCCCATATATATCACTATAAATACATATGTACATATATATATATATATATATATATATATATATATATATATATATATATATATATATATATATATATATATATATATATATATATATATATATATATATATATATATATATATATATATATATATACACACACATATATGCACATATACACACCTACACACGTACACATATACGTACACATAAACATATTCACACACATATAAATATTTATATATACTTATATACCGTATTAGTATTTATCATACCCCACAGTCCACCACTTATGCGAAAAAAAGTTATAGATGATCTCTGGGGATAAATTTGCTCGCACGTAATAAAAAATTCGCACTATTTCGACAAGAAATATGACTTAGTTACTGGAGCAACGAATAAACCAATGCCTGCAATAATGTGTGCACAACATACACATACATAGGACCATAGCATTCAAACAAGACTATGATATAGACAACAAATGCGACTTAATTGCTGATGCAACAATAAAAACAATTCCATCAACATACCGAAAACCATAACCATTCAACAAGACTAGGATATGCGAACAATTTATATATATATGTCTCAGCAACCCATTTGGTTATAAAGCTGAGAGTTGGATTATTGCAACTAGCGTCACAACCAGAAGCCGCTTTAAATACAAATAGAGGCCCCGTATGGGGAAGTTTTATCCGTGTAAATTTTATGTTGCAAATAACGTTATCTGATTTTCAATTAGCGGTCAATTAATATACTGTATAGTTTGATATCGTATTTTAATGGATATCTTGTACTATGTATTACCCTTTCTTTCAGCCGAAACCATCGAAATATCATGGTAAATACAGGGGATACAGGAAAGAGGCACTTGTTCTGGCTCTCGAAGCTGTCCAAAAGGGGTTGTCGGTGCGGAGAGCAGCAGCACAATTGTGTGTGCCACGGGCCTCCCTAGCTGATAGAGTATCGGGGTGGATCAGTAACCAAGGACACTCTTTAACCAAGAGGAGAAATTAAGCACATTTAGCAAAATCAAATTTAAACATTGCCTGACATAGTAGGTAAAAATAGAATCGGGAATAAAAACATTAAAGAAAACATACGCACAAATTAAACAATTAAACTCATCACGCTTCAAGGTCTTATGTTAAAAACGACTTGACGACAACGACCCTTTCATTGCTAACGCAAATCTTACAGATCAAAGTTAATTTAGATGCGTTCAATATTGCGGGAAAATGTGACAGGGGCAAGTCAAGGTTTGATGTTGTTTTAACTGATTTGTTTAACGCAAGGTGAATTCGCTTGGCTATTATTTCTATAACTTGTTTACACATAGAAGCTTGGTTGATCAATAAACCATCCACGTTCAATATTACAATATAAGCAAGGTAGTACTTAGTCTCTTTGTTAGTACCACAGGCAGCAGAATCATAAATTTGCACACCCCCCCCCCGGGGCCCTACCTCCCCCCCGAGCTTACCCCAGGGGTTCCAGATTGTTAAATGTACACCTATTGTGTATGGTTTGACTTTTCAACAACGAATATTGACAAAAATACACAGTTTGAAAAAATAACCCTCGTATAGGTATTATATACACAAGGTATGAAACGCACTATATGCCTATTGCTGAAAGATTGTGGAATAAAAGTTGATAATACAACAATAGCCTTCTCAAGACAACATCCGGTCTAATCCTTCTGCTTTGGAAAAAAACCTAAGTCTCATGTCCATGAAATAGAATTCAATCAACATAAAAAGATTGTAACAAACACAAATACATGTTAATCAGCGCTTTCCACCGGATTTTTTTCAGGCGCCCCGGTGCTGATAGGGGTGGCTTCGGGAGGGGTTTCCCCTTCCGACGTTGATTAAAAAAAAAAATTAACGTGTAAATTGACGTTCTGTGCTGCATTATAACTCGAAGAAAACATTGTCAAAAGACGTCATTTGGCGCGCTATGTCTCTTCAAGAAAACACCCCTCCAGCCATAAAGTCATTTATAAAGATAAATGTTTTAATTGTTTTAAAACTTTCCAGCATAGATAGTAAAATCCCGACTCGAACGATTCCCCAATACATCCGTATCAATCCGACTCTATTACTGCATACTAACTACTTTTCAAGTTTTTATTCATCACTCGATAATCCCGTTTATTCCATTTTTAAAAGAGCTTTCTGGTAAATATTGACAATAATTAAAGTTCTCAATAAGTTTTGTAACACAAACATTGCTATTTTTCTAAAGTATCAAATAAATTTCAGCGTAAGTGACTATTTCAAGTTTTGATAGAACATTGCCACTGAACATGTGTAAATCCCCTGCTGTGATGTATGCTTATTTATACAACGATCAATACACCCACGATTTCTATGCAAATGACGCGACGTTGTACATGCTGCATACTTTTCGCGCCGGTCAACTCAAAATAAATTTTCACTGTTATTTAAAGCAAGAATCTGTTAATGTTGAGTTAACATTAACCTTCAAAAATGTGTTTCGGATTACAAACATGTCGACATTAACGTTCTGGAGTGGGTTTCGGATTACAAATTTAATTATGCTCATTTGAGATTTTAACAAAACATTAACTGTTGCGTAATGAATTCAACAATAATTTGTTAAAACGCCTAACAAGTCGAGTATATGTTTTGACAGTATTATGTATGAAATGCACAACTTCCATGAGAATTACCGCCGGCTGCCATCATCAGTCTTCTAAGAAACTGGCCAAGATTTCTGTGGTAATTACATGTATGCCGCGAGTCGTCTGCTTGATTTAACTGCAGGTAGTGCCTGCTTACGAGTGCCTTCCCTCATACAATGCGTGCGCTCTCATTGGCCAATATTGATTTTCCAATACAGCGACGCTCCGCCTTTATAGTTGGGTAAAGAGATACATGACGTAATTGACAGAGGATCGTAAATCGGCTCTCAAAATTTTCGGCGAAGTCGATATTGCTTTGATCTTAAGAATGGCTAATTGCAGTAACTGAAAAATGTACACTGATCGGAAAATTTTTAGGCGCCCCGCAGACTCTGGTTTTGAAATTTAAGCGCCCCGGTGAGGGACCATTAAATGCAGGGCAACAGATAATATTTTTGGTCAATTAGTTTTCACTGCTAGCATTTTGTAACAATTACCGGTAGTTTTTTCCCTCAAAACTATTTGTCAATTAGTTTTTTTACAATTTGATCAAAACGTATATATATTTGTGGATCAGATTAGCGCTTCATGTTTGGATATTGATAATTCTCAGCATTTCTTATTCAAATTAAGTCATTATATATTCACACAGACAATGGTTGTTTGTAAATATTAGTACTAATTGTATATTGACAAATGGATGATGGAGTCATTTTGTTTAAACCAGTTACAACATTCCTGCCTTGCAGTCTCAGATCATACTCACATTGCCAAACCCTCTCAATCGATGACAAGCCAGTGGAAATCACGATGTTGTTAGTTTTTGAGACAGGGAATCGCAGCCGTGTTTAGTTTTTGAGAAAGGGAATCGCAGCCGTGTTTTGAGCAGAATATTTCAGAATATGTCACCTGCCCTATTAAATGCGATAGTATACTCTTCACAATGTCTTTTCCCGACGATTAAGGTCTCGTAACGAATTGTAAAATATTTGGCGCGCACGGCGTTAATGAAAGTTTCCTAACCTGACTGCGTTTAACAGAGAACCTTTTCCCGAACTTATTTCGGCAGAAGTAACTTTTTACATTGACACCGGCCCAAAACGGTGTTTAAATGAACTAACTGTAAATATTACGGCCGCACTAAAGGTTATAATACACTAATTATAATTAAACGCGGTATGGCGGAAAACGGAATAAATAAAACGACGAAGAATCAATATCAATTTGTTTTCCATTTTCATAATTGTTTTCTGTACGATTGATTTTTAATTTCAATTCGTTCTCTGTCAAATACAAATCGTAAAAACGATAAAATGAACCTTATCTGTTGCCCTGTAAATGGCCTGTGGAAAGCACTGGTTAATAACATCGACTACATAAAATTTGCGTGTTGTTTGTGTAGATAAATGCTCAAAACAAAAGGTTGATAAAAAACCCTTATCAAACCGAAAGCTGAAGTTTTGAATTTACAATTCAATCTATATTATAGAGGTTCCAGTGATATGACTTGTAGCATGATAGCTTAATTAGATACGAGATATATCTTGCTGAAGATTCCTTAGATAGTCGATGTAAAAATTAGCATAGTTTAAAATTAAGATAACTCTGCTTTTCCCATTTTAAAAACTTACACATTTTCATGAAATGTTGATGTGTTTAAAACTTGCATAAATATCATTATTCTGCTAGCACACCATTTAAAGTAAGTTGTTTTAATTTGCGCATTAGGGATATATTTATGATCTGTTTGTGTTTATGCCAGAAAATAGTTTATGATGCTCATTTGATCTATATGTAAGAGTTTCCATGAAAAATGCCATTTCCAGTTGCAACTCCCAGAGGGTTTCATTGGTGCATCCAGCAATTATTGGTTCATTTGTAATGACTTAAGTCTAAACCTGGCCTGGCTTTTTTTTCTACTGCATGCAAGTTAAGAACCATATCTTTAAAACTTCAATGATGTCATTTCCTGGAATTTTGTGAATCCCAAAGATCCAAGAGATAAATAAGACTTCCTTAAGCTGAATAATTCACTGCGATTGATTTCAAGATGGTAGTGTTGAATTGGGTAATTGTCAGAATGTTTTTGCAAGGACTTCCCTGTGTCTTCAACACGCCTGACATCATTTTGATATTGACCCGCTTTGGGCTAAGTTCTTTATTCTATGTTAATCCAAAATAATGGGTTTTGTCTTACATCATAACTGCGTGCTGGACCTTTGATATGTGTATGGATGTGTTTGCTATGAACACTATCAACATACCAACATCACCTCACCTCATTTTGAACTTGGGTTTGACTTTTATTGGACTTAAACTTATTTAAATCTGCCCATTATTCAATATTCTTAAGGTCTTAACTGTGGGTATATGTGTTTATTAAATGCAGCATCTTGTTTTCAGATAGAAATATCCAGGCATATTATCCAGCAGCTTGACTTGACTAAACCTCAAGTCCTAGAGAGGAGAAGAACTATTCAATTATATCTTATCAGTAGAAATGAGGCTACAAATATGCAAGCCTAGCTGGTATATAAGTGTATGGAAAAACCGGAGTTTATGGAACATCAGAGGTCAGTGTGTGTCATCCTTTACACATCTTGAAGAGTCGACAAGTATCAGCATTCAAACAAGATTTGTTATTGGAAGAAAACCCAACGTTTGGAATTCACGAGTTTGCACCAAAGGTGGATTGCATTTGATTCAGGTAAAAATATAATTGTGTGAAAACAGTTGATGTTTCAGCTTTAACACTTTTAGAAAGAAACATTAAAAATGATATTATTAAATGCCTGCAAACAATTATCACCAGGGGGCTGTTTCATAAACGACCGTACGACAATTTTAACTTACGAGAGAATTGTGTATCTTAATAAGTCGACGAACTAGCTTGCAATGCTCGTCAAATATATACGGCGCTTGAGATGCCAATGTAATTCATAAAGTACTGAACATTTATAAGCATATGATATGGACTTTATCAATTATCTTATCTTCGAAAAATGAATCGTATCGTAAATGTGTACTACGATGTTTATTGAAACGGTCCCCAGGGAGATAAGCCAGGGTATAAAAAAGGCTGGGTTGAAGTATACAATCTGAATCTGTGTCTTCTGTGGCTATGCTGATAGTTTGCACTTCCACGTTGTCATTTTTATTTTCAGGCTTTTAAGCAGGGCTTGCACTAAGCGGCGTACGGCCGTATATTACGCCCGATAATTGTTTCCATACGCCGATAAAAAAAGCCATGACGTCCACTGTACTTCCTTAAAATTGGTCATACGCCGAAAATAGCAACCCGTGACGTAAGCTGTCGATTAAAATAACACTTCAATCAACACTTCTTTCTGCCGACTCTATGTGTTTTGCACACGTCTCGATCAGTCTAAACTCCGCCTCCTTATATTTGCTACCGCCCGCAGGTGATTAGCATGTTTATTGTTTATCTAACGGTTACACAATTTACCCCCCGCGCGGATCGCAAATTGACCGTGTCAAAGCAGTCGCTTAAAATTGGTTGCTTTAACAACACACTCGTGTCTCTTCGCGTGCCATATGTTGTCTAATGATTAGGAGATAATTGCTGGTTTTGGGCAGACGGTACGGTAAAAGAAAGACGGCAAAAATAATTAAAGAAAAATAAAATTGATCAAAGTTTAATTAATTACGTAGATTCACTACCGTAGGTCCCGCGAGTTTTCACAGTTTGTTAATCCACCGATAATTACGAGTAATAACCATCTTATATAAACTGGAATCACAGTTCATTTTCTATACTAACAAGTCATTTTACTAGTAAGAAACATTCAGAAAACACATTTCCTTGATTAGATATAAATTATCCGAGTAGAATTAAATTGCTACGTCATGATTTTCGACATTGCAAATGGCTGACCTGTTGTAACATTCAACCCGCGTTCAGTTCAAAGCTGGCGATTCAAATTACAAGTAATGTTGGTTCAATAATGGAGAAAACATTAAATGGATTTACAAAATGTAACAAATAGTTGATAAGGTTTGTTAAACCAGATAACAACAAGGAAAGTTTGGATTATTGAAGTTTAACTGGTAAGGCATTTATTAAGTGTACATATTTCGGACATATATAGTATTCGGATAAACAGTAATTGATATACTCATTACTAGATGCTCCATCATGACCATTCATTAAGATTCATCATTGTGTTTTGTTGCAAATGCAGTCATAGGAATGAGGATAATAAAATGACAATAAATATGTGATGAAAATGTGCAACCGCACATATCTCAAATTACTTAAATGTGTTGAATGACTTAAATGTGTTATGATTACATAGATTTTAATGAGAATTTATTGTTTTTACAAATGAACATAGTAAAATGATGGAAATAATCAAAGTTTTGAAATTAACATGTTTTGTTTTTTAAGTCGATATTGTTTGCACAAACTTATACCCTGATTTTCCAAACTTCTCCCTATTTTTAAAGCCTAGGGTAGTCTCCGCCTTGTTGTAAGATATACATGTATCTAGTTACTTTCACAGATGTACAGTGACCCAAAATGGATGGGAAGAGTTTGTGATCATTTACGCAGTTGACATTCCGTTAACATCAACATTAAAGTTGTTTGGACTTCCAACATTTTTGAGTGGGACTTCCATAATTAAAGGGCAGGAAGTCAGGACTTCCAAAATTTATTTCTTAGTGCAAGCCCTGTTTTAAGTTTTTGCAAAAACCAAAATAAACTGCATTTCTTGTGTGTATGTCTTTAATATGACACATTATTGTAATATCATTTCTTTGTTAAAATCACACATTCATAAATAAATAGCCATGTCAGTATAAATGGCAGCGGGAACATCAATATTTAAAACGGGTGCTCAACCCTGCTATTTATTGCTAGCTGGAACACTAAGGGTGTATATTTGGGTCACTTGTGTATATTCGTTGTTCGGTTGATCAGTTGGGTGGTTGGCCTGCATTTGATGTTGTAAGTTTGTAAAACTCTTGAATATTTCTTAAGTGATTAAATTGAAACTTGGATTATGACGTCACCAGTAATTGTCAATGTGCAAGACACTCTTTTCATGTGCAGTGATCCACATATTTCTGAATAATGTGCCCTTGAGCTCAGCAATGGCCATGGTTATCGTAGAACATAGAATAAGTTTGTGGAGTGAACTACTTCTGCATTTCAAATAAGTCGCTTTGTGTGTTGGTCAGGTAGATAATATTATCATGTGCATGTCTTCAAGCAACAGCCCCCATATACTTACCTAAAGTTTTTCAGATTTTCTCATCAAAACAACAAACAAAAGTGAATAGCAATAGGTAAGATGCATTAGTTCAGTACATGATAGCCGCCTGTGCTGCCTGGTTAGTGTATCCGCATGTACTTTTACAAAACATTTGTATATTATAATTTTACAACTATATGTTTGATCATAAAGCTTCTTAGAGAAAATGACTTTTTGTGTATTAAAGCAGGGGTTTTTTTACTAAGAAAGTGACGCCGATATTCGGCGTCTTCCCCTACCAGAATTTTTCCCCTTAAAATACAATTTCCCCACCAAAAATATCATTTTTCACCAAAATATAATATTTTCTCTCAAAGAAATGTTTATTTTTCCTTGGGGCATTCGACAATTATCCAATTTGCACCATGTACAACGAATTCGCGCTCTCTCTCTCCAGACGAACACACAACATCTGGGAATCCCAGTTATTCTAAATATAGCTCTTAAATAACGTCATGTAAACTGGGCAACTAATCGTAATAATCATGTGACTATTTTACTGGATACCGGTCTTGCGCGAGAAGGGTGTTTCGTCAATTAATTACCGGAAACCAGTCGAATTTTCATCCGGGCCATGTGCAAGCCGAGGTATAAACGTGAAAACAGAAAAAAATGTCTCACAATTAGCGTTCTTACACAAACAAAATAAAACATTCGAACTCAAACGATACTGAACGCATCGAGGCATTTTTTAAGTAAGAATCATCGAAAACCGTTATAACCCAGCAGGATTCCGAGGTAATCAACATCGAACATTGTGAAAGTGAAAGTAGACAATCGGCAGCTGCCTCTCCTTTCCCTTCCAATACTGTAGCAAATCAAGATCGTCAACCCATTCATCATGAAATTGAAATCACAAAATTGACATCGTCCCCCGGCCCCAGTACAAAAATATAGTTGAAAACATTTCCCATTATTAGATCTACACCTGCAACTTTATTAAGGACTTTGACTTTAATACCTGTTAAATGTGTTTAAGAACAAAAAGGACAGAGACAAGTCTCTTTTGATGAGTTATAGACATTGAAATGAACAGTTTTTATTTTTTCCCTTAATATCTCTCTTTCGCACTCTTTTTTCCCCTTTCACCCAGCGTCAAGCGTCTTCCCCTTTCTCTAAAAAAAACCCCTGATTAAAGTTATTTACATTCAATAAATTTACAATGTAATGAACTTTTTTAATGGCTTGTAGCCGAAATCAGGCATGAAACTCAGAAACTGTATTTTTTGTATTTCACAAATACGAAGTTTGATACATGTATGAACCCAAACATAGTGAAAAGTATGTTATTGCCTTTAATACAATTCAACATGATTCCATTAATAATTTTTATTAGATATATATAATTAAATTCGTAAAAATATTTTGACTGTATTTATTATGCCCCCCTTCAAAAAAGAGGGGATATATTGTTTTGCACATGTCTGTAGGTCGGTTGGTCTGTCTGTCCACCAGATAGTTTCCGGATGATAACTCAAGAACGCTT
This sequence comes from Dreissena polymorpha, assembly GCF_020536995.1. Lineage (NCBI taxonomy): Eukaryota > Metazoa > Mollusca > Bivalvia > Myida > Dreissenidae > Dreissena > Dreissena polymorpha. Next base: position 43,205,262 of record NC_068359.1, on the reverse strand, counting down.
AGGCCTAGGATCATGAAACTTCATAGGTGCATTGATCATGACTGGCAGATGACCCCTATTGATTTTGAGGTCAGTAGGTCAAAGGTCAAGGTCACAGTGACTCGAAATAGTAAAATGGTTTCCGAATAATAACTCAAGAACGCTTACGCCTAGGATCATGAAACTTCATATGTACATTGATCATGACTGGCAAATGACCCCTATTGATTTTCAGGTCACTAGGTCAAAGGTCAAGGTCACGGTGATTCGAAACAGTAAAATGGTTTCCGGATGATAACTCAAAAACGCTTACGCCTAGAATCATGAAACTTCATAGGTACATTGATCTTGACTGGCAGATGACCCCTATTGTTTTTCAGGTCACTAGATCAAAGGTCAAGGTCACAGTGACAAAAAACTTATTCACACATGGCTGCCACTACAACTGACAGCCCATATGGGGGGCATGCATGTTTTACAAACAGCCCTTGTTGTTTTATGTTATTGATTTAATTATTTCCTGCTGATATATTTCAGAAAAGAGCAATGTCATCTGTGAATATTGATGTAACTGGCGTTTCTGATGTGTCCTTGATACGAAGGGACGCTTGCGACATTTTCACAGCTGCAGTAGCCTCTGTGTATCCACCACAGATGGTTAAAAATGCCATTAAAGTCTCTCCTGACGGTAAGAAACCTGACTTAAACAAAAATGCACATGATTCTGGTGATAATATCTTGGCAAAGTTATTTAAACCTTTCCCACTTAGATACGTATTTTGACGTGTTTGTAGTATCTTAGAAAGTCAAATTTAATTGAAGACCTTTTTTTACTAGATTCAAGGTTTAAAGGCTTCATTTCCAACCCTAAGATACTGATGAGCAGCAAACAGCATAAAACCTGAACTGACTGCAAGTTACTCCCAGGCTGTTCTGGTTTTATGCTGTTTGCACATAGCATTATCACTTTGCTTCTGAGTGGGAAAGGGTTAACAAACAAAACATGCATTAAATGCTTGCTTGGATCTTCCTTGACTTGCTATTGGCCAAATTACTGGATGCGATCATTAATGTATACTGGTATTTCTAAGCGGCAAAGGAAATATGACTTACATTTCAAGGGTTTTTCATGTTATAAAACAGGAGCTGATTAAAGGTCTCCTCTCAATTATGATTTTATTGTCTTTAAAAACATGCAATTTTCCCCATCATTCAAAACTTACACCAGCTTTTTAATTTTCAAAAATCACAAGGCTAGGGTCTCTTCTGAATGAGAAAACCTCAGTGTTTATGTTGAAATAACTGCAAAATACTGTGTTTTTTCACACCTTGTTTTAATTGTTTACAATGCATTAAATGCAAGAATGTCAGAAAATAAAATTCAACAGTTCTGTCATAAATTTAAATAATTTTAAAATATTTTAACTACATACGTTACTAAGATTGTTCGGAAACTGTATAACCAGAGCACCAGATAAAAATTTGGTCCAATTCTTATTTACTCCCTATTTTAAAAATTAATTCTTATTTTACCCCCTATGTATAAAATTAATTCTTAACAATATATTACCAAATAATTTTTTATTAATTGCTTCAATACACCGCTTCGGTCGGCCATTTTGATTTTTTATGTAAAACAGTCACTGACACTACGGCTTAGGTCATAATGGCCTTTTGGTTGCCGTTAAAGTCATATCAAAAACTATATTTAACATTTAAATTTAATGACATTTTGAATACCGTAGGTATACAGTATATTACTTGTGTATAAAAATTACGATAAGTGTAATTAAAAAGGTACAATAAACAGTAATGACTCCAGGGCCCTCGTTTTGCACTTTTTACCGCCAAATATCTGCGGCTTCCCCACTTTTTTCCCCTTTTTCAGCTAAAAATTCATCCTCCAAAAAAACAACATTATTTTTATTTTTATTTTACACCTATGTTGCCAGCTGGTATCGTGCTACTAACCTTTGATTTAATGAAAATTTATGTAAATCACTTTAAAATATAGCATTTTTAGGTGTTGAATGGTTGGTGAAAAGATCTAAAATTCCCCTTTTTGCCCAAAACGACGCAAAATTCCCTCTCATGAGGGGTGTGGGTGGCTTCCCCTGGCGGCAAGAGAGGGCCCTGGACTGGCCTGCAATACTAGAACAGAATCGAGACCGTTTGGCCTTTCGACCGATCTTAGGTGTGGCTCTTCCTCACAGCAAACGCTTGAGCGACGTCGACTTAAAGTTGTAGTTTTAATTGAGCGCCTAGACGAGTCAGAACTGGGATGAAATGTTTACCGCATTCTATACATAGATGGTGACGTCACTACGTTATTGTCACCTCTATACTAAGACGCATCACATTCCCCTGGTTTGTGGAATTATGCTTCCGCCAAAGTAGTTCTGCGCAGGAATGAAAATGTTAATAATGAAAGAAAAGTGGTTCTTTATTGTGTGATTAAAACGGAATGTTGTTTAAAAAAATGTTATTTAATTATGTTTAAATGTGATTTTGAATCTCTATTGAGACTGATATCGATTATCAGAAGCACGATTACCTGAACTTCTTTCGCTTTCACTTTTCACTCGTAAAAGAAGTGCTACCCACAATTCCTTTCGCGTTAGTACACAGGTCAGTAAGACCGGTGTGTACACAATGATGTTTACCGTATATAATTTGCTTCTGGAAGATTTACGCACGTTCGAAAATTTCGAATTCGTGTTTTATTTTTTCAATGTGTAACTTAACACAAAGATTTTAAATCTAAATCGTTATTTAAGAAATAAATTTCGTTTTTACGCCTTTACGCATGTTATCTGGAGCACTGTATATAACCCCTTTAGAACTTTGAAAGTAACATATATTTAGCCCATGATTGCTTTCTTGTAGATTACTGAAGTTATTGTATGAAAGTTAAAGGACATTGACAAGGTCGCCATGTCATAGTGGATATGGTGTCCACCTATAGTGACCATGAGGTCAAGGGTTCTATTCTCCACAGTTGAGTGATGTTTAGATCTACCATTTTAAGTACTGGTTTAACCCAGGAAACAGAATCAATGGTGTCTCATTAAGCCTTTCAATGCAGTTAAGCTACTATGAATAGTTTTAAACTAATTTAACCGAAGGACATATATTTACCGCCCGATAGCCTAGTGGTAGAGCGTCCGCTTCGAGTGCGGGAGGTCGTGGGTTCGATCCCCGGCCACGACATACCAAAGTCGTAAAAAAATAGGAAGTAAAAAACTCCCCCCAAAAGCTAAACGTTGCGAAAATTTCCCCTCATGAGGGTAGCGACCCCATTCCCCTAAAATGAATTGAGGGCCCTGAAAGGTCAAGGTCATTCTTCAAGGTCAAAGGTCAAATATATAGCTTCAAAGCGGCGCAAAAGGGGACATAGTGTTTCTGACAAACACATATCTTGTTTAAAATGAAAACATCACGTATTGCATCCTCTACACCCCTGTTATTAAGCATTGTCAAATACACAAGTTTAAGCCCTGACCCAGCAATATTTTCAGCGGCGTAGGCCTTTTCATTACACTTCATAAAATGAGTGCGCTCAATGTTGGACAGTTCTGGGCTTTAGCACTGTTAAAAGCAATTTTTGTGACACAGCCAATGGGGAAAAGCTGTGAGTCATTAGATCTTTTAAAGACAAATTCACAAATTGGAGCAACTTTCTAAGTGCTGCCACATCTGCCATAGCATCGTGTTCATTGTATGTTTCACCAAGCAATTGTAAAACTAAATCAACTTGCTTCAAGGACTGCTTTGGATCTTGTTATATTATCTCTTATATAAAAACAGATTTAACTGGTATTATTGTTCATCAATTTAATATCATTTATTCACACCACATCCGGGTAATACAAATCAAGGTTACACTACACTAAAATATACTGAATACACTACAACTTCTCTCTTTTTCAGATTTTAAATATCGTTTTTAAACAAGAAAGTTCCATTTCATGATTTAACAACATAAGAGTCCAAAATACAAATGCTTTCTTTAAATATCAAAGTTATCTAAATACTACAAGAGTCCTAAACTGAATAAGCAACATCATGAAAAGTAAACTGAATAAGCAGTATTCTTGAAAAGTAATTAAATTGAAATGTTAAACAATTAAAACATTCTAAGACATCAAAATCATAAACAAATCAATACCCAAATACAAACATCATATTGCAGTTTAATAATTATTCTTTAGATTCATACTTAAGAATGTCTTTGTAAAGAAAATATAATAACAGTTCAATGTTTTCTTACATTGTAAATTTATCTCTAAAAAATAAACATTTCTATAAGTGCCCTAGCATTATTTATGCTTCACTTAAACTAATATTTTAACTATTCATCACACGCACTGTGTTGTTACATAAAAGTTCAGTTCATATTATTCTTTTAACCCATTTCAAAGTCTTGACTCGACCGCCTTGGTGTAAGGATTGCATCTGGGACCGGCTGCACCTCAGGAATCGCTTCGCTATGGTTACCACTATCTGGAATTCTGCCTAACGATATGTCGTCCTCTGATTGGTCGATGGTAGAACCTTCCTGGTTTCTGTTCAGAACGTTATTGTCCATACATTGTTTTTCAGACTGAATGTTTTGATGAAACTTCTTCACATGTGTCGAATTTCTTGTTCTTGTGACACCTGAAGTTGATTTTACTGTGACTTGATTGTTAAACTTTTCAACCAGTGTATATGGTTCGACCTCGAACTGTATAGACAATTTGTCCGTTTTGTTTTGTTTCAAAAGCACCTTGTCTCCAACTTGGAGATTGTTTGGAGTTGCTTTTTTATGTTTGTCAATGTAACCCTTGTTCTTTTCTTTCTTGTAGGTGTCGTGTTCTCGGATCTCTTCATCATTCATTGTGAATTGTATGTCCGGAAGTTTTGTACGCAACTTTCTGTTTAACAACAGCTCCGCCAGAGAAACTCTGTTAGTACTATGTGGAGTTGCACAATACGCTAACAAATAAATGTATGTCCTTATCTCGCGTGTCCAATCATTTCCTTCGGCTTGAGCGATTTTTAGTCTCTTTAACAATAATCTGTTCTGACGCTGGACTTCTCCGTTCGCACTTGGGTGGAGCGGTGTTTTACAACGATGTACAATCACGATTTCCTCTAAAAACGACTCAAATGTAGCTGACACAAACTGTCTTCCATTGTCACTAGTAAGGCTCAGAGGTAATCCATGTGTTGTGAACATACGTTCCAAACTTTCAATGACCTTTTCTGATGTCACTGTCTTCATGATGTCAATTTCATAGAATCTACTGTAGTAATCAACACATACAAATATGTAGTTCCCTGATGGTAGTGGTCCAAGTAAATCGATGTCTAAATCTTGCCAAGGACTGGCTGGGAGTGGAGTGGGGCTGAGAGATTCAGGCTTAGCTGGCTGGCTCACCAGCTGACAGCCATGACATGTTTTCACATAATTGTCAACATCCTTATCTATTTTAGGCCACCATACTTTTGTCCTCAGGTTCTGTTTTGTTCCAACTATGCCCAAATGGCCTTCATGAGCCAACTCGATACACTTCTTTCTCAAAGTTGTTGGTACCACAATTCGAGTGCCTCTCAACACAATGTGACCCATAGTGGACAGCTCATATCTTACTGAATTAAATTTGGTGTCCTTTCCCACTTGTCTGTATGTAATGAGCTGTGAATTTCTTGAATTTCCTCGTCTTTCGCTGCTGCTTCTTCTACTTCTCGCGTAGAAATGGCACTTGGCGTTGAAATTTCTATCAGAAACCATATGTAATCATCGTCTTCAGTACTTTCACTTTTGTGAACAAATTCATTCTTTTCCACTGTCACAAAAAGTCTGCTATGTTTCAACTCCCTTGTTGATATCTCACTCTGAATGTGTAGGGTAACAAGCGCAATACCCATCTTTGAATTCTCGCAGACAAATTGGATTTGGAAGAATATATCACTTCCAAAGGCTTGTGGTCTGTTAATAACTCAAACTCGACGCCATATAAGTACATGTGATATCTTTCACAAGCACAGACAATAGCCAAGGCTTCTTTTTCTGTTGTCGAATAACGTTTTTCAGTGTCTGTCAAAGTACGACTTGCATAGCTTATCACTCGCTCCTTTCCATTTGATTCTTGGAACAGCACTGCGCCTAGACCAACATTACTGGCGTCTGTGATAAGTTTCGTTTTTCTTCCTTGCTTGAAGAAACCCAGCGTTTCTGCGTAAGACATTCTTTTCTCCAGCTCATCAAAAGGAGTTTGCTGTTTGGATTTCCAGACAAATGGCTGATTCTTCTTGGTTAACAACCTCAATGGTTCGGAAATCGTGGCCACATATATCAGGAGCTGAAATTGACTAGACCTAAAAAGCTCCGCACTTCAGATGCGTTTGTCGGTTGCTTTGCATTTACAAGATCCTTCACTCGTTCTTCCGTTGGTCCGATGCCACGTCTGGATACGACATGACCCATGAAAGTCACTTTATTAGTAGAGAATTTTGATTTTGACAAGTTCACTGTCAATCCTCTGGCCTTTAAAGTGTCCATGCACTTTCGCAATTTCTTGTCGTGGTCCTCTTGACCATTTCCATGGACGATGATGTCGTCGGCAATATTCGCGACTCCTTCACAATGTTTAAACACTTGTGAAATTGCATTTTGAAACATTTCAGGGGCTGCATTCACCCCGAAACTTAAGCGTTTATAGCAGTATAGACCTTTGTGAGTGATGAACGTTGTAATCGGCCTAGAATCTTCAGCCAAGGAGATTTGATGGAAACCCATGTTGAGGTCTATTTTGCTGAACATTGAGCTGTTGTCTAGCTCAATTAACACTTCGTCAACTGTCGGAATAGGATGACATTCCCTGATGATTCCCCTATTTGCTTGTCTCATATCCACGCACAGTCAAATTTCACCAGATGGTTTTGGCACAACCACCACTGGACTAACCCACGGTGTTGGTCCTTTAGCTTTCTATATAACGTCAAAAGCTTCCAATTCATTCAATTTCTCGCTAACCTTTTCTCGAAGACTAATTGGAATTGTGTACATTTTCTGAGCTACTGGAACTACTTCTGGATCCACGTGTAACTTTAATTCAAAGTCATTAAGCTTTCCCAAACCCTGGAAACACTCTTTATATTCTTTCACAATGCTTTCTCCAACAACATTAACTGAATGACTGTGTCCTATTTTGAGAATACCTAGTTCTATGGCTGTGTCTCTGCTTAATAAAGCAGGTGCTTTATTCCGTACCACATTGAATGTCACGTTATGAATAGTTTGTTTGGTTCCTTCGATTGACACATTGCTTTGAAACTCTCCAATCAAATGTAACGGTTTCTTTGTTGACAGAACTCTCTGGAGGCTTTTCCATGTTCTTACTCTGCCGTTCACTGAGTTCCATGGTGTTCGCAACTTCTCCTAACTGGTCTTATGTCAACCCATCTCCCTTTTCAAGAAGCTTTGATCTAAGCCTGTGAGAATGGCACTTCTCTATAACTTGATCCCTGATTAACTCATCCACATTATCAACATGACAGTGTACAGCTTTAAGTCTTAGTCGAACAATATTAATATACTGATCAATTGTTTCTGTACCTTCTTGTTTAGTGTTCCGAAACTCGTATCTTTCGTACGGCACATTCACTTTTGGCTGAAAATGCATGTTCAGAGTTTTCACACACTTCTGATATGCATTGTCATCTACTCCTCCTTCCTCCGTCAGTGTGAAAAATACATCCTGAAGATCTAATCCAGCACAATGCAGTAATAGGGCTCGCTTTTGGTTTGCGTCTGATACGCCTTTACCAACAACAAACAGTTCGAATGCCTTAAGCCAACGTTCCCATTGTTGGTGCAGGTGAGTGGGGTTCGCGTTTGGATCGAATTTATCGACTCCCTGAAGATCTACAGGCTTAGCCATCCCGGTTTGTATTTAAACATGTACAGGTGATGATTTCGGCACTATCCTTGTCGCCAGATATTATGTTATCTTTTATATAAAAACAGATTTTACTCGTGTTATTGTTCATTAATTTAATATAATTTATTCACACCACATCCGGGTAATACAAATCAAGGTTACACTACACTAAAATATACTGAATATACTACAGATCTAATATTTATGCCCCTCTTCGAAGAAGAGGGGGTATATTGTTTTGCTCATGTAGGTCTGTCCGTATGTCCGTCCACCAGATGGTTTCCGGATGATAACTCAAGAATGCTTACTGTAGGCCTATGATCATGAAACTTCAAAGGTACATTGATCATGACTTGCAGATGACCCCTAAAGATTTTGAGGTCACTAGGTCAAAGGTCAAGGTCACGGTGACCCGAAATAGTAAAATGGTTTCCGGATGATAACTCATGAACGCTTATGTCTAGGATCATGAAACTTCAAACAGGGCTTCCGCTGTCGTTCGCCAAATTCGCCGTTGGCGAAAATTTCGCAAATTCGGCGAATAAAATTCTCGGTTGGCGAAAATGCTCGGCGAAACGTTTTTAAAATTCGGCGAATAAAATTCTCGGTTGGCGAAAATGCTCGGCGAAACGTTTTTTGCCTGTCAAGTACCATCCCAGATAGTAAACTCTTTAAACCGTCGACTGTGCGTCAATACATCATCGTGTTATTAACCAGAAAATTTGATACGCAGTCTGCAGCAACACCGGTCAGAACCGGTCATCGAAACAAAGGAAACTTGCTAGTGCATTGTGTGCTAGCAGTGACGTCACCATCTATGTATACAACGCTTGCTGGTGTGAAAACAAAAGGTGTTATCGAACATAATGTCAATACCACGGGCCTGGCAAAAGCATTTAACAAAAAACTATTTCTTCACAAAAACACATGAAATCTTGTTTCAACAGGAATTTGAGAGCATTTCTGTTTTATAGTTTCATTATTATAATATTTTGGGAAAGGTAAAGTTTGATTAAGAAACCAACAATTTCGGAAATAAAAACTATACCATTCACTCATTGTAATATATTTCGGATAAGTTAAAAATTCGGACATTTAAAGATACGGACATTTATGTGTTGGTTTGTTGTTGATAGTTTGTAAAACTATGTTTTATCATATTTCAGGCAGCTAGAATGGATGATGGCAATTATCTGGGCCTTTCTGTCAAAAAATATGCGTGAAAAACATTCATTTATTTGAGCCTAGAAACATCCACCACTTACAGAAAATGTTTTAACAACAGAAGCTGTCAAAGCTGATGTATATCATATCCAAATGACCAAATATAACTAACAATATGAAGTGAGAGGCTTTAAAAATAAAGCATCTTTAGTCTTGATCAACTGTTATGTTTTGCAAAGATTGAAATATGTGCTAAAGAATGAATATCTTTAATATAATGAAAATGTGCTTATTTTGTAAACAATGTGAACTGATCATGTGCTTATGATGTATGTACAAACTGATATTCTGTTATGTAGAATAAAAGTATAATTATTACATTGATGTATGTATATCTAGATGTTTGCATATCTATAAATGTTTTTTGTTATAAACTGATATTCTGTTATGTACAATATTTTAAAAGGATGATTATAGTAATAAATATATTTAAGCTTCATATTGTAGTTATTTGTGTTCTTACACCCCAAGACTTTCACAAGGCGGTCCTAAATGCTTGGCTAAAACTTTGGCTACAGTTTCTAAAATTTGGCTACAAAAAAATCCAATTGGCTAAAATGTTGGCTAAAGAAATTTTTGAGCCAGGGGAAGCCCTGCTTCAAAGGTACATTGATCATGACTCTCAGATGACCCCTATTGATTTTCAGGTCACTAGGTCAAAGGTCAAGGTCACGGTGACCCGAAACAGTAAAATGGTTTCCAGATGGTAACTTAAGATCGCTTACGCCTAGGATCACGAAACTTCATAGGTACATCATGACGCGCAGATGACCCCTATTGATTTTCAGGTCACTAGGTCAAAGGTCACGGTGACTCAACTTAGAAGAATGGTTTCTGGATGATAACTCAAGAATGCTTACGCCTAGGATCATGAAACTTCATAGGTACATTGATCATGACTCACAGATGACCCCTATTGACTCTCAGGTCACAAGGTCAAAGGTCAAGGTCACGATGACTCGGACACAGTAAAATGGTTTCTGGATTATTACTCAAGAATGCTTACACCTAGGATCATGAAACTTCATAGGTACATTGATCATGACTCGCAGATGACCCCTATTGATTTTAAGGTCACTAGGTCAAAGGTCAAGGGCACGGTGATTCAACACAGTAAAATTGTTTCCGGATGATGTCTCAAGAATACTCATAGGCCTAGGATCATCAAACTTCATAGATACATTGATCATGACTGGCAGATGATCCCTATTGATTTTCAGGTCACTAGGTCAAAGGTCAAGGTCACAGTGACAAAAAATGTATTTACACAATGGCTGCCACTACAACTGACAGCCCATATGGGGGGGGGGCATGCATGTTTTACAAACAGCCCTTATTTGAATATTGATAGAGAATCGATAAAAGTGCATTTATACAAAATATAAATTGCACTTACATTTAAACCCAGATTGAAACAAAAATTGTTAAATCAAAACGACGACCATTATGAACAAGTAAGCACACATTTCAAAACTTTTCAAGCCAATGTATAATTCTTTCGACAGCCACTCATATTGGCACTGGCTGCACAACTTATCCAATGAATGTCATTGTCCCAACACTGGCTGCACAACTTATCTAATGAATGTCATTGTCCCATCAGTCATTGAAACGCCTGTAACTTGTAAAGCATCTTGACTTATTGGAACAGTTGGCGTGACGTATGTTGCGAACTGACTACCAGACTGGACTTCCACCGATGCATATGAGTAACCTGCGGGATTTCCCTTCCTTCAACTGGAAACATAGTTGACATTGCAATCTAGGAAATTATTGACATGCAATATCACATTGTTTAAATATAGAAGAACAAAACCATGATGTTTTAAGAAGATTATTGTTATTTTTGACATATTATTTTGGCTATTATTCTAGGATTGGGAAAATTTTCAGCTAATTGGGCAAAAATACTTGTATTTTGAATTGGGAATGGGTCAGACATTCTGACCCGCAGGATTTGTATAAAAAGGCCTGCCAAACGTTGCCTAACTTACACTTGTGAGATTGGCGGTCAACATAGATAATTGGTTTTACAACACATTTTATATAATTTGATGTTTTCCATGTAATGATGCAAAAATTTATTGTTACCGCTGATAATCCAAATAATAGATTCTTATGTCATTAAATATTATTGAATTATATAAAACATGTTTTTATTTAAGATTTATACTTTGTAAATAATAAACCAAACAAAACGGACATGTCACGACTTCAGTTTCGATATTTACCGACATAAGCCTACGTCAACCGATCTTACAAAAAATTGCGGGAAATGATTACACTTGTACTACCTTAAAGTCTCTATAACGCTCAAAATCAACGAAAATTTTGAAAATTAATTAGTAAAATAAAGTAAACACCTAAACAATCAGTGTTCATTATAGCAATAGCCACAATTTCAACGCTAGATGTGGTATGATTACAGAGATTTTTGTGATACAAAATGCTCGTTTTTATTGATTTGTTACACAATAAATTCCATGTTTATTTCCTGCGAATATATCTATTAATATGACACACAAACACTAAAATGGTACCATGTTAAAACCATAAGGAAAACGAGCATTTTGTATCCCTAAATATCTATTTAAAATAAACATTTACCTATAGCTAAATGTATCAATGAATTCATTAGTTGAATGTATCTCCCTCAGCCAATCAAAAACACAGTTTATCACTTACAGTTAATGAAGCGTGCAGTTTAGCTGGCGAAGGTTAGATCGTCTGTACACTAATCACACAAGTTGACAGCTGTTTATAGCTTAATTAGGGGCATATGACAGGAAATACACAAGTGGTTTGAAACTGTGAGGGGCTCATTAAAAAAATCGTATCTAGCCTAGCTTGCAGCCAGCTGGGGGGGGTGGGCTTTAGCCTCCTAGCCCCCGACCTAAATACGCCTCTGTATTTTACCACACCACATCTGGGCCCTCTGGTGTTGAAATTTCGGCAATTGCCATAAGGAACACTGATTTTTAATTGTTTAACTTTATTTTACGAAATGTACCAATTTTTCGTTGATTTTGAGTAGTAATGTTACTTTAAATACACGTAATAATAAATTGCTATTAAGAAAATGATATGTTATCAAAGCAAGCGATTACTTTCTTTTCTATAGAGTACATGTACGAGCGGTATGATATGTTTAACGTATACTTAAATTATTTTTTTCTACTAAAGGTTTTTTGGTTAACCGGTTAATAACCAGTTACGGCAAACGGTTACCCAGTTAATATTTTTTGTAACCTTTTGCATCCCTAATTATAAGTACCAATAATGTAGTATTTGAATTTGAATAAATATAAATTTATGTTAAAAATAGTAACTAATAATACTGTAAAGGTATCATTTATAAAGCACTTGAGCAATGTGCAATAGGAAACTAAGTTTTTATGAATATGACTTTTTTAAGAAAATATTTTTTTAAATGTTTCTGAAGAAAAGCAACAGTTTAACTCCCCTTACCTCTGATAATTGTGGGGCAGTTGTCTGTTACTGACATAAGTACATGTATGTGCTCTTAGTAATGGTGAACTACATAACACAGGAAAGTGTGTGTTGGTAAACTGGGCTATGATATGTATATTAAGATACTGTTGAAAACAGCAAAAAAAATATGACAAATCATCTTTACAAATATCAATAGATTTTGATGGTTTTGTATATATTTTAGCTCACCTGAGCACAACGTGCTCATGGTGAGCTTTTGTGATCGCTTTTTGTCCGCCGTGCGTCGTGCGCCGTCAACATTTGCCTTGTAACTGTCCATAGGCCACATTTATTGTCCAATCTTCATGAAATTTGGTCAGAAGATTGGTCTCAATGATATCTTGGATGAGTTGAAAAATAGTTATGTTTGCTTGAAAAACATGGCTGCCAAGGGGCGGGGCATTTTTCCATATATGGCTATATATGGCTATAGTAAAATCTTGTTAACACTCTAGAGGCCACATTTATTGTCTGATCATCATGAAACTTGGTCAGAAGATTCATCCCTATAATATCTTGTACGAGTTGGAAAATGATGCCGGTTGGTTGAAAAACATGGCCACCAGGGGGCGGGGCATTTTTCCTTGTATGGCTTTAATAAAACCTTGTTAACACTCTAGAGGCCACATTTATTTTCCGATCTTCATGAAACTTGCTCAGAAGATTTGTCCCAATGATATCTTGGACGATTTCAGAAATGGTAACCTTTGCTTGAAAAACATGGCTGCCAAGGGGCGGGGCATTTTTCCTTATATGGCTATATATGGCTATAGTAAAATCTTGTTAACACTCTAGAGGCCACATTTATTGTCCAATCTTCATGAAACTCAGTCAGAAGATTCATCCCAATAATATCTTGGACGAGTTCAAAAACGATGCCGGTTGGCTGAAAAACCTGACCACCTTGGGGGCGGGGCATTTTTCATTATATAGCTATAGTAAAACAACTTTTACATTCTAGAGGCCACATTTATTTTCCAATCATCATGAAACTTGGTCAGAAGATTTTCCCAATGATATCTTGGATGAGTTCCAAAATGGTTTTGGTTGCTTTAAAAACATGGCCACCAGGGGCGGGGCATTTTTCCTTATATGGCTATATATGGCTTTAGTAAAACCTTGTTAACACTCTAGAGGCCACATTTATTGTCCAATCTTCATGAAATTTGGTCAGAAGATTGTTCTTAATGATATCTTGGATGAGTTTGAAAATAATTATGTTTGCTTGTAAAACATGGCTTCCAAGGGGCGGGGCATTTTTCCTTATGGCTATAGTAAAATCTTGTTAACCTTCAAGAGGCCACATTTACTGTCAGATCTTCATGAAACTTGGTCAGAAGATTCATCCCGATAATATCTTGGAAGAGTTCAAAAACATGGCTGCCAGGGGGCGGGGCATATTTCCTTATATGGCTATAATAAAACCTTGTTTACACTCTAGAGGCCACATTTATTTTCCGATCTTCATGAAACTTGGTCAGAAGATTTGTCCCAATAATATCTTGTTATCTCAGTTGAGCGACTTTGGACCTTTCTGGCTCTCTTGTTTAAAAATTAATTGGGTCATTTAGTATAACAAAAAAATGTTTCTGACTTGTGTGGTAAAACTTGTGGCAAACATTTCAGGTAACAAGCTGTGTGGTAAGACAAACACTTGGAGACACTTCTAACGCATCACTTAATCATATCAATATAGCTCCAGTATTTTTGATCGGATTGTGTTGAAATTTGGACCAAGAATAATTCAACACGTATCTGATAACTCCTGAAAATTTAATTGAAATTGAAAAACAACAAAATGTAAAACTTAACATATTAAAAACGTCACTTCAAAAGTCAAAATTCGCAGACTCGTACAACGTAAAATAATAACAATGTGAAAATAAAACGCATAAACTTACACGTCTTAATAACTGACCGGCTTGCAACATGCCGATTGAGCAATTTCGCTCATGAATATTCATAAGAGCCATAAAGTTTTTCTTAAATTAATGTTATGTTGTTCTTGTGTAAAAACTTACCTAGAATTATGAAATTGAAATTAAATTAAATTGGAATAAAATGAATATCGCCTTTTACTACACTTGGTGATTTTTTTAACGCAACACTTTTAAAACTTACATATCTCAGTAATGGGTGAATATTTTTATTTAAAATTGCACATGTGATCATTTGACTACAGTATGTGCAAGCTTACAATAAAATCATTCATCCGTGACAATCGGACGCTTTAGCAAGTTGGAAAGGTAGCCTGTAAAATGTAAAGTGCGCGATTGCGCTCCTGAATATGCATACAAGCTATATTGTTTTGTAAATTAATTTTATGTTTTCCTTATGTTAGAACCCATCTAAAATAATTAAATTGAAATAAAACTAGAATTAAATCAGGTTTCAACATTTTCACATGCAAAAATCTAGAACCACACCTACCCCACGTGCTGAAGCGTCCAATCGTCACGGATGAATGATTTTATTGTGAGCTTGCATAGAACGCAGTCAAATGATTGTATGTAAAATTTTAAATCAATATCTTTACTCGTAACTGAGATATTCAAGATTGAAAAGTGATGCGTTAGAAGTGTCTCCAAGTGTATGGGGAACATTACATTTTGCGGTAACAAGCTGTGTGTAGTAATACATGCAGGTAACATTTCTGTTTACGAGCTGTGTGTGGTAAATCATGTGGGGAACAAATATTTCAGGTAACAAACTGTTTGTGGTAAAATATGTGGGGATTTACTCGGGAACATTTCAGTAAATTAGCTTTTTGTGCTTAAAACATAAGGGGAACATTTCAGTTAACAATCTGTTTGGGGTAAAACATTAGGGGAACATTTCAGGTAACAAGCTGTTTGAGGTAAAACATGTGGTGAACATTTCAGGTAATAAGTCGTGTGTGGTAAAACATGTTGAGAACATTTCAGGTCACACACTGTGTGTGGTAAAGCATGTAGGGAACATTTCAGGTCACAAACTGTGTGTGGTAAAACATGTTGGGAACATTTCAGGTCACAAACTGTGTGTGGTAAAACATGTGAGAACCTTTTCAGGTAACCAGCTGACAGTGGATGGACACAACTATGCCCTCAAGCAGAACGTGTACGTTGTGGGGTTCGGTAAGGCAGTGTCTGGAATGGCGGCAGCCCTGGATCAGCTGATAGGCAAACACATTGTGGACGGGATCATCAGCATTCCGTATGGGACATTTGAGCTATTCACCTCCATTGGAAAAAGGTGATCTGATTGTGCCCCTTGGTACAAACAAATTTTGCCAAAAGTTTTTAACTCGGCTCTCAGCTAGATGTTTATACAAATGAAGAGTTTAGTGAAGCACTGTGAGGGGTATAGTGTTTTTTCTCCCTTGAGGTGGTTATTTAATTACATTCCTGATTAGTTTGAATCAATGGCATTCATACCTTATAGGGAAAGTTTGAAGGTTGAAAATAATGTCTTAGATGATGTAAGTTGATAAATATCAAGGTTATCATAGTTTTAAAGGTTTTTTATGTTATTGGAAAAGATGAAAATGTTACTTTTTGCGGTAAAGGCTGTTATCGGTATTTTGCGGTGAAAAAAAAACACTGAACAGAGAAGTCAGGGGGTCAAGGAGTTAATGATTTCCACTTTTAGTGGCTTATCAAGGTCTTTCCCCAAAACACAAACTACTGGTTCTACCTTCAAAATATGCTTGAGTGAAACACATACATTTCCATAGCTTTTGAAAACAGATAAGAGTTTAACACATTAGGCCCTAAGCTTTTGATGCAGTAGAGCAAAATATTGTTTGCTTAACTCTTTCAGTGCTGGAACCGAATTTTGAAGGCCTTTGCAAACAGTTTGGATCCAGATGAGACGCCACAAAATGTGGCGTCTCATCAGGATCCAAACTGTTTGCTATTCTGATAGTATTCTTTGAAAATTTTTTGAAGAAAATGCTTATTTTAGAAATTCAGCAGACGACATTTAAGCAGACGACAAATTTCCCAGCATGCAAAGGGTTAACATATATGAGTTGATCTCAAAGAATTAAGATTAAATGCATTTGTTTAAAGTGTCGTCCAAGATTGGCTTGTACTTCCTGCTTATATGGTATTTGGTACTGGTATTTGTTGTTTCAAGGAAGTCTCTTCTCTACAAAAGACAAGTTGTAGCAGGAAAGTACGCACATGCAGTTAACACCTTAGTTCTGACTGTTATTCCTCAGTGACCTGTGCGTGAAACCTGACAGCAAGATCCGGGTGTTCCAAGGGGCAAGGTATAACATGCCAGACGAAGACTCTCACAAAGCAGCCACTGCGATACACGAACTGGCAAAATCATTGACAGAGAAACACATATTGATTGTACTTATTTCAGGTAAAAAATTCAAAGTTTAAAATAAAGATTGTATTTTGAATTTCAGGTACAGATTTTAAAGTTAATGTTTTTTGCATTTTAATGTTTAATTTTTTGCAGCTGCTATTGTTTAAAAAGTACTTATTTAATGATTGCTTAAGGCAGAGATCTTGGTTTAAAAAATGTTCAGTTTAAGATTACCTGAATAAAATAAAAATGAAATAAAAATACTAAAAACTAGTTTTGTCCTAGAATCAGGCAATAAATATGATGGGGTCAATTTACCTATGCTGATTTTTCGTTGTCTCTTTTTCATGAAATCTAGACCAGTCTAATGAAGGGAACATAAACAAAATAGCCAATTTGTGAACCATTTTATACCCCTCAACTTATGTGTGGGTAGACTTATGACCAAGTTTTTATGGTTATAACAGTAGTAAAATCATTACGAAGAAAATGAACATTGTACATTAAGAACCGCTGTGGGTATGAGAACTATTGGTACAGGTATTGAAGTGTTGTAAACACCCATCGCAGCTTAAAATGTCTGTAGAAATGAGACTCATACCACTTGTTTAATGAGAATGGTTTTATATGATTGTATGTTGTTGTGTTTTTTGGAGCAAGTACATTATTTCTTTATGATAAAATGTGGGAAAATGCATAGTTTAAAAATGTGGTTTATGACACATCAAGTTTTCTCACATTTGGCAGTTTACATACACAAATAACTCAAGTATTTAAAAGTAGAAATTCTAATTGAAGTTAAGAAATTAATTTCCATTTTGTGTATATTTACTAGAGTGTAAATTACATTTGCCTGTCAACTGCTGTTGTTAGATACTTGAAATATCCTTTATACATGAAAATGATATACTGTTCAATGATATACTGTTCAATGATATACTGTTCAATGATATACTGTTCAATTCTGACCTGATTTTCTGCAGGGGGAGGATCTTCCCTGCTACCATCGCCCATTCCACCTGTAACCCTCGACGAGGCCATCAAGATGACCCGGGTTATATCTGAGGTCGGGGGCTCCATTGGGGAACTCAACATACTGAGACAAAACGTGGAGGTGCTCAAAGGAGGTGGCCTTGCAATGGTGGCCAGGCCAGCGCAGGTACAGCCTAATTTAATCAAATGAGTCATTTCTGCAAAAACTGGGCTTAATGCTTGTGCATTAAGTGATGTCCCAGTTTAGCCTGTGGGTGCATTCAGCTTTATGTTTTTTGTTTAGAGATCTCGAATTAAAGAACATCCAGGTCAGGCAGAAAGTGTTGTTCCAGATCAGCCTTACCGACTGCACAGGCTTATCTGGTGTGACACGCTATGCACATTCATTCAGCCCAGTTTTCTCAGAATGAGGCTCATTGTGTTAAATGGTTTGTTGGTACAATTACATGTCATTATTTTACTTTAATTACAGGAATGACTAAGGTTTCGGACACTCTAAGTTTTCGGACACCCCCTTTTTTGGCTAAAATATTTATTTTTCATGACTTAATTTTCAGACGTGTGCGTTTTCGTCTCTCATTAATGCTCTAAATTTTCAGACGGTATATTCTACAGGGCTATTGACTGTATTCGCTTATCTTGTGCAAACTGACTAAGGCCATAAAACCTGGGAGACGAATGCCTGAGGGCAATTGACCATAACATTTGCATAAATGGGTGAATAACAATGTATACGGGTAGAAAACAATCGCTTCACCTAACAGAATTTTAAATGATATCTTCCTATAAGTGAAGCAGTATGTTTGATGTTTTTACTTTTTAGTTTTGTATCATTTCAGGCAAGAGTAAGCGAAGCTGTGAAGTTGAGTTTTATTTTAAAGTGTAAACAATAGTCCGCATTGATTTATTGCATTTATTTTCTATAATTATTATTTTCTGATATTCAATTTTTGTCTCTAAATTTTCGGACACCTGACATTTTTGAATATTTTCTTATCTAAATTTTCAGACACGATTTAAAAAAAAAAGATTTTTAAGTGTCTGAAAGCTTAGAGTAATTTCTGAAAGCTTAGAGTAATTTCGGTATGTAATGTTGATGGAGGTTTTAAAATGAACCAAATGGTGTTTTGTTTGGAAGAGTTTGAAGACGTACCCCAAATCGTAAAAGGATTAAATGCCATTAATTAAAAATAAAAACAGTCTCAAACCAGATTTAAATATCTCAAGCATATACAAGTATATTGCCTTTTGTATGTACACTTCAACACCGTTATTTCGAAGTCGTCGGGACCGTTAAAAAAACTTCGGATTAACGATAATTCTAAATAAACATTTGACTGACGACTTCTTTGATTCTGTAATAATAAAACTTTGTGGAATTCGCATGGTTCGGTTGCACGCTACTATTAATAATTGTTTTACTTAAAAACGTAAACTAGTCAGATGGCAATAGATTTCTACTTGTAACAAACGAAGGAATAAAACGATTCTTGTTCCTCTTTTTATGTTTGTTCTCTGAGTACAGAACATATTAAATATAATAAATATGCACTTATTATCAGAACATATAAAATATAACGAATAGCACAAACTATCAGACCATATTAAATATAACGAATAGCACAAATTGTCATACATGTAAATACAGATGAATACATTTTCGGAAATGTATTAACATTTTTTGAAAATAAGACGCGATGTCTCCCTGAACACTAGACTTAGCAGCACTAAACTGGACGCGTGTAACATATTTCTCCAATGTGTCGAGGCACTCACTTTCGCCCGTGTTTGCTCGCAGAAGGTAGAGTTTATATAAGATGAATTTCATTGGACCACATTTACTCAGACCTAATGTAACACGTTAATTTGTTACTAAAGAATGCAAAACTACATAAATAGTAATTATCGGCTTTTGACGACATTATAAAATTAACGTCTACGCGCAGACGACAAAGGAGTAATTATCAGCTTTTGACGCGCCACGCCCAGACGACAAAGGTGTGAAATTTTGCTTACCGTTTTGCAGCTTTGACTTCGGATTAAAGATTGATGATTTGGTGCAAATTATATTGTCAGGACCGACACAATCACTTCGAATTAACGATTTTTTCGGTTTAACAAAGTTCGGACTAACAATGAAATTTTACATTAAGCAAAGAAGAACCAAATTCGGGACCGGAAAAATACTTCGAAATAACGGTGACTTCGGATTATCGGTGTTCGAAATAACGGTGTTGAAGTGTAATTGTTTAACATATGATAACTAAGAGAGATGAATGAATAATGTTTGCTGTTCAATTTGAATGTGTTTTAAAACCTTATCCCTGCTTTTGAAAGTCATTTCTTACTAATTGATAATGGTCTTATAATCTTTCTAACACTTAACGCCTTAATGTTAGCTTTATCCTATTTTTATGCCCCCCTTCAAAGAAGAGGGGGTATATTGTTTTGCACATGTCGGTCCGTCCGTCCGTCCACCGAATGGTTTCCGGATGATAACTCAAGAACGATTACGCCTAGAATCATGAAACTTCATAGGTACATTGATCATGACTCACAGATGACCCCTATTGATTTTCAGGTCACTAGGTCAAAGGTCAAGGTCACGGTAACTAGAACCAGTAAAATGGTTTCCGGATTATGACTTAAGAACGCTTACGCCTAGGATCATGAAACTTCATAGGTACATTGATCATGACTTGCAGATGACCCCTATAGATTTTCTGGTCACTAGGTCAAAGGTCAAGGTCATGGTGACTCGAACCAGTAAAATGGTTTTCGGGTGATAACTCAAGAGCGCTTACGCCTAGGATCATGAAACTTCATAGGTACATTGATCATGACTCACAGATTACCCCTATTGACTCTCAGGTCACTAGGTCAAAGGTCAAGGTGACTCGAACCAGTAAAATGGTTTCCGGATGATAACTCAAGAACACTTACACCTAGGATCATGAAACTTCATAGGTACATTGATCATGACTCGCAGATGACCCCTATTGATTTTCAGGTCACTAGGTCAAAAGTCACGGTGACTAGAACTACTAAAATGGTTTCCGGATGATAACTCAAAAAAGCTTACGCCTAGGATCATGAAACTTCATAGGTCCATTGATCGTGACTGGCAGATGACCCCTATTGATTTTCAGGTCACTAGGTCAAAGGTCAAGGTCAAAGTGACAAAAAACGTATTCACACAATGGCTGCCACTACAACTGACAGCCCATATGGGGGTCATGCATGTTTTACAAACAGCCCTTGTTATTTTACTTTTACATACATTGTTTCAATTGCTCTATTTGTTGAGCCCTCTTGCCAAACGCTTGATATACTAGTAGCAGTCACAATGATCCAGTGTGCAGTATGTGTAGGTGTGTCATCATGTGTGTCCAAGCATGTCGGGACTGTTACTGAACTGAAACTTTGTCATTCATTGTGCAATTTCGAAATAACTTTCCTCAAATTCACCATCATAAGACACTCATCGTACACCCATCTCCCTGCCTCAAAAGTCAATATCATGGATAGGCTTTTTTGCCTATTTTAAGGTTGTTATTGGGTCATAGGCGTAAAGTATCTTTTATCCTAAATCCCAAATGGATTGACTTTTTGTTGTTAAATAATAAAGATGATTTGTCTAGCAATAAACACTTTTTGAGTTTTACTGATATTTTACTAGTAGGTTAACTAGTAGGTTTAAAGCCTGGTTTAAGCTCAAGGTCTCAATTAAGGCCAAAAGTCAAAATAAAGTACAAATGTTATTGACTATAAACTTAACATGTTGCACACAGGCATTTAGGAAAACTATGTGACATATTACTAAATGTTGTTAACATGAAACACAGAGCTGATCTTGAAAACCAACTTTTTTTGCATGTAGTAGGATTAAAAGGATTAATAAAATAATAGATGTGTATGCAATAAAGATGAAGTTTAGTTCTTTTGGCACGAAAGCAAGCCTCAAGATCGTCTGTTTCTGATATTTTTATCCTAATTTTCTCATCAGATCATTGCAGGTCTCTTTCCTGATCTGTATCGGTATTATCCCTGAGATTTTCTGATGTTATTAGCCGGATTTTTTTTCGAAAAAATCTCGGCTTATAGATTGATGTTGTCGGGCGGGCGGGCGGGCGGGCGGGGTGGCGGCGTGCTCGAAAATGTTAAAGTTCTTATTTCATGGTATAACTTTGGTATGCTTGGACCTAGAGTCTTCAAACTTGACATGAAGGTTGGCCAGGATTAACAGATGACCACTGGTCATTTCAAGGTCATTCATTTGAAGGTCAAGGTCACTGTGACCTTCAATATAAAAAATGTTAAAGTTGTTATAACTTTGGTATGCTTGGACCTAGAGTCTTGAAACTTGACATGAAGGTTGGCCATAACTAGTTAGTAACCACTGGTCATTTCAAGGTCATTCATTTGAAGGTCAAGGTCACTGTGACCTTGAATGTAAAAATGTTAAAGTTGTTATAACTTTGGTATGCTTGGACCTAGAGTCTTGAAACTTGACATGAAGGTTGGCCAGAACTAGTAAGTAACCACTGGACATTTCAAGGTCATTCATTTGAAGGTCAAGGTCACTGTGACCTTGAATGTAAAAATGTTAAAGTTCTTATTTCATGTTATAACTTTGGTATGCTTGTACCTAGAGTCTTCAAACTTGAAATAAAGATTGGCCAGTACTAGAAGATGACCACTGGTCATTTCAATGTCATTCATTTGAAGGTCAAGGTCACTGTGACCTTAAATGTTAAAATGTTAAAATTGTTATAACTTTGGTATGCTTGGACATAGAGTCTTCAAACTTGACATGAAGGTTTGCAAGCACACTTAGATGACCACTGGTCATTTCAAGGTCATTCATTCTAAGGTCAAGGTCACTGTGACCTTGAATGTAAAAATGTTAAAGTTCTTATAACTTTGGTAGGTAAAAATGTTAAAGTTCTTATTCCATGTTATAACTTTGGTATGCTTGTACCTAGAGTCTTCAAACTTGACATAAAGGATTGGCCAGTACTAGAAGATCACCACTGCTCATTTCAATGTCATTCATTTGAAGGTCAAGGTCACTGTGACCTTCAATGTTAAAATGTTAAAATTGTTATAACTTTGGTATGCTTGGACCTAGAATCTCAAACTTGACGTAAAGGTTTGCAAGCACACTTAGATGACCACTGGTCATTTCAAGGTCATTCATTTCAATGTCATTCATCTAAGTTTATTTTCTTACATTTGATAATGAAATTGATGGAAACTTCAAACAATATGTTACTAATTTGCTAATAAAAAAATTGAGATCAAACTTTCCTAATTGTCAATTCAAGTTCATATTTGTGACCTTAAATGTTATTGTTGTTCATGTATATGC
Organism: Dreissena polymorpha; assembly: GCF_020536995.1. Lineage (NCBI taxonomy): Eukaryota > Metazoa > Mollusca > Bivalvia > Myida > Dreissenidae > Dreissena > Dreissena polymorpha. The sequence continues at coordinate 43,181,973 of NC_068359.1, read as the reverse complement.
ATGCATTCAAAACATAACACAAGGTTTGCTCATGCCTTGAAAAGTACATTTCATTTTGACCTTTGAACAATATTTCAGTAATTTAAGTATTGCATTGACAAAAACACGAAAGGTACTTTCCTGTCATTTAAATAAAAAATCCGGCTTCAATGCGGTCATCTCCGACCGCGGAACTCTTGTCCTTGCGTTTTAATGGTATTATCCCTGATATTCACAGGAGTTATCTCTGATTGTTACTGATCTTATCCATAATAATTATCATTGCTATCACTCCTCATTGCAAGAAATAGCACTTTTTGTTGCAGGTGTTATCCCAGGATATTGCATTATTATTATTGCCTTGTTCCTGCTCTGTACAGGTGTTAACCGTGATTTTAATATATGTGATTACTGAATATTGCAGATGTTACCCTTGATAATTGCAGGTATTTTTCCTGATAATTGCAGGTGTTATCCTTGATTATCGCAGTTGCTATTCCTGATTATTGCAGGTGTTATCCTCGATTATTGTAGGTATTATTGCAGGTGTTATCCCTGATTATTGCAGGTGCTATTCCTGATTATTGCAGGTGTTATCCTTGATTATTGCAGATGTTATCCTTGATTATTGCAGGTGTTATCCTTAACTATTGCAGGTGTTATCCCTGGTATTGCAGATGTTATCCCTGATAATTGCAGGTAATATTCCTGATTATTTTAGGTGTTATCCCTGATTATTGCAGGTTAATCCCTGATTATTGCAGGTGTTATCTTTTCTTATTGCAGGTGTTATCCTTGATTATTGCAGGTGTTATCCTTGATTATAACAGGTGTTATCCTTGGTTGTAACAGGTGTTATCCCTGATTATTGCAGGTATTATCCCTGATTATTGCAGGTATTATTCCTGATTATTGCAGGTGCTATCGCTGATCTTGTCGGATGTGATAGAGGACAAGCTGGAGATCATTAGCAGTGGTCCCACCACTCCTCTCCTCAGCTCTGCCAGACAATGCCTGCAGATACTGGAAAGATTGAATGTCAAGGTCATTAACCCTTTCACCCTCAGAATCAAAGTAAAATTTGCATATGCAACCAGCATAAAACCAGAACAGCCTGTGAGTAACTTGCCGTCTGTTCAGGCATGCTGTTTGCAGCTCATCAGTACCTGTTGATTGTAAACGAAGCCTTAAAAACTTAATCTAGTAAGAAAGGAGAAAAAACAGTCGAAGTGTGTATCCGAGTGGTACAGGGTTGAGTTACTTAGTCTATATGCTATTACTTCAGTCAAATCTATCTATTACAACCATTGTATGAACTTGAGCTTGATACTGTCTTTATTTTTAGCTCAGAACTATTTTTTTAACTCTTTGTATTTCAATTTAAAGTTAATACAGTGAATACATTTCCTTTTGAACTTTTAAATGAAATGCTAAGCTATGAAACAGTTAATTAATAAGTTAAATAAAATTGTCCAAGAATTATTGGTTATCAAAAAATTTTAACATGCAGCATAATAGTACCTAAATGATTGATATGCTCCTAGAATTATTGTTAATAAACTGAATTTAATTTACAGCATAATTATGCCCCCCTTCGAAGAAGAGGGGGTATATTGTTTTGCACATGTCAGTCGGTCCGTTGGTCGGTCGGTCCCTCCACCAGATGGTTTCCGGATGATAACTCAAGAATGCTTAGGCCTTGGATCATGACACTTCATAGGTACATTGATCATGACTGGCAGATGACCCCTTTTGATTTTCAGGTCACTAGATCAAAGGTCAATGTCACAGTGACTCGAAATAGTAAAATGGTTTCTGGATGATAACTCAAGAATGCTTTCACCTAGGATCATGAAACTTCATAGGTACATTTATCATGACTGGCAGATGACCCCTATTAATTTTCAGGTCACTAGGTCAAAAGTCAAGGTCACGGTGACTCAAAACAGTAAAATGGTTTCCTGATGATAACTCAAGAATTATTAGGCCTAGGATCATGAAACTTCATAGGTACATTGATTATGACTGGCAGATGACCCCTATTGATTTTCAGGTCACTAGGTCAAAGGTCAAGGTCACAGTGACTCAAAACAGTAAAATGGTTTCCGGATGATAACTCAAGAATGCTTACGCCTAGGATCATGAAACTTCATAGGAACATTGATCATGACTGGCAGATGACCCCTTTTGATTCTCAGGTCACTAGATCAAAGGTCAAGGTCACGGTGATTCAAAACAGTAAAATGGTTTCCTGATGATAACTCAAGAATTATTAGGCCTAGGATCATGAAACTTCATAGGTTCATTGATCATGACTGGCAGATGATCCCTATTGATTTTCAGGTCACTAGGTCGAAGGTCAAGGTCACAGTGACAAAAAACTTATTCACACAATGGCTGCCACTACAACTGACAGCACATATGGGGGGCATGCATGTTTTACAAACAGCCCTTGTTGTAATACATATTGAAAATTTCCTACTATTCCTGTTAATTAATTATATAATAGATAGATTTGACACAGTTATCCAAACAGAATTAATATTGCCAAGTCAATCTCTACAGGACAAAGTACCTCGGTCAGTAGTTGAACTACTCATGCGCAGTGCATCGGACAAGAAATCCCAGCAGGAGGGGCAGCAGCAACACAATCTGAGTTACGAGTCACAGTGGAAACACGTGCAAAATGTGATCATAGGCAGCAACACCATAGCAACTGAAGCAGCCAGAAACCAGGCTAGTCGTCATGGATACGTACCTGTTGTTCTGACGAACACATTGCAGGTAGTTGTTTAGAGCAGTTTGTTTATAGCTATTATAGCTACAAAGCATATTTTTAAAACTTTTTTTTCTTATCTTTTGATATACACAAGTTTTCAAAAATGCATAAGTGGTTTAGAAAGATCTTGGCTTTCAACAAGTTCAGATGATTTACAAACAACAAATTGTTTGAATTACCTATATCTATTTAGATGATTTAAAATTATTGGTTATGGCACTTCTCATTTGATAGACCAATGAATTACAAATCAAAGGTGCAAGAATTCAAATCATGGCCTTTAAAAATTACTTGTTTTGTAACTTGTCATGACATTATTTTTACGGCTATTTCTCCCCTACCTAGTATTCGAGCAGTGCAGCTGTCAGTCTCTTAGTATGTGTATTTAGTACAAGTAAATCTAACTCAAGACAAGTGTGAGTTCGTAAACTGACCTCCATAATGTTACTGAAATACTGCATAAATTGTTAAAAATCCAAATTGAACAAAACCTTAAAAGCATTGGGCTCTTTTGTGTGTGAGATAAATCAAATGTAAGTCTCAAAATTATGGAAATAATGTTAGGTCGTTTGAACTTCTTAAAACCATATCTTAGCAATTAAAACAAAGCATCACATACTTTATCATGAGCTTAACCTTTCAATCAATTTAATTTAATGGAACAATTGCATAGTGGATATGGTGTCCACCTAGCAATTGGTCATGGTTTCGACCCACATTTTGGCAGCATTGTTTAGATCTCCCTCAAAGACACCAAGTGCTGGTTCGACACAGAAAACAGACTTGACTTAACCTTAATAAATAGGTATAAACTAAACTTACCTTTCATTCAGGGGGAGGCAAGCAGGGTAGCCGGCATGTTTGTCATGCTTGCCAAGTACATCATGCTGTCTTACGGGAACATGGCTCCAGACAAGGGCAAAGGTCAGCTGGTGGAAGCTGAACTCGAGCTCATCAAGGACGGACTTAAGAAATCTGATCTACAGAGGGTGATCGCTGCAGTGTCACAGGCGCAGAACAGTCACAGCGGCTTGTGCGTGATCTGTGGTGGGGAAACTACGGTCATGGTCAAGGGGTCGGGAAAAGGTGGTCGGAACCAGGAAATGGCGCTGACTTTCTCACTGGGCTTAAAGAACATGATTGAAGGCACTGCCTCGCACCCGACCCATAAACAGTTCTCAAGTTTCCACGTGGAGTTCCTAAGTGCTGGAACTGACGGTCAGGATGGGCCAACAGATGCTGCAGGGGCTGTTGTGAACAAAAGATTGGTTCAATTTGCCAATGGTCATGGTTTAGACGCCAGTGCATTTCTCAAGAATAATGATTCCTACACATTCTTTAAGTCACTTAAAGATGATTCTCTTCTTGAGACTGGACTAACGGGAACTAATGTTATGGATATTCAGTTGTTGATTATTAAATTTCTAAGCAAATAGATGATAATTATTAAGCCGGACTACAAAAGAATATTTTTCTTATGTAATGTTGTACAACTGTAGATATTGTGACCACATATAAATATGGTGTTTCAACAATATGACATCATGGACTCTACAGCAAACATGAAATGGCTGAAATTTTGAAGCATTCACCATGCACATGAACACAATCCTGTTGACGATCAAAAATAAGAATACTATACACTTAGTTCTGTTTAATGTGTTATTTATTAGCACTCTTGAGCACAACGTGCTCATGGTGAGCAATAGTGTTCACCCTATGTCTGTTATCAACGTTTAGCTCCTGCAATCCTAGGGGCAATATTTTCCCATCTAATCTTGGTCTTGAACTTGAAACTTGGTCAAGATGTTTATCTTGACAATATTTTTACTGAGTTAGAATCTGTGTCATGTGCATTCAAAAACTTGGTAGTCCGATTTAATCTTAGAATAACCACTCTAGAAGCCACAATAGTGACTAAATCTCAATGAAACTTAGTCAGAATGTTTATCTAGACAATTTTTTTTTAGGAGCTCAAATCTGGGTAATGTGTGTCAAAAAAACTAGGTCACCAGATCAAATCTTGTTGTAAAGGGCAAATGTCTGACTAATATTGATAAAACTTTGTCAGAACGCATATCTGGAAAATAATTAGGCCAAGGTTTTATGTTTGTTATGTGTGTCACCACTTAATAATGTTAGAAAAACACTCTAAGCACTCCTGAAGTCACATTTGTGGTTCAATATTGATTGACTTTTGTCAGATTTTTTCTTGACAATATCTAGGCCAAGTTTGAATAATGGTCAAAAGACTAGGTTACCAGGTTAAATGAGAAACCCTTATTGCCATTCTAGAAGCCACGTTTTATACTCATTATTGATTTAACATGGTCAAAGTGTTTGACTTGAAAATATCATGGCCATGTTTCTATCCAGATCGTTGCATCAAAAGCTATTTTTTTACCTGGAATTCGGGTGAGATCTGATGGACAATTATGGCCTCTTCTTACTCAATTGTGTTATTGTGTTAAATCGGTTTTTTATACACAGTTCCGTTAATTATGTTTCTATTTAGTTCAAAGTTTCGCTGATGTCAATGTTTAAAATACTGTTAACAAAGCTGGATTTTTTATTTACCTCCTCTGAGCACATAGTTCCCATGGGGGGCTTTAAGGGTACAGGGTTGTCTTGCAGTCCTCTACTGAATTTGTTCAAAGCATAACTGGGGTAAACTGTAACTGTGGTAGTACATTCAACGAAGCAGTTCAATCTCAGCTGGGGCCAGAGTTTTTATTGACATCAAAACTGCAATATTTGTTATCTTTCCTCAGTCAGCTTTCTCACTCCTCTGTAGCACATTGGTGGTTCATAGAACCACGGAGCGTATATTGACTCATCTAGAGTCCGTGATAGAACTTGGAGGAATTGTGGGATCTGTTGGTAACAGTTAAAATAGTCTGACAGCAACATGTTTAGCTCATATGAGCACAACGTGCTCATGGTGAGCTTTTGTGATCGCTTTTTGTCCGTCATGCGTCCTCCGTCGTCAACATTTTGTCTTTTGAACACTCAAGAGGCCACATTTATTGTCTGATCTTCATGAAATTTGGTCAGAACATTTGTCTCATTGATACCTCGACTGAGTTCGAAACTGGGTCATGCTGGGTCAAAAACTAGGTCACAAGGTCAAAAAAAAGAAAAACCTTGTGAACACTGTAGAAGTCACATTTGATGCCCAATCTTCATGTAACTTTGTCAAAATGTTTGTCTAAATGATATGTTGGTTGAGTTCAAAAATGGTTCCGTTCCGTTGAAAAACATGGCTGCCAGGGGGCGGGGCAGTATTCCTTATATGGCTATAGAGAAACCTCGTGAACACTCTAGAAGTCACAATTATTGCTCATGAAACTTGGTCAAAACATTGGTTTCATTGATATCTCGAACGAGTTGGAAAATGGTCCAGATCGGTGAAAAAACATGGCCGCCAGGGGGCGGGGCAGTTTTCCTTATATGGCTATAGTAAAACCTTGTTAACAATCTAGAGGCCACATTTATTGTCCAATCTTCATGAAATTTGGTGGGAAGATTTGTCTCAATTATATCTTGGATGATTTCGAAAATGGTAACGTTTGCTTGAAAAACATGGCTGCCAAGGGGCGGGTCATTTTTCCTTATATGGCTATATATGGCTATAATAAAACATTGTGAACACTCTAGAGACCTCATTTATTGTCCAATCTTCATGAAATTTGGTCAGAAGATTGGTCTCAATGATATCTTGAATGAGTTCGAAAATGGTTACGTTTGCTTGAAAAACATGGCTGCCAAGGGGCGGGGAATTTTTTCTTATATGGCTATATATGGCTATAGTAAAATCTTGTTAACTCTCTAGAGGCCACAGTTATTGTCTGGTCTTCATGAAACTTAGTCAGAAGATTCACCCTAATAATGTCTTGGACGAGTTAAAAAATGATGCTGGTTGGTTGAAAAACATGGCTGCCAGGGGGCGGGGCATATTTCCTTTTATGGCTATAGTAAAACCTTGTTAACACTCTAGAGGCCACATTTATTGTCCGATCATCATAAAACTTGGTCAGATGATTTGTCCCAATGATATCCTGGATGAGTTTGAAAATAGTTCCGGTTGGTGGAAAAACATGGCCGCCAAGAGTGTGTGGCATTTTTCCTTATATATCTATTATAGTTAAACCTTGTTAACACTCTAGAAGCCATATTTATTGTACGATCATCATGAAACTTTGTCAGAAGATTTGTCCCAATGATATTTCGGACAAGTTCGAAGTGGTTCCAGTTGCTTGAAAAACATGGCCACCAGTGGGCGGGTCATTTTTCCTTATATGGACTTATGAATCTTCATGAAACTTTGTCAGTATATTGTTTAAATGATATCTTGGATGTGTATGAAAATGGTTCTGGTCTGTTGAAAAACGTGGCTGCCAGGGTACCCTGTTCACTAGTCATGAAAGTTGGTAAGAACACTTTGTTCTAATGACATCTTGGGCTGCACAGAACAGGTCAGTTCCTTTGAATCTCAGGTGAGCGACTTTGGGCCTTTCAGGCCCTTTTGTTTTCTTTGAAACAAATTCCATTTTATTTGTATGTACATGCTTATTGCTTTAAATACATTGTTAGTTTTGAGATAAACTTTTTTCTGGCCTTATGTTTTCACTGTTATCAGCATGCTTTACAATAACAATTGAACATGGGGTATACCGTTGGGCAAAATTCCACTTTAGTTTAAGTTAAATCTTTTCTCATCATGTGAAAAAGCCCCCTTATGCATGTTATTTGGAACAGCACAAAATGAATTAATATAAGACTTAGTGAAAATGCAGAAACCTTTTATTATGACCTTGTCCTTTCAACTAGAGCATACAAGTGGTTAATAGGGATTTTTTTTATTTGCATGATAAATTAAACAGATTCAGTACAGACAAGTTGTATATAGCCCCACTTTTACTTTTACAATCTAAGTGTACCTTAACCTTTGAGCTAAGGACGCATTTCTTAGACACGTTGCTGGCAGTATCCACAGGGTAAACTTAGTAATTAGGTATTTTTATAGTGCACAATGATTGATGAAAAAATCCAGAAAAAATCAGATAGATGCATCCATACATAAATACTGAACCCCACTTGTTTCCAAGCAAACCAGATTAATATAAAATGATTATCAGAAATTTGAATAGAAATTAATTTATAAGGATTAGAAATTTCAATTTTTTCTGTAAAATTTATGGTCAAATAACGATGAAGTTCAATGAGCTTTTTGTTAAATGCATGTTATCACAAAATAAACACAATAAATTTTAGTCACATAAACAGAATATTGATAGCTAAATATCAAGTTTCAGAAAATATCATAATTTTTTTTCTATTTCAATGATTTAAATGCAACATTATGTGCGACACCCTTAACAAAATGAAGGTTATATACGTCATGAAACTTTATGGGATAATATATAATACTAAGGAGAATTGTAATATATAAAATTATGAACCATACACATTAACATTTATTGCCTTGTTCATCCATCTTTATGTCAGTCTGTCAAAACACACAATAAGACTTATATTGCACTTTGGTTTATGTTCTTTTAGTTCTTGGTACATCCACAAACAAAATTCATTTGCTGGGGCTTGGAGGGTGGGGGATAACAATTAAGTTAATTCACCTGTTTTCAACAATGTGGTGTTTACTTAATAAATGGTAGCATGCTTCAGTATCTTTGTCAATATTTGATGCAGTATACTATTTCTTCTTTAAGAGTAACTGCATATATCTATGACATATTAATGCACTAAAGAAAACATGTTTGTAAAAGATGTTTTATTTTTATTCTTATAAAGTCATATAAGTCCTGATCCGAACTGATGTGAAATTCCACCGTTTTTTTTTTAATTTTGATTTGGGAACCCGACCGATAAAAAAGAAAATTACAGGTTTGAGCCCTAATCTATATACACAAATATTGACGGAATAATACAGATTTTATCTTTATTAGTGTTTTGTTGCCCCCTTTTGTCTGATGATGTCCTCCGTGTGAAAATACGTGCACTGAAATCTGAGGAAATATTTTGCAAAACAATAGAAGCTTTGAAATACTTTTCAAAAGACATATTTGAATGTAAGTAATTATACTGTTTCTGATGAATTTCAATAAATATATTGATGAATGAATTTTTTTTAAGTCAGAAACTTAAATGCAACTTTAATTTTTTTAAATTGTTTTTCACGAATTAAAAAAGGTAAGGAGGGTTTTCATTGTAATTGATTTCTGATAGTACCATGTTGAGCCCATTGTAAGAGTTGTTCTTTTTGGCAAGTGGTATTGACTTCTTACACTAATATTTAGATCAGATTACAAAAAATATCTCTTTCATATTCACCCTTTTTTAAAAGATTTATGAAAATATACATGAGATGCATTTCAGGATATATTGACGATAAACGGTACAAACAATTACAAAAGCGCTACACATTATAAATCACTGACAAACACAATAGCCGATTCATTGATAATGTCCGCTAAAGCTTGACTAAGATATTTATTTCAACAACCATGCCTCAGTTTAAACTTTCAAGATGTCAAAATCTGTGTAATCCATACCCACTATCTTGCTTATACCGTTCACTTCCTGCCTGCTAAGAGCAATCTTTTTTCTATAAACAATCTAACGTAAGTGCACATGCAGAAAAATATTTTAACAAATACAAATTATTTTGTAAATACTGATGAAAAAGACTCAGAAAAAATTATGTGTTCAGTATGGTAAATATAAATTTAATATAAATTTAAATGTGACATACATTTATCTTTGATTGAAGGGATACAAGTCACACCTGCTGCACATTACAAATATTGAAATGCACAATTTACTGATGAATGACAAAGTTACTGAACAGACAAGCTGATGAAAGTATGACAATTTTTGACGTTTCACTTCTAATTAGTGTGACCTATAACTATTTGCAAATGACGCAGGTCTTGCACTCATCATGCCATTATAAATTTGGGAATTTTTTAAAAGTTATTGTAAATGGCGTTATGAAGGACAAAGTAACAGTCAGAAGCATCTTGTGTGTTCCTTTATTTGAATGTTTACCTCTTAGTTTTACCACTAGAAACGAGTCTTACATAACACACTGTTCAACCATATGGTGGAATCCTATTCAAGAAAGCAAATGAGTGATACAATTACAGTAAAAATCAGCTGTATTATTAAAAAAATCGATATAAAATTAACCTTTCACGTTTGATCTTTGAAACAAAGACATAAGTCTTACACCAAACTTGGTGCTTCCACTTATGATTTTTTGTTGCAACTTTTTATAATATTGTGTTTTGTGCTTAAGGTGGCCTTTGACCTGATTTTTTTTGCCTTTGAGCTAAAGACACGGGTCTTACACGGACCACTGTCTTTAAAAGGTGATTAATAGTAGTAAGTTCTTTTCATTTACAATCCATAATGATGCCGTAACAATGCAGACAAATTGTAACAGACGTATATTGCACCCACACACTTATTATAACAACTGTATAAAACTTAGCATAAACTGACTTCATAAAAATTTAATGCACTTTGTGTGTTTGTTTTTTTTGGAATATATATGGTATCATTCAGGAAGTGACGAGATACTTCAGACGTCTGACGATTGTTCACAAATACCCGAGTTATTAAAAGTGACACGAATTGTTCCAAAACACCTGAGTAATTAAAAGTGACAAAAATGGCATCAAATTTTGAGGCATCTATTTCGAAGGGATCCGATTTAATCTATGACTATTCGTGTGATATCTGTGACGAAAATGAGATCAACAAACAAGCGGACATGTATTGTGAGAAATGATCAAAGAGTTACTGTAACAGCTGTATGCAACACCACAATCAGCTCTATAAAAAACACATGGTACTTGGGAGAGCAGATTTGATCCGGTGGCCAGTTACCACGGCAACTGATGATCCACTAGAACTGTGCACAAGGAGCACAAGGGCAGGAAAATGGAAGTCTTCTGCGAAGATCACAATGAGTTGCTGTGCACCGTCTGTCATCTTCAGAATCACAAGTAAGTGAACTGACACTATCTAAAGAGGCTTCCCAAAACCAGCTATAAATTATTGTGCAATATAATGCACCATGCACTAAGACATCATGTTCATTTGCATCATTAAACCAGTGTTTACATGTGGATTTTGTTTGTGATGGTTTTGATTAGGAAAATCGGTTTGTTCTTTTATTATTACTGTCATTAGCTTGAGATGAGTTTGACTTCTTCTTAGCGAATACCGGATCCATCTGTTTTGTTCAACAATTTGAATAAAATGGATATGCAGTTTCGTATCCAGTAAGGATACATATAAATTGACACAGAACAAGTTTCATTCTTTACTGATATATTTCGCTTAAATATGCTTTTTTAAAGTGGATATGATTTAAGTATATGAGTTATTTAAAATGATTGTTATACATGTAATTTATATTTGAAAATTATTATTGCTCTTTAACTGCAGTACCCATAATATTGAGATGCAAAATAAAAATAGAGAATACATAAAGAGAATAGAATGTATAAAAAAAATCAAATAACACATATCAAATAACATTCAGGAGTTTAGAAGTGTAGGAAATAAATTGTCAGTGCAAAGGACGAGTGATTTGTTAACTCACATCTATTCTCCTGATAGTGGGTTATTCGGCAATAAACCATGAAAGAAACATATTAGTTCATATTTTATACGACCTTATTTGGACTATGCCTCATTCACAAAGATAATGTCTGATAACTATATATCTCTATATTCCGGACATCTTCCTACAACATGCATTCGCTCGCGAGTAAGTGATGATATCTGACAATATCAAAACAAGATGGAACCATAATCATTCATAATTATTTAGCATTTCAGATGAATCGAAAAAAAAATCAAACAAGCAATAAAAAGTCTGTCAAATTGATATTTGCTTGAATGTAACTTGAGAACAAACACTTGGACAATAGAAATAAAATAGTGCATAATGTGGTAAAACAAATCAAGTTTGTAATGATCATGATTTAGGAAAGTTTATGAACATTTGTTTCACGGTCATTTCTTCAGAACTAATTTTCGGTCCATGTTTATGGCAGAACAACACACACATGATTGTCTTCGTATATAATGAATAAGCTTCATATCAAGTTAGAATTAACATTGTTATACATCGGTACTATCTTTATTGATTATAAACATGTGTTTTGTACTTTAGCTAAGTGTGATTTAAAAAAAAGCACTAACTAACAAAAGGCTGTTTAAACACATATTAAGAATTATTAGGATCACTCTTTCAGTAAAAAACAATTCCACTGTTTATCAAATTATGTCATAAGATAAGAAATAGGGGTAAAACATTTTCAAATGGAAATATTTGAATAGACAAATTTGTTGACGATTGTGTCAAAACATATCACACATAATTAAAACCAGTCCTAGAGAAATGACCGTTCAATACACAATAAACAACTGATTTTTTATTCAGACAGTGTCGTCACGTGATACTTATAGCTGACAAAGTGCAAAGCCTACTTCAGAAAGGAGATTTTCAACAACTGTCAGCAAATCTTGACTCACTACAAGGGCATTTTGTTGAAAAGAAAACTTTTTTTGAAGGATATATGCCGTCCACCGAGAAAACCTTCAAGCAAATTATGGAAGAAATAAATGCTTCGCGCCAGAACATAAATAATTATTTCGAACAAATGGAGAAAAATACCACCCAGGAGTTACAAACAGTGAAGACATCTGTGCATGATTATGTCAAAACATGCAACGAGTTCATAGGAAACACACATACTGTACAAAAAGAATTGGTGAACGTAAATGACAAAAGTGACGCTTCTATTTTATTATTGTACACACAAGGCCTTAATCATTGCCTTAAGGCAAAGGTAGCTTTAAATAAAATACCATTTTGAAGTGAGATTCACTTATATGCCAGATCCAATCATAGCAAGAAGTCTTTCTGCTCTCTCAATGTTACAAAATATACAAAGACACACAGGAATTGCAAACTAAAAATGACACAAATCCTGAAGAAAACCAAGTATCCGATCCATCTATCCAGCCTGTTGCTGAAAGACAGTTAAGTGATATTATCCAGCAAAGTCTGGTGTCGGATTCAGAATTACTTTTGACAAGAAAAACAGATATTGCAAGGAAATCATCATATGAGAACATTCAAATATCCGATTTTGGAACCAGATTGCAAGACAGGTCTGACCCAGCACACATAACCCGTCAAAATTATGAAAATATGGAAGGTAAGTTTGCCAATCCTTATCAAGAGATCAAAAGAGTAAAAAGTTATCAACAGTATTTAGTACAAATGACTGATGACTCCTTCCCTTGCAGTATAACCAGCATTTGTGAGATAGCTCCCGGAAAACTTGTCATCGCAGACATGGATAACAAGAAAATAAAGTTGCTAGATCGGACTTACAAGGTGGTATCCCAACTTGGCTTGAATGGTTCACCAACGTCATTGTGTGGTGTTGACCCCAATCAAGTTGCGGTTGCTTAAGGAAATCATGAATGTTTTTTCTTCAAACTCACCAACATCAGTTTGGTACAAGTCAGGACATTTAAACTCAAACACCAGTGCATGAGTATTGCCTATCACCAGGGTAACCTGTATATAACATCCCAAGCAAACCTGTACCAGTACACTGTTGAAGGAAAACTTTTGAGCAAGATGTACCAGGATATATCCGGGCACTTCGAATTGTAATTATGTTGTGTCTTTGTTTCAAACTAAGTAGCTTATGACCCTCTATGTTCTATGTTATTATGACATATATTACATTCTTGTATCTATGACGGATTCATTATACCGCTAAAATCTCAACTTCTACACTTTATTTTTGTATAACACACTTATTTGTATATTATTTTGTTACTTGAACTTCAAACCTATTTCTTTTTAGGAGCTTTTTTAAAGTTTTATATTGCCGCCCCAAAAATATTCCAACATGAAAAATGTTCTCTTTATTTCTCTTTTATTTTCAGCCATATCCTGTGCAGTAAGTCCAGATGGAGACAGGATATATGTGGCCAACAGGATGAGAAATACATTAGTTACCCTGTCAAGGGATGGCACAGTGATCTCCACACTGACTGACCCGGCACTAGACTGGAGACTCTTAAGTGTCCCGCCTGGTCTCCATGTGATAGACATGGGGCAAGTCCCTGTGTGTGGAGGCTTGTCTCACACAGTCTTTATTGTTGACCGAGATGGGAGACAGAGATTAACAGATGTTATTGCCGAGAAAGATGATGTTAGGAAGCCAATTGCAGTATTTTACAGTTCACAAACAGGCTCACTTATCGTCGGAATGATGGACAGTCACAGAATGCTGGTGTTCAAGACCCAATAAATTTGGGTTGGCTTTTACATGTTATAGATGGAATTTAATATATTTAAAAACCATCTTACATATAAATACTGTTTGCCAATAGTGTCAAATGCATATTTAACATTTTAAATTTACTTTAAAAAATAATAATATAACATTAAGAAATGTTTAGTACTTTATTGCTCAAACTTTCTGCATAAGAATTCTACCACAAGGGTCAGGGCCTTATTACTTAATAGCATCATACAAAAAGTTAAAGGAACAGATGACAATTAAATAATTCTAAAGCAAAAATTATTTTGAATTTCTAATGCTTAAGTTAATATTTGTTCAAGCGAAAATGATGAATATGATTTTATGTGCTGTGCTTAGGAATGTGATTTCTGTATAAAATGTTTAACACTTCTGATTTTGCCCTTTTACACTGCTTATTTTGTCCCTTTTTACTGCTGATATTGCCCATCTATACTGCGGATTTCGTCTTTTTACACTGATGACTTTGTCCTTTTAAGCTGCTTATTTTGCCCTTTTATATTGTAGGTTTTGTCCTTTTCGCTGATGATTTTGTCTTTTTTCACTGCTTATTTTTCCCTTCTTACACTGATGATTTGCCTTTTTACACCGCCCGTTTTGTTCTTATGTATCGTATTTGACGTGAATATAAACCACGATAACTTCTTTCAAATAGTCATGTGCTATATTCATTTTGAATTATTGCTCGGGACACATATAAGGCATTTGACATTAAATTGTGTCTTTGTCTTTTGACAAGGTCATACAGCTGCTAATAAGTTAAATTGAATTATGTTTTGTAGTGCTGAGCAACTACCTAAGCAAAACAATAATATCTGTGAAATTGATGGATACACCCGGATAATTTGGTTAATATGCCAATGGATGGGGTGATTGTATGCAATTGAACTAAAAAATAAAGCAAAATGTTCCTGACATATCAAAATACCCGGATGTTCGTGCCATTATGGAAAATGGGCAATAATTCCCTGAAAGATCCCGAGACTGCGACAATATGAGAACTCCATGGTATTGGAGCTGCCAATAAATGGCTAATTAGTTATCCAAGGTATCCTAATTCTTTGCACATATCCAAATTTAAGGACATATTAATATCTCTGAATTTTTTTTATATGAAATACTGCATATAATGTGTGATACATTCATATGATGTAAGGTCCTGCGCTTATTTACGGAAATTATATATTACTTCAAAATGTCATACTTGTAATAGAAAATTGCGGTAACAATCATGGGATGGAGATGACTTAAAATTGTGGCCTGATTGTTATCTTATAAAGACAATGCATATGAAGTTTAATCAAAATCGGATCATTACTTACTGAGATCTTGCACAGACTGGAAAAATGATAGAAAACATGAAATGTTATTAATGACAGAGCAGGCAATAACTTCTTGAAACTTATTGATAGTTGAACAACTGACAAATATGCATAAATAACCCACTTATAGAGTTGCTGCATATAAAGTCTCCTGGAATTCGGACCATGACTGTCTTAGATTTAATTGTCCCAACGTTTGATAGCTTCCTGCTAGCCTGATGTAGCAAGTCAATGATGAGCAAGTTCAATATTGAATACATTACGTATATCTTTATGCCATAACAAAAGATTGTGAAAATCAAAACATTTAATGATTGCAAACTTTTACAAATGTAACGGTAACTTAAAAATAATCTAAAACATACCACACTGGAACAATTATTTTATTTATACCTGCATAATAATTCCTGATATGATTTTGGCTTAAACATTTCGAGTACTTGTGTATAAATAAAGGTTATCAGGTTAAATCTATTGAATAGATTGAATAAAATACTGAAGAAACTAAGTAACGCCCAGGTTACATGCAAAATGTACAGTGCAACTTTTATCTATAACCTCAACAATTTAAAGCCTAAAATCATATCAACAAATATGACTCAAACTCCGTATCTGCTATACCTTTTGAAAGATCAGTTGGTAGAGCGCTTGGCTACAAATCCGAGGATCACGAGTTCGATTCCCGACTTGGACGCATTTCTTGTGTGGAAAAAATTCGTCATGAAATCCTTTTTGAGGGTGATTTAGAGAAGCAGTTGTCGGTAACGGGTATAGGTATGTCTGCTCTCTCCCGTCCTGTTCAACATTTTCCTTGAGAAAATAATGCATGAGACTCTCCATGATCACCACACCTCTATCTGTATCGGTGGAAGACCCATCTCCACTTTGAGATTCGTTGATGATATTGACCTCATGGTTGGCACCAGCAATGAACGTCAATATCTCACCAGCAGACTCGTTGAAAGAGCAAGAGCATACGGAATTGAAGTCAGCAAGGGAAAGTCGAAGATCATGGTGAACAGCACGACCAACACCAGCACATGCCATCACCATGAACGGCGAAAAGCTAGAAGTGGACCGCTTCAAGTGCTTGGGCGAAACCCTGTCCAAGGATGGAACCAGAACCGCTGAGGTCAGAATAAAAATTGCCATGGCGACGGCAGATAGACTGAACAGGTTTCGGACAAGCAGGTACACAGGCTTCCCCACCAAGTACAGGCTCTACAAGTCCCTCGTAGCCGCCATCCTACTGTGCGGCTTCGAGACCTTGAGGCTTCACGTTGACATAGGACGCATGATATAGGCATTTGAACATAAATGTCTTCGAAGACTGCACCGCGTCTCCTATCACATCACATGTAGCTTAAGGTCATGATCACACTTACACGGTGAATTTTGAGCCAGTTTTTCATAGCCTCTTGCATCTCATATGCTCTTTAAATAATCAAGAAACTGGCTTTAAATAACTATATAAAGTTTTATCAAACTCTCAGCATTATAGTTCCTGAGATTTTGCACGGACATGAAAACTACTTGACAAAATAATGGCGGTAAAGCAACATTAGAATATGCTAAATAGTCCATTGTCAAAGCTCATTAGAAACAATAAAAAAGCCCGTTATTGCCCAGTCTGTATCAAACTTTGTCAGAAACTGAGATAGTTTTTCGTAATGATAGTTCGTCCGAAAAGCTTAGTTATGTGGGTCCAAAAGTAAGATCAAAAAGTCTCGATCAGTTAACACTACCAATCAATAAATTGAGCATATTTTAAACATAGGTCAGTAACATCCGCAGAATCTGGCGCGCAAAAACTAGCAAAATTTGGATCCATGACATCTTAGACATTCATGATCCGAAATTAATTCAACTATTTATACAGCATCTCAATTATGGTAGTCATGAACATATTGTAAGGTAGCTATACAATCATATTTTTTCAGGAGTTATTGCCCTTTAATTATTAATATGACAGTTGTTCTAAGGTATCTTCCATGTCCGTGCATGATCACAGGAACTATTGTGAGGCGAATTGGATAAATTTATTACGCAATGTTTTAAGTGATTTTTTGCATACTCTGTTAATAATAATTAAAATTTATATTTTGGATTTACACAATAATTTACAAATGCCATAAAAAGGAATACAACCTGCCAGAAACAAATACACTTTATGTAAACAAAATGTGATTTGGCAGAGAATAATGTTAATTTCTGAACTAAATTATATTATTTTTATTTAAAACTTATAGAAACAAAATAACAAAAGGGAATGTAACGAAAGTGGTTAACACACACTTTAACACATCGATTAATATAACATAAATAAATACGATGAATAGTTGTTCAATTATTCAAATGAATGATATGTAGAACGTGACAAAGACGTGTTCATGGTCTCCGTGATTTTAAATAAACGTGTGCATATAACATAAAATATCAGGCGTAAAAATAAATAGAAATATATTATTTTTTATTGTAAAAATACACGTTTGATCATTGGAGAGTAAGTTGGTTCCGTTTTCCTAGTTCCTTATTGAATATCCAAATAAGGAATAAGGAACCGTTCCTCATTCCGTATTCAAGCTAAGCATATTCGAGATAATGTTTTAAGATGCATGCAACTCTTCAGTAAATCAAAACAAAATGACTCGAAGACCTTTAATTTATGTATTACGTCATATATTCATGTTTTTTATCGCGCTTGCATAGGACTTCTTGTTTAAACCGAACCGGCATTTTCTACTTCGAATACTAGCTTAAAATCAACAAAATCTAAAGTATAAAACAATATTTTTTTCATTTATGTGATATTAAAGTAAATCTAGTACATTTCAACTTGTTTGTTTTTATTTATAATCCAGTTTCTTTTTCGCGGCTTAATTAGGAAAATGGAACCACGTCCTTATTCTTTATTCAAGCCGAATAAGGAACCTGTATTTTCTTACTTTATCATCAATAAAATTGATTCACAGTTGTATATTAAATACTGATTGCAATACATTTCTACTTAGTTTTAAGAAATGATAATTCGGTTCTTTATTCAGTCTAAATAAGGAATAAGTAACTGGTTTCATTTTTGCCTTATTCAAATCGAATAAAGAACTGTAATACTCTTTCTATAAATTATAAATCAAAATGAAACAAGGAGGCAAATGAATCAACGAAAATCCTTTTAAATGTGGGTAAGGTATAAAAAAAATTACTAAAAAAAAATATACTAATTACAGTGCATTTCTACACTGTTTTATTTAATGATAATCTTGCTTCTTATTCGGTTTGAATAAGGCATAAGGAACTGTTTCCTTATTAAAATCGAGTAAGGAACAGGCATTTTCTTTCTTCAAAATACATTAATATGAAAAATAATACATCAAGGAAAATAAATGAAAATGTAAGTTGGGAATGAAACAAAATATATATTGCAGTACATTTTTCTTTGTTCTCTTTTATAACGATAACCCAGTGCCTTTTTAGCATCTAAATAAGGAAAGAGTAGCCACTTGCACTTATTAAAAGTAGGACTAGAAACCACCGAGAACAGTGCTATTTTGTCGGTTCCCGCGACCTTTAATCATGTGCTATGTTGAAGGTCGCCGGATGTACCGTTAGCATCATAGAACGAGAAAACACGCTTTCGGAGATAAAAAAAATCTATTGAAATAAAAATACCCAATTACTGTAGTTTAGATTTTTAATTGAAAAAAAACAACAACATACTGAGGCATTTCGATGAAACGTTCTAGTTTTCTAGAGGTACTTTGGCCGCTGCTTCTGACGCAAACTCGCTTTTATGGTGACGTCAGTGATGTCGCACTGATTACAACGCTGTCCGACATATTGACATTCGGTGCGAATAGAAGGCGCAACTGTTACGCTAAGAACGGCGAAGGGCTGCTTACTATCAAGATCACCGCCGTTTTATAGAACCGACGGTCAAAAATCGTGTGCCGAGGTTGAAAGTCGCCGAATGTACCGTTGGTCTGCATGAGCGAGAAAACCAGTATTCGCACTCAAACAAATCTATGAAGAAATAACCCCTTTTAGGCTTGTATGCGCGCACGTGTTTCAATAATAAAATAAAATAAAATATCTCGATGAAACGTTTCAGTCTACAAGAGGAACATGGACGTCTGCCTCCGATGCAGTCTTGATTTAATGAAGACCTGTTGAAATCACTTTGCATTCTTAATCATATCCCTTCGTAACTATTTACATATTAGAACGGAATGAGATATCTGAAACATGTTAAGTATTCAGCTATCATACAGTCTTGGCCAAATGTAAGGGTAAGATAAGACTTCAAGAACTGTATCAGAGATTTAAATGACAAATCTTACATAAAACTTCGCCAATAATAAGGCATATGAAGCTGTATTATGCGAGAATGATTCGAATTTAAGTATCCGAAATTATGGCCTCTGAATAAGGAATTTGTAATAAATTAGTTCCTTATTCAGAAGCCTGTATTTCGGATAATCGTTTTCGAATATGTTATTTTTTTTAATGTTGTATGTGTTATTTACGCTTGATTTGTTATATGGACGTATTCTGTAACATTTGTATATTCTATTTGACGATAAACACTGAAAACAAGTATAATGAAGGAATAAGAAAATGGTAATTTCTTACTCAAACATAAATTAAAACTAACCAAAGAATACCAAATGTCAATGAAGATCATGATTTATGTTAGTTCGAAATTTATCATATTTATTTTAATACATTTCTACCTAGTTTGATTTAATGATAACACAGTTCCGTATTCGGTTTGAATAAGGAATACGGAACGGGTTCCTAATTCCTTATTCATATCGAATCAGGAACAGCTATTTTCTTACTTAAATAATTATTAAAATGAAACAAAGAGACCAATACCTTCATGAAAATCATTGCAAATTTAGGTTGGGTATCAAAAACATTAAATGAAGTACATCTCTACTAAGTTTAATTGCATGATAACCTAGTTTCTTATTAGGATTGAAACATGAATAAAGAAACTGGTTCCTTATTCCATAGTCAAATCTATTAAGAAACTGGTTCCTTATTCCATAGTCAAATCTATTAAGAAACTGGTTCCTTTTTCCATAGTCAACTCTATTAAGAAACTGCCATTGCCTTTCACACACAAACATAAAATGAACAAACGAGACAAAACCACCGATGAAAATTATTGAAAATGTAGGTTGGGTATCAAAAATAGTAGTGCATAACTAGTTTTCTTATGATTACCCGTTTTTAACGCGGCAAAAAGTAACCAGTTGCACTAACTTCGGAAAAAATTAGGACGGGTTACCACAAAGACCAGCGCTTTTTTTTTTGGTTTATCACGACCTTTAATCGCGTGCCAATGTTGAAGGTCGCCTGATGTACTGTTGGCATCCAAGATCGAGAGGACGCGTTTTCGGAGATAGACGATGTATTTTAATATAAACACTAATTCAAAGCTTGTGTACGCATTAGTTTTTTTATTGAAAAATAAAATACGGCATCTTAATAAAAACTGTACCGACTTCGAGAGGCCTTGGATCGCTGCTTCCGGGGCACTCTCGCCTTTATGATGACGTAAGTTACTTCGCACTGACCACAACAAAGTCCGAAATATAGGTAATGCCTTTGTTATTTTAGTGTTTCAGCCAACAATAAGTCGGTGTCATACAGTGTAAATACCCCAGATGAGAAACGCAGTTATCACAAAAACATCACAAAGTCTACACATGACCGGTACGTTCCTATATCTTTGAGGTAAGCTCTATTTAAGCCTTTTTGAGTCATTTCGCCAAGACCAACAACAAAACTTCCATGCAGATACAGCAATTCTGAAAAAAAATGAACACGTTTGTATATCAGACATATGTAGGATATTTATATTTTCTTAGCATTATCAGCATAGTTTGACCAAATTGCAAGCTAGTAACCTACAAGTAATCCGAATGTAATTATATTATACCCCTTAGGAAGGGTGTATACAGGAGTAATTCTGTCGATTGGTTGGTCGGTTAGTCGGTTCGCCCGCATGGTTATTTGGAGCGAATTTCTTTCACATATCTCAATATTTTTTTATGAAAACTTGAAAAGGAAATTTACATGTTTTTCAAGATTGGCCTTTTTGTGTTTCATTAGATATAAAACAAGTACGACGGTTTCGTACTTAATACGGAAATGTTACGTTGATTCTTCAGCTCTTACACAGACAGAACCGTATCCTACTGTACACGGATCAGTGATACTTTCAGAGTGATTTTACTTCCTAACATGATGGTTGCCACTTAATTCACAAGTATTTATTAGTACGGCAAGTGCCTACGGGTCCTTTAGTTCCCGTTGACATCCTAAATAGGTCAATAAAGGATACAAAAATACAAAGTAGTCATATTTCGATTTTTTTTTCTTATCTATATGAACCCAGACAACAGATGTTTATTGATATGTCCATTTGAACAAGGATGTAAACCATTACATACAAGGTATTTTTTCACCAATTATATCTTCCATTAAGAGTGTTAAATGATGTAAGATCGTTTCCAGTTTTCTGTTTTTTATTTATCTGTCGTTTGGTTGAAACAAACATCATATCTTAAATGACGTTAAAGTTAGACTTAATTGTTTGACAGTTTGCCGTCACAAACGCCTATAGACCAGATTATTGTGATTGTTTAGTTATATAGATATCAGCCGTGAGTCGTCGAATGTGAGAACAGGTCTGGACGTTTCCGAAAAAATTCATTCATGTTGGTCCTTACTTAATCTCAAAGAGGTCTGAATGCATACCAGTTTTAACAAGACGCAGTAAAGATTTAAAAAAAGTCAAATGGTCGGCAGATGTTTAAATTGAGTGTGTTAAGTAAAGTATCATATGATAACACGGATTTAATAAAATAAAATCATTCGATTAAAATATTTTTATTGCTTGTGTATATGTGATTTATGAAACCAAAATGTTTATCGATGTAGGCAATGCACAAGAAGGAATATTAGGTGGTTAACATGAGGATGAATGTCAAAATTCCGGTTTCGGTGTCCGTTTTCGGTGGTCATGGTCATATTCCTGACTGCAGTTGGGTTTGAACTCATGTCAGTCTAGAAGAACCTATTGCAGTGTAGGATTACCTATTACATTGTAGGATAACTGTTCCAACTGGCTATGCCGCACATGTTTCCCCTGTCCTTGGCCATAAGAATGTAGCCTTTGTCACCCCAGCCTGTGCCCCAGTTAAAATGGAAATAATGGCGAATGCTTTTATGAATACCAGTTTACCAATTTAACTAGTGTATTTTATAAACACCAGCTCGAATAAATAACGGACATGCGAATTTGTATTAAGACGTGCATAAGCTTGATAAGAAAATATGTATTGTATGTACCCGTCAAAAAAGTAAAACTGTAGTATTGTTGCAAAGCATGCAATGCTTCGCATTCACACATATATAGACACGCATGTAAGATCATTTAATAGTACCATAAGTTGTTTCAATGTGAATCTATAACTTGAATAACAAACAACTCAGAGAAGTTTTACGTTCGTTCTTTTAGTAACAAACTTGTCAACACGCTAAAATACCAGTTACACATCGATAAGCTGTAATATACAGAACACGAATATGCAGAATGTCAAAGTAAAATACACCATTGCATGGACACTAATCCTTAAGCGCCTTTGAACGTGCACTCTTGCATGAAAAGGGCGCTATATAAATCCGGTATAATAATAATACTAATAATCCTCATTGTTTTGATGTTTGTCCTCTAATCCGTAAAACATGTATTTTATACCAATGATAAAACAGTTTATTTTGAACTATGTTTAATTCAGAATCAAACATTGGATCATTTCGCGTATACCTATTTTTGATGATCCAGTAACTGCCATCGGAGGAGGACCCGTATCCGACGGCGACCATGGCGTGATTCGTTTGGTCCTGGCTACAGCTTTGGCGTGTATAGATGCCGCTACGATATGATCTATAAGGTAAGTTTTAATAGCGTGTTACATTTCGATTGATCGCACTCTTCACTTAAAGGGTTCGTATTCAAGACCCTTGAAAACTGTTATTGAATTCCAGAAAAAAAAAGATTTACACAAGATCAATTGTTTGTGTGGTAATTGTACTACGTAAGAAAATGCAAAATAGAAAGCTTCATTTAAGATATGCTCATGAATTCTAGATTTTTTAGATAAACTCATACTCAAGTGAAAAATCTAAAAATAAATATTTGAAAACGTCAAGAGAAGTTCTCACTGAAATCCTCGCTCACTGACGTCCGCATGTACAGCTACAGGTCCCACGCTGGACAAAGCGCTGGCCAGGGAATGCTCGGACTTGCCCACGTTCTTATAGCCACTGATTAAGGCTCCAGTGCATTGACCGTTCCCGTGTCGGCATTGACCTTTCTGTAGGGCAGAATTCAGAAGCAAATTTACACATTACACGTTTTGCGGCGAAGCTTATCTTGAACCAATGTAAATTTATTGTCGGGGACCCATGTTTGCTCTTAAGCCATTAGCTTTCATTGAATAGACCGTGTAAAACGTTAGGCTAACAAAGTTTCACAACTCGGAAGTAGTAATTAATTAGAATACTTATTAAATCATTAGACAACTACCTGTGTCCTAACTGTGTTACTGTGTCCTAATCTGGATAACACACTTATTTTGGAAATTATGACACATATCTGATAAACTTTCAGTTTTTTTCTTTGTATTAAAAAAAAATATATTACATAATTTATTTTTGGCAAACAAAATATTAATAGTATTTATATTTAAAAAATAGCCTTTAGATTAAGCTCAATTTGCTAAACGCGTAAAATTGAATGCCAATAATTTTCAAACTATTCACTATAAATCAGTATGTTTGTCTTTATTAATCTTTAACAATATTAATTTATTGATTTATTAAAAAAATATTACAAACATAAAATGAGTTGTTGCAGATTCGCAAACATTCGATTTAGTCATGATATTTGTGAGGAAACAGTACTACTTAACATTTACCATGCTTTAATATAGCAATAATATGCATCTTTTGACGATTTAAAAACCTGAAAAATATAAAGCGTTGCAACGCGAAACGATTGAATAATTGGGAGAGTTCTGTAGTTGTCGTTATATTTTGTGAAACTACGAGGATTGCTTATATATAGCATAACATACATCTGTCATTGTATGCGGAAGGATAGGCGAGAGGTCTAAGTGGGAGACTTTTTACTCCGGGACTCCAGGGGTCAGTGGTTCGATCCCTGTTGAGGGTTACTTTTCTTGTTTTTTTTTTACTGGAAAATTTTAGAGCAAATGTTTACATTTATCAATAGAAAGCACTTAATGACAAACTTCAAAACATGCCAAAATCATGTGAAAAGGCCCCTTTAAGGGTGTGTTAGAATTTTGAATGGAATTGCTATGGGAATTGACACCAAATCAGCAAACATAAACAATGATAAAACAAACGTTGATACATTTATCTTCTAGACTTTGCAATCTATAGATCAGCAAAATTAATTGACAAAATATTTGTATAAAAGCTGTGGCTAACGAATAGTATACTGGTTCTACTTGCGGATATGTAAAATGTATCTACATATGACATATTTTTCTTTCACACCATACCATTTTACATATTATATATAATCGGTAACAACACATATATTAAATATGGTAAGCATTTGTGCATTTAATGTCGTTCAAAATATTCATGTATGAAATACAGACAGAGAAAAAACGACAAAACATTTATGAACTTAGACCATGTCAGTAAAGACACCACTGTTTCAATATGTCTAGAATACAGTCTCGTATATTAAACAAAACACATGATATATGAGCTATTAAATGTCAATGCCATTGCATGAAATCCTTATAATTCGCATATTTGCATGAAATATCTGTATTGCATTAAGTATGATTCGAGTTTATTTATGACGCAGATGGACATGTAAAGAATAGGTAGCGTTTTAAATTACTTATCTTGGAGGGTACTGAACCTATTTTACACCGTGTAAATAAAGTCTTAATTCTTAATTAAAAGAAAAACTTTGTGAATATATTATGCATTGATGATCGCTTTTGGGATTCTATCATGCATCAATACAGGTAAAGCCAAAGTCTCACTATTGCCAGTAGAGCCCCGGTCCATCCCGGTTTGCTAGAACCGGGATGATTCGAAGAATGTTTTTTTACGCGGTCATACTTTTTCCCGGTGCTGTCCCGGTTGAAGCCGGTCAACAGCCCGGCAGAGTCTCGATCAACCCCGGACTAGCTACGGTTTAACCCGGTTAAGCCCCGGTAATGCCCCGGTGGAGCGCCGGTGAAAGCCGGAAGCGTCGCGGCAGAGCCCCGATATAGCGTAACTCCGCCGGCACTCACCGGGGCTATACCGGCATCAGACTCCGGCAGAGCTACGGCAACGCCCCGGTTTAACCCCGGTCGTCGCCGGTAATGCCCCGGCGGAGCCCCGGTGAATGCCGGTGTCGTCCCGGCAGAGCGCCGGTTTACCGATGTACCGTAGCTATACCGGGACTCTTCCGGCATTTACCGGGGCTCTACATGGGCACCACCGGCGCGTTGCCGTAGCTCTGCCGGGGTCTGTATAGGTGCCGTCCCGAATGTTCCCGGTGCCGTCCCGGTTGTTCCCGGTGCCGCACCGGTCGTTGCCGGTCTTTCCCGGAGGTATTAAACATTTTAATACTTTCCCGGTGGAGTCCCGGTAGAGCCCCGGTTCATCCCGGATCACGCACCGGGGCTCCACCGGCATCATAGTGAGACTGGGCCTCAAGACTTATAAAGATAACACAAAGACAACATATTTTATTACAGATCAGTGTTAAGCATTATATTTGTAAAAATTTTACATTAAGAATTAGAAAAAGTTTGCAAGTAATTCACCATTATTTAAATAATGAAAAAAAATCGTTAACAACACTACCTTGCAAAGAGATTCCTCAGTTCGCTGATCGGTATAATGGCCTCCTTTGACATTTAAACCCTTCAGCCTCCGGGTTCTTATCGTTAAATAGGCCTCTCCAGCTTCCGGTGACAATTGAAGACAACGGATGACCGTCAAAAAGTACTTCGTTATCGTTGTTTTTGCAATCGCATACGTTCTTTGGTCCCGCTCTTACTTTAATGATGACGAGTTCTTAAAAATGACCTGAATCGAGTCAATAGACACTTTAACATTCACTAGTATGCTGACGCTCATAGTCCAATAAAAGACGAAGGACCCAGATAATAAATGACAACTATGTATAAACCTCTTTAATTGTTAAACATCGAATATGTCCGGAATTATCCGAAAGATAGATATCGTGTCTAATAAGAGTCATATAGGCTTGTATCATCCAAAAAGCGATCCGTGTATTGTTATGAGGATGACACACACTTGCGTTGTACTAACACCTAACGTTGTACTAACACCTAACGTTGTGCCGCAATGTTGATGTTGGGTTTGATTTTCATGAAAACATAACGTAAATAATACAAATGTTGATATTCTCAATATGGACTGTGATAACTTTTGTTATCTTCTTAGTCATCTGTCTCTTTTTACAAAAATCCTCAATGTTGTAATATAATCATACACAATTCTATTGTTGGGTTTACAAGCATATATAAGATATTTTGGTTAATCAATGTAAGTTAAGTTCAAAGATCTATACTTTGATTTGAGAAACGACTGTTGCAGCCAAAATAACTATTAAAATAGCTTAAAAACTATCACGATAATATTCCAAAAGACAGAAACTATCAAGATAAAAGTCAATTACTATTTTCTACATTTTCAGTATTGCTTTGAAATATATGATGTCATTTCGTGTCGTTAACTCTAACAATAGCGATAAACGATGTATTTTAGATTAAAACATCAAACTTGGAATGAACATAATTTGGGTCGATTACCTCAAAGCTTCCCATTCATGATCTGAATTTATTTTGTAAAATTATATCTATTCTTTTGTACCATAAGCACTTTCCACGTCATTTTTGATTCACAGTGATGGTACGTTTTATCATTGTTATCATGTTTATAAGCAAGTGTCTACTTTTCTTTATTTTTCTGAATTCATAAAAACACTTGGTGAAACAGCATGTTAAAAATTGTTGAACAGATTATTACAGAATTTGTGTTTTATTCCAACTTTACATATTGTGCTTAATTTAACATTATATTGAACTGTATGGGTAGCTATATTTTCAAATAAAAGCAATGCAAAATGCATTATTTTTACCGAAAGTAAACCATAAAAGCACACTGCTCATACATAGGTTTTGGTATACATACGATACTGTTTTCAATGTACATTAAATACCCATTTATCTACACTTGTGTATATTCCATACTGTATCGTCAACAGGTAGCCAAATTTCTTCAGCTAGCAGATGAAATGGAAAAAGAGCCAACATACTTTCCGAATCAAAGTACTGACAGTACTGGTGTGACGATGCTTTTGAGAGGATGGATATAAAAGCATCAAGTTAAGTTTATCTACATCACCACAATCACCAAAATTGTGTATGTTGGTACGAAAAAAAAATTTGGTACAAACATTTTGCGAAACAAATTTGGGTATGAAAACAAATTTGGGTACGAAAAAATATTTGGGAACAAAATAATTGGGACCGAAAAAAAAAAAAAAAATGGGGATGAAAAAAAAATTTGGTACGAAAAAAAAATTGGGTACGAAAAAAAATTGGGTACGAACAATTTTAGGTACGGGAAAAAAATTGGAGGAACGGGAAAGTAGTACCTGTGGGGAACTTGACCCCCACTCGCACATTTTTGGCCCTTTCCGTCAAACATCAGATAAGTTCCTCGAAGGCCATAGTATGAATACACATTTCGGAAGCGGTAATGCGGTCCTACCTACGCGCGTCAAAATGTTAGCGAAATATGTACACAAGTCTGTCAGGAATGATTGAATTAACAAAGAAAATCGTGTATTGATGTAAGTTTTTTGAAAAAATGTGCAGAAAATATATTAAACAAGAGCTGTGTTTGTGAAACACAATGCCCCCTGATGCGCAGCTTTGAAGCCATATATTTTACCTTTGACCTTGAAGGATGACTTTGACCTTTCACCACTCAAAATGTGCAGCTCCATGACATACACATGCATGCCGAATATGGAGTTGCTATCTTCAATATTGCAAAATTTGACCTTTGACCTTGACCTTGAAGGATGACCTTGACCTTTCACCAATCAATATGTGCAGCTCTATGAGATACGCATGCACGCCAATATTGAAAAAGTTATGGCCAATGTTAAAGTTTTCGGACAGACAGACAGACGCTTTATATTTGACATTTGACCTTGAAGGATGACCTTCACCTTTCACAACTGAAAATGTGCAGCTCCATGAGATGCACATGTATGCCAAATATCAAGTTGATATGTTCAATATTAAAAAAGTTATGGCCATTAAAGTTTTCGGACGGACGGACAGACTGACACACTGACTGACTGACTGACTGACTGACAGTTCAACTGATATAGGCCACCCTACCGGGGGCATAAAAAGCAATGGTGATATTTTTCTCAGCCACATAATTGTTAATAGTTTGATATCACAAAATGAAAGTGAAAGTAGAACTGTCAAAAATGACAACCTGTCAACGTGTTGTTTTTGCTGGCACGAGAGGGCGATTACATTCAATGTGTTCACATTTTGACCATAGGCTTTGTCAATGACCTTTATAGTATGGGTAGCTTTGATATTATTTATTGCTATCATGTAACTGCATGATTGTGTATATGTTTACAATACACAAAACATAAATAATGATATAAATATACTGATTGAGCTTATAATAATCTGAAAACTATAGTCAGGTCAATTAAGGACTTAAAATACAATTGTGTGTCCTGATTTCATGAAGAAATGACCATGAATGTCCTAGATTTCAAATTCAAGGCCCTGGTGTGACACATTGGTAGCATTACCGTTAAACTGTTACCAGGCTTATGAAATTAGTTTTTATTGAACTATCTAAGGAAATCTAAATCAGGCACTGATTTTTCTTGTTTTAATACAGTCATAGATCAGTTGTGGCCTCTGGGTAATGACCAATTTTTGTTTACTTGTCACACCCTTAAAACTGTCCACACGTCTATAATAGCAAATCTGGATTTAGGTGATCTTATATGGTAAATTTAAACTTTAGCTCTGTTGCAAGAGTGCTGGTAAAGTCCAGTCACATATTTAAATCTAGGCCATGTCAAAACAAAGTGTCAACGACAAATGAAAGATGCGTTCATTAATTATTGTCCAGTTGTTTACTACTGCTGTAAGTTTTTATATTATATGACTGATGAACATAATGTGAGAGAAATTTCACATTATCATTGTATATCAGGTTTAGCAGCCTTTTAGATAACACAGTATGCTAGTTTTCAATGTCGCTTCTGGGGATCAAACCCGTAGGGCTTTTAGGAAGATTCTGAAATTTTCGATCCCTCGAGAGCAACCAAACCAAAAATTAAGTCAAATATTGCCGACTCGGTTTTTTGAGTCGGTTCATGAGGGATAATGGAGCTTGATTGGTCATTGTCGTCTCTGGTACTACTTGCATGTACCATGGGTACTCTTAAGTATACTTACATGTACCCTGGGTACTCTAAGTATACTTACATGTACCCCAGGTACGGTTAATAAACATAATTGTACTCGGTCCATATTAGACTGTACCTGAGTTGTATTCGCGCCCAAAATCCGATGTCGTAAAACGCGAAACCGATTATCTTAAACACACTTCTCTTCAAAAAAACACTGCATCAACATGGTTTTTGAGTATGTGTTCCGATAATATAGAGGCCATTCTACAGAAAATTGACATAAATGTGTATATATAATTATTACACAAAAATAGTTGACAACGACTGATTTAGGGTTAAATTTCCCGGGTACATTTTAGTATATTTACCGTACCCGGGATACATGTAAGTATACTTATGAGTACCCGGGGTACATGTACGTAGTACCCGAGCCGACAATGAACAATCGAGCGATACTGGAAGGTGCAACATCTCTCACGCCCCCTAGCATCGCCTTTAGCAGTATTCAATTATCAACAGGAAAGTGCTGGAGTCATTGATCCCGAGGGACAAGAAAAACAATTGATTAATGTTCGAAATAAATAATTTGATTAATGACAATTCTATTATTTGAGCCAGGTCACAGAAAAAGCGCAGTCAAATCAGTATCCAATTAAATTATTTGTTATTGTCAGAAAAACGCTTTTAAGCAAACAGCTTTCAAGTGACTGCAGGCTGATCTAGATCCAAACTGGCCACAACCGCCTTAATGTCTCTTTTACTGTGACACAGTTCATTTAACTTTAAAATGATAAAAAGTACTAACACTAAGAAATAGTACAAACCAGTAAAGAGTTTGAAATCAATGTTGAATTTCAGGACAGCTTGGTGATCTGCAAATCCCCGATGAAATGTTGATATCGGGTATCATAGTCATTCAATAAGTCGCAAAATGCTCGAATACAATTTAAAAAGCACAATGTGACTTATATTGATAACTAAAAATACCAGTATGCCAGTTTTGCCGTGTCAAGCTGTTACGATCCAGAAAGTCCTTCATTCACATCGAGTATATATCTTTCGAATTCCAACTATTGTTGTCATAAGCGGAGATTTAGTGAATAAATAATTCATATATCCTAAATGACAGCTTCTAAATGGCGAAACAAGCCAATTTATGCAGTAAGAAAGTTTTGAATCGAGACTCTCACGGGGGCGGCCATTGTTGAATGTTGAAACACGAACGACAACTCTCCTAGGAGAATGTTATCAATGACGAGCAATCTCCTACGCAGTGGCGAATGCAAAAAGGGAAGTAACCTACAAAATCGAGTTATCTCAATCGGACTGTCTCGGTCTTTTACATAGGTCGCCATTGTGATTTTTTTAGATGGTTATCAAACCTTGGACGATGTTGTTCCAGCATCGTCAAAAAAGTGATTTCAATGCACTAAATTGTAGTGTGCTCACACTTCTAAACATCTCTTTAGCGATCTGGCATTCCACCAGCTTCATTATTACAGCAGAATATTTTTGGTGTGTTACGTGCAGGGGAAGTTTCGTTGTCGAACACTAGTTTCAATAACGGCTTACATAAAGAGGGTTTACATTTAAACCATGATGGGGGTATGGAATCCTGTGTCACAATCGAAACACGTCAATTTAAACATTCCGCCGGTCGTGCTGCAACAATTCCTTTGTGCAGGCAACAACCTGAACTTATTTGTCCTGTAAGAGCTTTTCTAAGCAAGTAAACAGGTCAACAAGGTCCTTTATTTCACCACCCTTATGGTATTCCAATGACAACATCGGAATTCCGCACAATTGTAGGGACTTAGTCAAGGCAGCATAGTAGCAATATGACACATGTTACTCTGGATAGGAGGCACTGCGCATGACCATCTTTAAAATAAGTCTAACTATCAAATTCGTCAACTATATCATTGACACTCCAACGCTTACAACAAATGCACAAGTGTGAAAACCAGTAGCCGTCTAAGGAGTTGCTATTTGCTTCCTTGCATTCTGTCCAAGACAAATGTTGTTCGGATCCTTATAAATATATATACCTCACCCCATCTGTTGAACGTTTTTATCATTGATGCAATTCTGTAAAAATATTTTTAAGGCATGTTTCTACTTATTATGTTAGCAGTCACCAGAAATATTAAAAAAAAAAAAACAACATAATCATCTCACCTATAAAACTATCAAGCATATGAAGTGAATCAATTAAAAAACAACAACAACAAATTGTATTGTTAAAACTAAATGCTTAGTATAGTTTCGAATGAACACACCGCTAAAGAACAAATGCAACTATTTGTATTATGTGTGTATGTATCATGTTTAGTGTGTGGCAATAACATAATTTAGCAGTTAATAATCAGACATTCTACAGTCGTTGCCTGATCTTGTATCAGGAAAACTTTTCTGGTAGATCTCAATACAGATCCCTCACAGATCCATTTAGTTGGCAGATATAATTTTATTTAAGCTGAGCTCGTACTTCGAATCCTACACTAATTTGGACCATAACACAAAAGCTGTGTTTGACCGTTGTCCAAGCAAATTTCTCTTTTTTTCTCTCTGTCTGGTCTGAGCAATAGTGTTTATATTGTCTCGGCCTTAAATAATCAGAACCTATATCTGTACAATAACTGCAATCATGGAATGGTAAATTCAAAGCAACGTTCGGTGACCAAGACACCTAACTATTTCATGCAATTCCGATTTTTGTCATTTTCGTACTTAAAAAGTTCAACATCCGGGTATCAGCTCAATATTGTAAAACCATTGAAGATAGTCCACTGAAAACAAAATCCTTTACACATTTATTCAAAAGCATTTTTTCAGTGGACAGTGACTATGGCCGACCTTTTATCACAATAGGGTATCTCTATATTTTAGAAAATTTTGGTAAAAAAATAAAGGCACCATTTGAACACACTATATAGCTAACATACATGATTAATACTATAGACATGTGTTGTATCTGTCCGATATAATTTCATATGGTGACTTATGAAGGACCATAACTTTGAAGTGAAATTAGGAAGAAAATAGTCCCTTTGCGGAAAATTGCACAAAAATACAAACATAACTAACATTTGGTTACTACCGTGGAACGATCAAATGATTAATGTTAAACCCGTTGAAGCTCCAAACCTCATATATGATCCAAATGTTGTTGTGTTTTTTTTAAAGATTTATGTATATTTGCAAATATTCAACTTTAAGACCAGAAGGTTTACACGCATTTACTTTTACCTAATTTATAACATATCATATTAAAGTTTTCATCTGCCATATAAAGCACCCACTGCATAGGCGAACACTTTAGAATCAAGCACATAATTGTTATTTGATATTACTTCATAATGTTCGAAATCTTAAGACCTTCATTGTTGATTTGTGATTTCCATGTGCTTTACTATCGTTTAATTTACGTTTTACGTGATTTGTTATAGGTAAACGATTTGTAGTTGCAATAGTTTGATAAATGTTATGGTATATCTGTTAAAGCTTTAAATCTGTTTAGGATTAACATTACACAATGCATATACATTAGCTGAAAACATATGATAATTTAGGAGTATAAATATTCCAGAAAAATCGATTGAGCTTTCCGTTGTGAAGTCAGCATGCAAATAACAAACAAACTGAGAGCTTCATGTTTAGCGACACGCTCTATGCCACTGGTAAAACGTGAAATGTTAGCGGCATCCATGTCTATGATACATATTGTTTGCTTTTTTTGGTACATTAACTCCATGTTTTTTTACAAGTAAAATGGCAAAGTCACGAAACCAAGCTTTCAATTTGTTCGTTATTATTTAATTTAAATCAGTGAGTGATCTTAAGCAAGGTACGCAAGTAAGCTACATACACACAAAAATGCAGCACAAGAACGTGAGAAATGGAAAAGAACAAGTTGTTTCTATTTTATGTCATAGTGACCTTAACCTTGATCCAACTGTCCCAAACAAAAATCCAAGCTAGGTCTGCATATAAGCCATCAAGAGAAAATTGTCTGATCAAGTCGCAAAAACATAAGTTATTGACACAAAACAATCTATTGTTTTAGTAAACTTAAACCAAATTGCCCTGAATGTAAATCTCAAAACCAATTCCGTATTTCACAAGTCTAGTGCAATACCTCACTCATAACTTAAGATATTCATTTCAGTAACAGTTACCTTGACCTTGATCTCACGAGACCAAAATACAATTTTTAGTTTGTTTCCATGCAATCTTGTTTTTTTAAAACTTTAATTTAGAATGGTCAATACAAACTTAAGTTAATGACCGCAAACCAAATATTTGCTGTGTTTATGTTTAAATTTGTAGTACCAGTGACTGAGACCCGACTGATCCAAAATACATTCCCGAGTAGGATTATTGAGCAGCGACCATTGTTGAATTAAGCAACAGTGATCTTGACCATTGGACATAAGCCCTAGGTCGCTTACATGAAAACATAATAATCTTAGTAGCTTTTGTGATGTTTGCATTGTAAATGTATCTGTTGATCTTGCTTTTTACCTGGTACTATCTTAAGCGCCGCTGAGATATCATTAGAACAAATGTTTTTATAAATTGTCATACTGATTTGGCACACACATGTGAATTCTAAAGAGTTCTCAATGTTCCACTGAAGCCATATAATGAAAAATGCCCCCCCCCCCCTGAACCCATGTTTTTTAATGGACCGGAACAACTTCTAAAATCGTCAGATATATCATTAGAAAAAAATGTTCGGGGCAAGTGTCCTGAATATTGGACATAAGAATTGACTTCTAGAGTGTTCACAAGGTTTCACTAAAGCCATATATGGAAAACATAGCTATCGTTTGAACAATTATACTAAACAGGTTTCATGGAGATTGGGAAAAATAACCGACTTCTGGAGATTCTATCATGTATGCAAAATTCATGAAGATGGGTCGAATCATATTTGTGTAGTATAGAAACAAGCCTTTTCTTGTATTTGACATATTGACCTAGTTTTTTACCTCAACTACAAACATTCGAGCTAGACCAATATGTCATTCGAACAAATGTTCTGACCAAGTGTCATAATGATTGTAAAATAAATTTGTTAAAGGGTTTTCATAATGTAAAGGCACGATTTACGACCGAAGACGAACTAAAGGCAATCACAAAAGCGCGCAACATCAGCGAGTTGTGCTCAGGTGAGCTAAAACTTAGCTAAATTTGCATTGTCCCCTCTCTTACTGTAAGTTTTAACCCAACGCTAGCATCATCAAAATTGGTATCACTTTTGGCGGGCATAACATACCTTTGCCCACCAGCCAGACTCACTGAAGAATCTAGGAATTATCGAAAATTGGCCAAATTAGTCTAATGGGGAAAATAGTAGAAAAAGTTCCATTTGTATAGTCATTAAATTTAGTGCCAATGCTTGTGGGCATATAATCACATGATTACTCATAAGCACTATTGATTTATGAATTTTCCATACTACCATATTCAACCTGTCTAATTCAAATAGTTTAAAGGGTATCACCATCCAACTTATTTTCTAATCCAACATATTTACCACACATATGTCATTCTCATTAGGGTAGTTTGTGTTTAATTAGAAAACGAATTCATAATTGCACCAGCTTAAACTTATTAATCAATATACAAATATGCTAAAAGGTTATACTTGACAAACGAAATTTAAACTTAGTACAGGCCATATAATAAAACAAGATTGACAAAGGTACAATATAATATTATTAAAAACGTAACGTTAATACACAATCTACTTTATATTAATAATTTGCTCTTGCACGTGAACTCTTTTGTCCCTTGTTAAAAGCCTTTTTTGTTCTTCATGCTCTGAAATAAAATTTAATAGAAACTCGACACAAATTGTAACACACCCAGTCATACAATAAGAATACCACATTGAAATTGTATTTGACTTATTTTTATGTTCTGGCATCTTCTGTCCCCTTATAATATCATATTTTTATTAAAGATGTTTCTGTGAAAAAAAAAACAACAATGACTGCAGTTTAAGCCTGATTTGCATTTTAACTTTTGTCGGGCGTATTCATCTATTAAAAAAAAGAAAAAAGCAAGTTAATTGAGAATAGCACACTTTTTTTATTCATATGATGGAAATTCCAATTATTATAAACTGGGTAGGCTTGTTTGTTCAATGATGACAAGTGATCCATATAAAACTGAAATATACTAGACCAAACATTTAAGTAAACTCTAACTTAATATTATATAAGCTTGAATGAGGAGATTCGTGTTAGTGAAGCTCGTTTGGTCATTGTCGGCTCGGGTACTACTTACATGTACCCCGGGTACTCTTAAGCATATTTACTTGTACCCCGGGTATGGTAAATATACTGAAACGTACCCAGGAATTTTATCACTAAATCGGTCGTTGTCGACTTTAAAAAAAATTAATTAAGTCATCATTTATGTCAATTTTCTGTTAAATGACCTCTATATTATCAAAACTCATACTCAAAAAGCATGTTGATGCAGTTTTTCGTAAAGAAAAGTTTGTTGAAGATAAACAATATCGTTTTACGGTAATCGGTAGTGCGTTTTACGACATCGGATTTTGGGCGGGAAAACAACTCGGGTACAGTCTAATATCGACCGGGTACGTTTAAGTATATTAACCGTACCCGGGGTACATGCAAGTATATTTAAGAGTACCCGGGGTACATCTAAGGAGTACCCGAGTCGACAATGACCAATCGAGCGTTAAGGTGGGTTCCCACTGCCGATCCGATCAACTCGATCATCCCGATCACCGAAATTTCCCGACAAAACCCGACCAAGCTCGACTAAAAAGGGTATACACGACTTCTTCTCGACCTCTTGTCGATTAACACACGACCCCTACACGACTCATTCACGACGTCCACTCAACCATCTTTCCGATTTCCGCTCGATCATATCGACCTATACGCGAGCCCTATACGATCTCAGCTCGACCAAGTGGACCTCAGCTCGATCGCCACCAGATCTTCACACGACCAGATCGTGATGGTCGTACTACAGTCGTACAAAGCGATCTAAAATAAATCGGGTAGAGGTCGAGCGGATCGGGTACAGAGCTCGTGTATGGTCGAATAGCAATCGGGAAGAGATCGCGTACGGTCGAGTAGCCGTCGGGTAGCAGTCTAGTAAATCTGTACATCAAATCGAATAGAGGACGAGTGGATCGTGTTGCAATCTAAAATAACTCGGGTAGAGGTTGAGCGGATCGGGTACATATCGTGTAAAAGATGTCAATCCGATCGCCACACGATTGCTTCACGATCAACTCGATCTTCTAGGTTTAGGTCCAGAAAGGCCGAAAACCAAAAAGGCCGCATACCAAAAGGCCGTATACCAAAAAGGCCTTACCAAAAAGGCCCCAAAGCGTACCAAAAAGGCCGAAAAGTGAACCAAAAGGGCCTTAAAGCAATTATTGTTATTTTAGGTTTCAAATTGTGTTTACAAACAAATACATGTAGTGGGGTAGGGGTTCAAATAACTAGAAACGCCGCCCAAGGTTCGATATTTATGTGACTGTCCGAATGTATATCGGAATTCTCGTATATATGTATTTATACATATAACAGAACAAAGAAACCTAAAAAAAAACAACACAAAATAACACAATTAACACATTTCACAACCTTCCAAACATAAATACATTATTTCAAAGTAATATTAAATTCATTTTCATTGCAGATAAGTAAATAAATGCAAATACAAATAACTTCAAACTCACCAGGTTGGTAGAATATAATATAAGTTGCAATACAAGTTTGTCTTGCGACAGCTAGAGAGCAAAAGAAAGCATGGTCAGTAATTTACTCTGAATTTCACAAAGGGTTTTGGAACTGACCAATAAGAATATTGTTTCTTTGAATTCTCTCATTCTCACTGGACAAAACATATATGACATCACGGTACATGGTTGGACGCACACAGGACAAGGGACTGAATCTCACAAGAGAAGGAAATGGACACCTACAAGACAAGGGGCATAAACACTAGTACAGACACATAGACACATGCAGTAACACAGAGTGACCTATCCTTCATACACAAAAATCAAAATGGAATAAGTCATAAAACAGGTATGTAGTTAATTATTTTCTTTATTTGTTGTTTATGTTTTAATATACATTTACGATATATACAGTCAATGTACCAGCACAGTCACACAATTTATATAACAAAATATACAGTTACAAGCAAACATTTACAGACGATATACAGTCACACTGACAAAATACAACATAATTACATAATAATATTGTTTAACATGTGAATTCTTTTTTCAATTAAATCAAAATGGAGTAAGACATAAAACATACATGTATGAACTTTCTTTATTTTCTTTATTACAAAAAATACATTTACAACAAAAATCACATAGAATATACAGTCAACGTGACAAAATACAACAAAATTTAAAAAATATAATAAAATATAAAATATACATGTGCATTACTCCAGCACAACATCGTACACTTGACCGACCTTGGCCGGGAACTCGGAGGTGGTGAATTGTTTCGCCTCATACTTGTCACATAAATTAGAGATCGAAAGCGGTCGTTAAAATAAGAAACTACGCAAAAAAAGAAAATGTAAGTTTTGCAACGGACACGCTATAGCAAACGAGTGTCACTTTTTACTTGTTTGTCGTCTATATAGAGAAATTAGAAAGGAACATTTAAAACAATATTTTCAAAGGTGGCCAACGTTAAATAAATTTGACAATCTAATGCAATCGGCTAATAAAAAAGACATTATAAACTTTGTTTTTAATATATTTTTAATGCTGATGAAATGCGTAATAATATAGACAATCAGTTATAATTTTTAATTATATCACATAGAATAAAGCATTTTTATTTCTTTCGGTTTAAGTCTTTCGAATTTAATGTAGCTAGTTTTATATCGGTAAAAGTTAAGAAACTATTTTAAATGCGCAAGTAATTATCAATAGGTGTCATTTTACACCATATGTGGGCGTTCTACTAATCCGTTATCAAAACAGATGCCGCAAACTGTGAATGACCCTTGACACTTGGATACCCGGTCTGATTAGCGAGTTTTTTTGTACATGCAAATTCTCTATTCTTTAAAAAATAGTTTAAGAGGAAATTAATAATATATTATGATATATTATGTACTAAATTATATATGCTTAATATATTAAATATTTGTCTTTTAGCCGTCACTAATCCATATGCGTATATTTTATTTATTCTATGTTATTGTTTTATATAGTTATCAAGAATAACGTTGTACACTATATATTGTGTATGCTACTTTTTGACGACATTGACTATGTTATACGATTATAACAATGCTCATACCACAACACTCACACAATATCAACACACTATAAATTAATACTCGTGAAGAAAGTCGTATAATTTACACGATTTAAAAACACTGTATTTCAAACGCCAAATAAAGTCCGGTATACTTTCCAATATAATGAATAAAACAAAGCAACTTCTATAGACAACTTTGACACATGAACGGGTTATATATTTCTCAATAATTCTGGATTTTGTATATATTTGGCCGCAACGTAAGTTTACAACACCTTCATTACTCATTTGTTACACTTTTAGATGCAAACAGAAAATTCAGAGAAAAATAAAATTTTCTTAAACGGATAATTCCTACGTGCTAATTGGCGATAATTATGCCGACTTTGATTATACAATTAACGGCTTTTTATTAAAAAACTGAAACATCTATTACTCAATGAAAAATATTGTGACTAACGAACAATTCATACTGTATGCGATACGTGTGTAATTCGCGATATTTTTACCGACTTTTATTATAAAATTAATGGTTTTTTAAGTAGACTAATAAAAAAGTTATGATTATTTAATATATATGATAATTACATTCAGCATAACTATTAAATGATAATACAAAATATTGTATGGCCTTTCTGGTATACAATGAGGCCTTTTTGGTTCACTAATGCGGCCTTTT
Source organism: Dreissena polymorpha (assembly GCF_020536995.1). NCBI lineage: Eukaryota > Metazoa > Mollusca > Bivalvia > Myida > Dreissenidae > Dreissena > Dreissena polymorpha. Next base: position 43,141,983 of record NC_068359.1, on the reverse strand, counting down.
TGGTGCGGCCTTTTTGGGAAGGCCTTTTTGGTAAACGGACTTTCTGGTACTATACCATCTTCTACCCGACTAATACACGACCCCTTCCCGAGCGCTTCTCGATCCATTTCCTACTCGACCGCTATTCGATATTTTTGACATGTCAAAAAATATCGGGTAGGAAGCCCGACCAATGCCGACCTACCCGACCGCCCCCGACCACTCATGCCTACCGAACAAGATCAGTACCCGACCGCTTGGTCGGGCTTGATCGAGTTGATCTGATCGGCAGTGGGAACCCAGCTTTAGTGAAAGGTAGCATAATCTAGAGAGTGCGTTTTGGATGCACCGAACCGCTTTATGCTTTACAGGGTCCTTTTCACGTTTGGGAAATGTGACAAAATAAAAAAAAAATGTTTCAGATTCGCAAATTTTCGTTGCAGTTATGATATTTGTGAGGAAACGGTTATACTGAACACCAACCATATCAAAATATCGAGTATAAGCATCTTTTGACGATTTAAAAACCTGAAAATAATAAAGCGTTGAAACGCGAAACGATTCAATAATTTGGAGAGTTCTGTTGTTGTCATTATATTTTGTGATACTACAAGGATTGCTAATTTTAAGTATAAAATACATCACTCATTGTATTAGCACTGATTGGGTAGTGATCTAAGCGATAGACTTTTACTAGAGAAGTCAGTGGTTCGAGTCCAGTTGAGGGTTACTTTTTTTCTTTCTTTAAGTTTATTCTTGAATTTTTTTACTGGAGCTTTTTAGTTCCAGTGTTTACATTTAATAATATAAAGCATTTAATGACACATTTAAATATATGCCAAAATCTGTGAAAAGGCCCCTTTAAGTATAATGTGTTTAAATTAACAGTGCAGAGATAACCCAGAGTGATAAACCGCAAAGATAAAAATGCAACTCAAGTCTTTATCTTGAGTATTGAACATGTTTACAATAATAACGAAACTTTGAACCTAATTGCTTGTCGAATTTGCTACGCTACAGCTTTCTGAGATGGCATACAATTTAAAGTGACCAGTTAACATCGGATCACACTTTATGGATGACTATGCTTGTGATATTTGTGAAGAAAATGAGATATGTGAGGAGGCAAAATTCTACTGTGAGAAATGTTCAAAATGTTACTGTACCAGCTGTGTGGAACATCATTACCAGATGCACAAAGCGCACAAAACACTCCGAATAGAACGCTTGAGAAACTGGCCATTCGGCAAGGGAATAGAAAATGAATCAGAGCAAAGTCAGGAGCACAAGGATCAGAAACTAACACAGCTCTGTGAGGAACATGACCAGCTATTACCAACTGCATGCAATGTCTTCAGCCATCAGTAAGTAATATGTATAAACTTACGATATAGTGTCCGATACTAAAATAAATGATTTAATGCAATAATGTATTTTGATGTTATTCCGACAGGCTTATTAATGTTCATAAATAAAGAGTTAAACAAATAATATGCTAATCCTCATTTATTTGCTTACTCTTGTCCTAAATGATTCATTTTGGTCAGATGCTTACAATTGGTAATTCCAATCGTTCAAGTATTGTTTTAGAATTGCGTATGAAATAGTAATTAAATGGGGTGTATACTTAGAGCTCTTTTAATGGAACACTTACAATCATTATAAAATGGTCAATTACCAGGGAAATAAAATCAAATTTAAGAAATAAGTAATTCCAGATATTCATAACAAAATCCATTCAATTTCATTTCATGAACAGTGCAGTATATGAAACTCTATACAATTACACAATAACCATAACATAGGTGGACTAAAGGACAGCTATATACAATTTAAATAGCCCTTGAAATTATTCGTTTGATCCTCAAGTAATGAACTTGGCCTTGAGTTGGTGTGACTGCCTCATCTCTTCTGCCCATTGCCCCAATTTGATAACAATTTAAGGTGAGTTTCATAAAAAATCAATTTAAGGCACATACTATATAGAATAGACATAAAACATTCAACCCGCATGTGTGATCTTGATCTTGAGTTAGTGTAACTGACGTATGCCTTCTTCACATTGTCTCAATACAAAAACATACGAGTCTGCGCTTTCAGCACAGGCTAATCAGGGACGATAATTTCCGCCTTTATTGTATTTTCGGTTAAAAGAAGACCCTTCTTGAAGAAAATCCAGTTTAGGCGAAACATGTCTTCCCTGCAAAGGCTTATCTTGGACGACACTTTACGCACATGCATTAAACCATCTTTTCCATATACATTTTTATAATCTAAATCTTCCTAAGGGTGTAAGATAATAAGGGGAAGACATGGATAAATCATGTCACGTACTGTGACATATTCGTTTAAAGAGTGTAAACATTAATGCATACCTTCGGTAGCTCTTGTGTTATGTTGTTGCCCTATGTTATCTAGCGTTATCACAAGTTAATCGTGTAGGCTTGTTTAATTCCAACAAACATGATTTGTTGACTTCACACGGTGGAATTGAAAGCATGATAAACATGAAACAAAGTTTCGATTTTAATAACAGCTTTAATAAGTAAAGAATACCGTACACTATACCGTTAATATATGTTTCCCTGCAGCAACGTTAGGAAACAATAGGAGATATTGAAGGCCGACTAATCTTCTTTATGTACTGCTCTCAGTACTAACTTTTTCTATTACTGAATTATGTCTTAATTTTATGTAATGAATACACTTTAACAATAAAGATAATATCAAAATCTATGGTCTAAAGAAAATGTTGAGATTTTGACTGTAATATTTCTTGAGATATTAATAATAAAATCTTTGAAAGATTAAGCCAGATGCACACTAATTAATTTTAATCTATATAACTGCTTTTGCCTCAAACTGTTTTCTTTCATATTTAATATTTTTTATTTGAATACAGATAATTTTTAATTATATAGCCTGAAATGAATCTAGTTATTTTAACTGAAATAGATATATTCATAGGCGAAACTTTGTGAGATTTAAGGCCACGTTTATTGGCTTGGTACAAAACATGAACCACTCACCAAGGCTAATGAATCCGGTTTTGTGTAAGACTCTCTAGTTAAACGTGTATTCAACACTTACCTTCAATTCTCAAACATATGTATGTACAGTAAAAAAAGGATATCCTTTTTGAATTAAGTAAGTTATTGAACAGGTAAACTTTCAGTTGTGTGCCATAAAAATAAACTTTCTTAGTGAGATATTCCAGCAAGCTGTTAAAGTGTAATGCTAAATATGATACAAATCTGATTATCATTACTTACTGTACATGGATCAAGATGTTTATTTAACAGGGAATGCAGTAAAGTGAAGCTGATGGCTGATAATGTGACCGATCTTCAACCGTCCCCCGATGTTGATACATTACATGAGCAGTTGATTCAGAAAGAAACTGAACTTGAGAACAATCTGCCATCACAAGATAAATCCTACAAAGTGACAGGTGAGTTGTTCAATCCAATCAATGTCGCGAAAAAGAAAACGAGAGTAAGGCATGATACAGAATATTCAGTAAAAATTGACACTGATTCAGATACATGCTGGATATCGGGTATTTGTGCGACAACCACTGGCGAGCTCCTTATTACAGACATGTGGAACAACAAACTCAAGTTGTTGGATGATAACTACAAAGTGGTAACTCATTTAGACTTTTCTGATAAACCATGGTCCATTTGCAGGGTTGACTCAAGTCAGGTGGCTGTTACTGTATATGATAATCAAATCCACTTCATAAGTGTGACTAATGGAGAGTTGGTAGAGGACAGAACATTTCAACTGGAACATTCCTGTAGAGGAATTGCACATCACCAAGGCAACCTGTACATCACATCAGGTACAACCCTGTACCAATACACGGTGAATGGCAGCCTGGTGAACAAGTTGTACCATAACAATGGTAACAATCACCAAATATTTTTCTTACACACTGCTGAACTTTGTTTTCTGAAGCTGGTATAAGTTAAAATTCTGTCTTGTTTTGTATGAAGAACATGCGGTTATCTTAAAGTTTAAACTGAAATTATGCCTACAGCAAGACCCACCAATTCACGACATTTTTTGTACATTTTATATACACTTTGTGTTTCTTTTAAAATTCTGTGAAAACAATTGAAAGCAATAAAAATGTGTCAATATAAGAACCGGTCTCGTTTACTGTCTTATTATTTCAAGAAAACAAGCACGCTGTTTTGACAGATGGTTTTGGTACTTATTTAACATCTTGACTGACATCAACACTACAATACACTAAATTTCTGCTGGCAATACGGCGGTTTAACATGACAGTTTAAAACTCCTCACACATACCAGTGGGACAGAACCTTAGTTTAAAAAAATAATTTATCATTTGGGACAGAACCTTAGTTTAAAAAATTATTTATAATTTAACACCTCCATAAAATAATAAAATGTGTCAAGCCTTTAATAAGTTATTATTTGGAAACCATGATTTTAGAGAATCGAAGACAAAGGAGCCATACATCAACATTGAGTGATTTGTAACCAATGTCAAAATGTAGTATGCAGCTCTGGATCAGCAGACGATTTATAGCGTAAATCTACCTTTTGGGTAGTAAAAAACTTAATACAAGCAAAGATGGCGACCATTAGACACGAGGTCAATCTTACGGAGGATTCCGGAGATAGTCAATGTATTGCTATTGGTATTATGCCAGATTAGTGAAAATCATACAAGTTGGTCAAGTATTTCAAGATTTATCGCCCAGGACAATCCATGAAATCCAATATAACATAAGCTCAAGTCAACTTTCAGTCGTTTGCAACATGACTGTAGCTTGCCTTTATATCATGATATTACAATCTATACCTTGATTATATGAAGATTTTTCTACCAAACACATCAGTGAGAGTTAGTGGAATACACATTATAATGGTATTACTATTCCTAATTTCACAGTTACATCTTGTGGAGTCAGTCCAGATGGGGAGAGGATATATGTAACGAGTGGGGCAAGAGACCAGCTCATCACACTGTCCAAGGATGGCGCAGTGATCTCCAAAATGACCGACCCGGTCCTGCAGTGGAATGATATCCTACCTGGCATGCATGTGACAAACTTGGGACAGGTCCTGGTCTGTGGAGGTGACTCTAATACAATCCTCCAGGTCAACAGAGATGGGACGAAGAGACGAGCAATATTGGCTACAGAGAAGAGTGGTGTTGTTAGGCCTACATGTGTCTACTACAGCAAACACACGAACTCAATTATTATTGGAATGTTTGATAATGAAAACATTTTGGTGATTGTACTTGAATAAATTCTAAACAGTCGGAATAATGAGAGCTCAACATTTTCTTTTCTTGTCATGCTGTCTCGCTTTTTCAAAAACCAAATTGTTTGAATTATGGAGGAAAACGTTCATTTTTTATACAAAGTTGGAGTAGGATGATTTTCAAAATTTGAGAAAAAAAACCACAATGCAATATTTTAATTTGTTACCGAGTTACGGAAAAATAACATTTTTTCTATTTCTTATTTTTGTAAAGTGTACCCTTTTCGCCCAAACAGCATGTTTTTCATATTTACAGTAGCAGTATCCTTCCCTCACCCTCTATAAAATAATACATTATGAACTGCCAAGCAGCGTCATGATTCAATTAATTATGGATAACGTTTCTTAAAAATATCTTTATGTATTGGAGAGTTATGGAATAAAAGGCGATTTCCTTTTTTAAGTTCATTTAAGTGACCTTGACCTTCATTTAAACCGATGCAATTCCATTATTTTTAAACATTTTTTTATTAACATGTACTTTAATATGTTGAGAAATTACAACCTTTTTCTGATAAAATGCCGATAAAATTTGTTCATAAGAACTTTGCTCTTGCCCTTCTCTGTATATTGTTCTTCTTATGATATCATTTTTGTATTAAATGCGTTTCTTTTGCGATAAACACTTCGCTATTGACATTTTCAAATATGCAATCAATACACCTAAGACCAATGACTAATGTTATTGGTGCAGTATAACACTGGATGGCAATATAAGCTAAATATCTGAAATTTTCAAAAAAAAATCTTGTGAAATGAACCGTTGTGTATATTACTGAAAATCATTATATATCGCTTATCCCGTAGTTATATGCATAAATCAAAAATAATATTTTTGTCAATTCATGCATTCACTACATTTCTGCTTAAATATCTGTGTATGTTTTGATATGTATGGTAATAAAACCTCCTTCACGACGGTGGCATAGAGGTGAAATTCCTCCACTTTATTTTTTTTAATTGCACTATCTCGTTCCCACGACATACTAACTTGATAGAACGACTTACTAACTCGTGGGAACGAGTTAGCTATCTCGTGGGAACGAGATAAATAATTAGGTAAAAAAGAAGATGCATTAAACAAGAGGCATGAATTAAATCAACTCGAGGAAACTACCTCATGGAAACAAGTTAGCTATGTCGAACGAGATAGAAAAGAGAGGAGTTCAACCCTAAATAAAAGAGCGGTACAGTAAATTATTTTGTTTTCTCGACTTTACATTTTGTTTTCTCGACTTTCATATTTTGTTTTCTCCTCGTTTATGCTTCAAATGAACGGATATTTCAAATATTCAAATGTTTGGTGGAAAAGGGGACGTTTTCACAAATTTTGCCATGTATTGAAGTTTGTCATTAAATGCTTTATATTCATAAATGTAAACATTTGATTTAAAAAGTTCTCGTAAAAAACAAGAATACAATTTGAGAAAGAAAAAAGGAACCCTAAATTGGGCTCGAACCACTGAACCCTGGAGCCCTGGAGTAAAAATCTATCGCTAAGACCCTTCGGCCATCCGTGCTCATACTATGATTATTGTATTTTAAATACATTATACTAGCAATCCTCGTAGTGTCACAAAATATAACGACAACAACAAAACTCATCAAATTATTGACTCGTTTCGCGTTTCAACGCTTTATAATTTACAGGTTTTTACATCGTCAAAAGATGCATATAATTGATATTTTAGAGCATGGTAAATGTTCAGTATTACTGTTTTTTTCCACAAATATCATATAACTAAATTGAAAATTTGCGAATCTGAAACATTTTTTTTTATTTTGTCAATATACTAGAACGTGAAAAGTCTCTTTTAAATGTAATTGTTGTTAAGACTTTTTACAAGAACTATATATTGCGAAATTATATTGCATTTAGAGTAGATACACAGTCGATGTTGATGGGGCACAGGCCGATGACGGACGACAGATATAGACTGATCAAAATTGCAAACTTTCAACACTGTTATGATTTTTGTCCAGAGTTCCGGGGACGAATCTCAGGGAAGGCGATTTTTTTTCACTTTTCTTTTGTTATAATTATAAGTTAAGACTATTAAAACGTGATATATGTGTCAGTAAGTATATTTAAAGACACGTGTAAATTATATGAAAATCCCTGAACAAGTCGCATTAATTCACAAGGGTAAGAGTTTAAATATTGGTGTGTAGCATTGTATAGTGGCACTCCACAAAGTTTTTTCATATAAAGAATTCAAAAGTGAAATACCTTAACAATTTTTTTCTGTTAGAAAAACTACAACAGGTGTAATATGTCACAGTGGTCAAAATTGGCCCTGCATGAAGGTGTGGGCGTGGTAACGTTCCATAACAAAGCTGGTCAATCTATGTCCATCTTGGCCCTCTTGTTTTATATCCTATCTAAATATAAGTTAATTATTTAAATGTGATAATTTTGCTTGCGTAAACCAAGAAACCAAACTAAAACATTTATGTTGACAAGATTTTCTACTCTACAAACCATACACTTAAAAGGGTAAGCGACATACTGAAATTAACTGAGTTTATTAACTCAAGAGGTATTATAAGAGCAAACTATTATTACTATTATTGGATGAGACGGTAGATTTGGATTGCACATATAAGTGCTTCAAATAATGATAGATATTCAAACTTGAGATGGACCGGATTGATTGGTTCGAAATTAAGTTATTTCGGCATAACGGTGTTTGAATAAAATTTCCATAATAGCATTGAAGTGGTTTGAATTTAAAAAAGGTCAAATGCCCCTGCTATTTTCATGGAATTTCCCGAATTTAATCTGAACAATTACGACTTGTGTGCCAATAAATGACAATGAAATTTGAGTAGACAACACAATGATGCATTTTATAACAGGTAAATATGAAATAATAGTGGGTGGAGAGAATTCGCTTCACTTCGTTTTAAGTTGAAGACTGTTAAGAAGTGTTTTGTGTTATGCTTACTATATTTTGTAAACACTGTTCATTCAATAACGACGATTTTACGTCTCTAATATTAAAATCTGTCAATCATCATATTGTTGACAACTTTACCTCATTTTGCTACAGATTGGTTTCCATTAATGTGCAGTTCAAAAGATTAAAATGTCGTTGCGTACCAATAATGCCAAAAGCGGAATTAATTTGTTGCTCTTGAAGCTTTAAAATAATACTGGCTGTCGAAATTAAATGCCTAGCTTGGGTTATGGATTGTAACTGCACTTTCCGAGAATGCAAATAACAGGTGTCTATGGGACTCTCGATTCGTTTGCGACAGGAACTGACTTACCACAACAACTCACCATGAACACTTTTAGCTAAAATGAAAAGCTTACACCTTAAATAGTTCAACATTACATCTTGTACGAATACTCACTCCACGCAAGGGAATTATATGCGATTTCCCCAGCTGTAGACTCGGCCTGGTGGGATCTAGGTTCAAGCCTTCACACACTGATAGTGTTCGCACCTGAAAACACAAACCACTGCAGCTAAACAAAAACATATACAATAATGTGTGCTCCCAGTTGCAATATAACTTTAACATAAATAATCAGTTGTACATACCATTTCAGTTAAGGCATATTTAAATCTTTCCGCCAATACGAGTGCTTTAAACAATGCATGCCTTGCAATTACTTTCAAGCCAACTGGGCAAACTGGGGCTCCACAAAAGGGAATAACTTGCTTTAGGTTAAACTAAATTCTCTTCAGTACATGCTGTAATTGCTGATAAATTAAGGTATTAGCCATTTTATCCCGATGACTTCGGTTTGTATCACAAGTTGAATACTTTTGCTTTCTTTCGTTGTATATAAAATTGGATTAACGATGTCAATAAGGTAAGCGTGTCGGTAACCTGTGTTTTCCCGGTTCGAATGTTTACACGTTAATTTACATATACTGTATTCATAGGCGTCTTAAATAAACTATGGCGTACCGTTTTAGTCATTGTTTTGTCAGTTTATTTAAAGTAAAAAATACATTTGTTAACTGTTTTCGTTAGTTGTTGTATATAATAAAAGGAATATTACGCTAGTCAATTGTTCAAAGAGTTTGTATTACTCTCGTGGCTTGTGCTATTTCGCATCACACTCGAGGCTCCGCCTCTCGTGTGATACGTCATCACACAAGCCACTCGAGTGATACAAACTCTTGGAACAATTGACTAGCGTAATATTCCGTATATACCAGTAGTAGGCTTATAGTTTTTATGGGTTTGAAAGGTAAGCGTCCGCATAGGTTTAATCGATCAGGGATAATATTACTTGATGGGTCATCCTAATCCGTTTACATAAAAAAACTGTGTTGACATTCCTATGTTCTCGGTCTTTTCCTAATGGTCGTGGATTTCGTGACTTTTCATGGACGGTGTCAATCTATACTGTATGAAAAAAAAGAGCGCTCAATAGGCGCTCTCGCGCGATTGTTGGGTGCTTGGCCCCAAACTTAACTTGGCCAGGGAAGTTCTTACCAGTACTGGAATTGGTCCTGTGAGACTTTGTGGACCATTTCGTTCACGTCACGGTAGAAAATGTTTCCATCTCGAGTCCATGTCGACGTTACAATGTCCTTCTGCTTTTTTCTTACACATACAAATACGTGTGCATTCAACTTTGTGAGGTGGTCGTTGACGTAAATAGGGTCTTTTTGTTTTCGTATTGTTTTCGCGTTACGCTGTCTTTCTCATTCTCGAGATCATTTTAACTATAATAGGTCTATTCTTCTTAGATTCGAAAGGTCCGATTCTATTAGTGATGTCAATATCTGCATGACACAGTTTAATGTCCGGAATATGGCGGGTTTCGAGTACCTTCTCTGCTGTTTCTATTGCTGTTTCGTTTTCTTTATCTCTTATGCCTTCTATTTTTATGTTGCTGCGTTTACTGTATTGTTCTATGTCATTGAATTTGTATTCGTTTGCTTTTTCCTGAGTTTTTAGGCTTTTTCTTAGCTTTTCATTCTCATCTTCTCGATTTTTCAGCTGTGTTTTAACTTCTTCGATTTCTTTTGACAGTTTTATGTTTTCTTCCGTTTTTTTCAAAGAGTTCTCCTTCTAAATGTTCTACTCTCAATGTGATAGACCCTAGTAATTCTTCTATCAGTTGGTTCACAATGCCTTTTACTAAATCTCTCAATTCATAGCTTTCTTTTGTCAGGACATTACATAGCTTTTTGTTGATTTCTTTGAGTTCACTCATTATTGTATTGTCATTTTGTTCATTTTGATCTGTTTTTGTTTCTTTTTCTTTTGTTTTGGTGTTATGTTTAAACTACTGTCTGCCTCGCTTACGCAACTTAAGCTCCCTATTTCCCTGTTCCGTTTATCCCCTGCCTTAGGATCTTTATTCACAGTTTTACTTTAATTGTATATATACTATTTTAATTTTTTTTGCATTTTTGGAAGATAATGTAATTAATGACCACCCACCCACACTATACACCCCTCTCCACCTCTAACCTCTATTGTCTCTAAGCTGTAGGCTTATTTATGCCACAATTTGATTTTGTTATTGGGTAGAACCAAACTATTTTCCATTCATGGAAATATATGTTGGGGAGAATTTATAACAATGTTTAGCAACGAATTATATCTGTCTTTGTCAATGACATGAAATCTGACTATTTCAATGACATGATGTAATGGCTATCTTATTCCCCACCCATGCAGGCGCAAGAAGGCTAAGATGATCAAGTTCGGCACAAATGTGGACTTGTCCGACCCCAAGAAGTGGTATCAGCAGCTCCAGGAGATTGCCAAGCTGCCAGCTTTCTGTCGCCTGGTGTCCGGCAGCAACATGCTGAGTCACGTGGGCCACACGATACTGGGCATGAACACCCTGCAGCTCTATATGAAGGTGCCGGGCTCAAGGACACCAGGTATGGGAAAGGAGTGAGTTGGGGTAAGGGGGGGCATGAACACCCTGCAGTTCTATATGAATGTGCCGGGCTCTAGGACACCAGGTATGGGAAAGGAGTGAGTTGGGGTAAGGGGGGGCATGAACACCCTGCAGCTCTATATGAAGGTGCCGGGCTTAAGGACATCAGGTAGACTGCTTTCCATTCTCACACACAATTTTATTGCATACATTGACTTGCATTGGTAGTTGATCATCACCGACGCAAATCATAGTTACTTCCTTTAGAAAACTGATTTAAATCACTGCTAGAATCTGTGATAAAAGGGACATAATATTAAAACATGTCATGAATCTTTTAGTTGTATTTTATTTATTTATTTTGTAAATTTTGGGATATTTTTTACCTTCTAATGTGGAAAAATGGTCAAGAAATTGGATTGCAAACGGTACCATTTTCCGGTACCAACTTGATATAGAGGAAAAACACTGAATTTGTGCTGTCACACTATTTGAACGTAGTCTTCATAATTAAAACTGTGTTTTAAGGTTGCCTAGGCCACCAAGAGAACAACAACTTCTGTTCTATCAACATCAACATCGGTCCTGGAGAAACGGAGTGGTTTGCAGTGCCAGGGCAGTACTGGGGTGTGAGCTGCAACATGTGTGAGAGGTATGTACTGGGGTGTGATCTGCATCATGTGTGAGAGGTATGTACTGGGGTTTGATCTGCATCATGTGTGAGAGGTATGTACTGGGGTTTGATCTGCAACATGTGTGCGAGGTATGTACTGGGGTGATATCTGCAATATGTGTGAGAGGTGTATACTGGGGTGTGATCTGCAACATGTGTGAGAGGTATGTACAGGGGTGTGATCTGCAACATGTGTGAGAGGTATGTACTGGTGTGTGATCTGCAATATGTGTGAGAGGTATGTACTGGGGTGTGATCTGCAATATGTGTGAGAGGTATGACTGGGGTGTGATCTGCAACATGTGTGAGAGGTATGTACTGGGGTGTGATCTGCAACATGTGTGAGAGGTTTGTACTGGGGTGTGACCTGCAATATGTGTGAGAGGTATGTACTGGGATGTGATCTGCAGCCAACATGTGTGAGAGGAACGTACTGGGGTGTGATTTGCAGCATGTGTGAGAGGTATTTAGATTTAACAGATTTATGTTCAGATGAGACTTCCTTTAAACGAAAAATTTCATACACGCGGAAAGTGTTGCCCCTGATAAGCCTGTGCAGAATACTAAGGCTGATATAGGAAGAAACTTAACGCTTTGCATTTAACCCAGTTTTTTTCCAGAACAAGCTTCACTCCAATGCATGTTTCCATTTTAGGAACAACGTTTTGAATTTAGGCATTGTAGAGAGAAGCATATTTCAGTTTGTATGCCCCCGGTAGGGTGGCTTATAGCAGTTGAACTGTCCGTCAGTCTGTCCGTCTGTCTGTCCGTCCGTCAGAAAATCTTTAACATTGGTCATAACTATTGCAATATTAAAGATAGCATCTTGATATTTGGCATGCATGTGTATCTCATGAAGCTCAGGATTTTGAGTGGTGAAAGGTCAAGGTCATCCTTCAAGGTCATAAGTTAAAAAATACAATTCAAGGGAAGTTTTAAGCTTTAAAAGGGAGATCATTTCTAAACCTGATATATTGAAATTTTATTTCAAAGCGGCGCAATAGGGGGCATTGTGTTTCTGACAAACTGATCTCTTGTTATAATTCCATTGCATGTTTCTGTTTCAGGAACAACGTGGACTATGCGTCCGGTTCTTAGTGGCCCATTCTGGAGGACCTGTATGATGAGAACGTGTATCGCTTCATACAGAAGCCTGGGGACCTGGTCTGGGTGGGCCGGGGTGTGTTCACTGGGTACAGGCTATTGTGAGTATACATGGCGTAGAGTGTTGACTGCCGGTTTATGCTTTGGTCATAGTAAAGATATCAATTCCGAGTCCTATTGTGCTAGCTTTGGTATGCTAGCTATGGAATGCATGGGTTTTGTTAATTGTATATATCTGAGCCTCATTATTGGAAAATGGGGCTAAATGCGTGTGCACGGGTTAATCAGGGACAACACCTTCTGCCTAAACTTTATTTATGTTGAGAAGATTTTTTCTGTCAACAAAAAGTTCATAATAGCGTAAGGCGTACCCAATAAGCTTGTGCGATGGATGGCATTTTCTCTTTAAATGCCATTTTTCTTTTAAAACAAAGTCGCTTTGAAAGTCCAATTTAGGCAGAAAGTGTTGTCTGCACAGGCTAATCTGGGATGATAATTAACGCAAATGCGTTTAACCCATTTATGCCAAGCGTCTAGAAAAAAAGGCATTGGAAAACAGCGTAGACCTAGATGAGGGTCTGCACTGTTTGCTTAAATGAATTTCTCTAAGAAATATTCTAAATGTAGAAATAAATATTCTTGACATCCCTAATTTTGGAAATAAATTGATCCAATTTAGAAGGATGGGAGAGTCCACTAGGCATAAATGGGTTAACCCTATTTTCCCAGATTGCAACTCAATTATGTTATCGTGTGTCCTGCTGTAGGGTTGGTGTAACAACATCGCCTGGAACGTGGGCCCCATGACAACACGGCAGCTACAGATGGGACTGGAACGCTACGAGTTCAACAAACTCCAGAACTACAAGTCCATTGTGCCCATTACTGACCAGAAACTGTTCGACTTACTCAAGTATGTCAGATAAGTATATAACTATAAAAGATAAAAATATGTCAAATAATAAACTGTTAGAGTTACTCAAGTATGTCAGCCTTTTGTATACTGGTACTTGTAAAATTACATCTTGAAAAAACCATGCAAAGTGTGTGTTTTTAACTCACCCGATTGCTCAGGTGAGCTTTTGTGATCGGTCTTTGTCTGTCGTCCATCTGTCGTCCGTCCACATTTGTTCGTAAACACTCTAGAGGCCACATTTAATGTCTGATCTTCATGAAAATTGGTCAGAAGCTTTGTCCCAATGAAATCTCGGTCGAGTTCGAAACTGGGTCGTGCCGGGTCAAAAACTAGGTCACTAGGTAAAAAAACAGAAAAAAACAGTAAACACTGTAGAAGTCACATTTCATGCCTAATCTTCATGTAACTTTGTCAAATAGTTTGTCTTAATGATATGTTGGTTGAGTTCAAAAGTGCTTCCGGTCCGTTGAAAAACATGGCCACCAGTGGGCGGGGCAGTTTTCCTTATTTGGCTATAGAGAAACCTTGTAAACACTCTATAAGTCACAATTTTTGCCCAATCATCATGAAAGTTGGTCAAAACATTGGTTTTATGATATCTCGGACGGGTTCGAAAATGGTCCAGATCAGTGAAAAAACATTGCCGCCAGTGGGCGGGGCATTTTTCTCTATATGTATATAGTTAAAACATGTGAACACTCTAGAATTCACATTTTTGGCCCAATTTTCATGAAATATGGTCAGAACATTTGTTTCCTTGATATGAGAGTTGAGTTCGAAAATGGTTCCAGTCAGTTGAATAACATTGCTGCCAGGGGGGGGGGGCAGTCTTCCTTATTTGGCTATAGAGAAACCTTGTAAACACTCTAGAAGTCACAATTTTTGCCCAATCATCATGAAAGTTGGTCAAAACATTGGTTTTATTAATATCTCGGACGAGTTCGAAAATGGTCCAGATCGGTGAAAAAACATGGCTGCCAGTGGGCGGGGCATTGTTCTCTATATGTATATAATGAAAACATGTGAACACTCTAGAAGTCACATTTTTGGCCCAATTTTGATGAAATTTGGTCAGAACATGTGTTTCCTTGATATGAGAGTTGAGTTCGAAAATGGTTCCGGTCAGTTGAATAACATGGCTGCCGGAGGGGGTACAGCTTTCCTTATTTGGCTATAGAGAAATCTTGTAATCACTCTGGAAGTCACAATTTTTGCCCAATCATCATGAAAGTTGGTCAAAACATTGGTTTTATTGATATCTCGGACGGGTTCGAAAATGGTCCAGATCGGTGAAAAAACACGGCCGCCAGTGGGCGGGGCATTTTTCTCTTTATGTATATAGTGAAAACATCTGAACTCTCTAGAAATCACATTGTTGGCCCAATTTTCATGAAATTTGGTCAGAACATTTGTTTCCTTGATTTGAGAGTTGAGTTTGAAAATGGTTCTGGTCAGTTGAATAACATGGCTGCCGGAAGGGGGGCAGTTTTCTCATATTTACATAGTAAAAAAGCTTGTGAACACTCTAGAAGTCACATTTTTTGCCCAATCATCATGAAACTTGGTGAAAAGATTGGTTTTATATATATATCACATAAATGATGCCGTAATTATCGCCTTTAGATTGTCCAAATTTTCATTATATTAAAAAAATTCTTGTAAACACTCTAGAGGTCACAATTTTGTTTCAGATTTTATGAATCTTGGTCATAATATTTATTTTTGTAAGCAAAGTTTGATGTTTGGTAAGGGGGGTAAACTCAAAATATAGGTCACCTATATTTTGTCAAATCTTACAAAAACAAAATCACTCCATATGCCAGAGTTTTGGTTCAATACTGATGAAACTTGACCAGGATGTTTGTCTGGACAATATCTAGGTCAAGTTTGATGTTTGGTAAAGATTGAATGAACCAACTCCTCTCAGGTAAGCGAACTAGGGCCATCTTGGCCCTCTCGTTAAAAATAAAATTCAAATGAAACAAGATTTTTTTTTGCAGATTATTATATCAAATTTATAGTTAAATTTTTAACATAGACCCACATATTGCAATTTCTTCTCTATAAAAAACAATAAATCCTACATAATTATGCATTTAACAGAACAATCTAATCAGGGGCGACACTTACAGCTTGTATGGAATTTTTTGTGTAAAGGAAGCCTCTTCTAAACAAAAATCTATTAATGGTGGAAAGGGTCGTCCCTGAGTAGCCTGTGCAGACCACACAGGCTAACATAGGATTAAACTTTACAAATATGCATTAAGGCCAGTTTTCCCAGAATGAGGCACAATTATTTGTATCCACCATTACCATGTTATTTGTTTCTTGTTGCAGGTCCACCCTAATGTCCTCTCTACGTAACATCCAGTTTACAATGGACTTTGTGACCGACATGGGACTGGACATCAAATGGCATGGCAGGGTAGAGGGAGAGGCTGCACACTACTGTAACGTGTGCGAGGTGAGTGTACAAGAACTATAATCCCGCACTTTCATAAAAAAGAGTTATTGCCTTTGTTGTTTTTATATGATTAAACATTTAGGGATATTTTTCAGATTCTATATAATTTTACAATAATTCAGCATTAAACTTCATGGGTGTATAGATATCAATGAGAATTGCTTCACCCTTCACCTTTGAGTTCTGCAACCATCAAAAAACAAAACTTATGTGGCAGGGGATATAAATTTAAATGAATTTGCTTGTTAACCTCTGATTTGAATGCTGTTGACAATAGTATGGAAAGTGTATTAAGTAGAGCATCATTGCTGTTGTAGTTGCAAAGACAGGTACACACATTTTAATATCATAAATACATACCTGTTATCTCTAGCTAATCCCTTTCCAGGGAGTTAATTATCCGGAAAACTTTAAGCGCTGGGAATCATCCACCTCTAATAAAGAAAACCAAGTCAGGTTAAACATAGTACAATGTAACCTAACCGGAAAACAAGAACAACAACTCATCTTTCCTTTTTTACTTTTTACTTTTACTTTTTTTTATACTTTTTATTGCAGTTTTTGTTATAATTCTGCTTTTGCTGGGTATCTTTGTTTATAGTGCTCATGTACATGAGCACGTGCACCACGAGGTTTTCGTTCCATTTCCTTCTATAGGTAATCCACGAGGACTTCGTGCCTTTTTTCTCAATAAATAATTGAAGGCATTTGTACAGCGTTTGTTTATTTACATTGTGGTTTAAATTTATCAATTGGTTTTGTCTGTTGTAGGATCTTTCTGTTTCATTTATTTTCAGAAATGAACTTACAAAAGAGAGGTTCGTGTGGTCACGTCAAGGCAAGGTGGGATTCTCACGACACTTGCCTGGCATGTACCGGTTGTACTCTGCTTAAAAATGTGCGGTGTGCGATTTATGGTCTTACGACACATGGAAACAAGCTGGTCGCCGTCGGACGTCGATCAGCCGCAAACGCCACGAACTTCTAACGGACGTTAATGATCCGGTGACTTCACTGGTCACGGATGACCAGCTGACATTTCAGTCACCGGATACCGGGCACGATGGTGGTATTGTCTGTCAGTCGTCATCTGACCGTATGACTCCCACCATACATACCGGCGACATTGATCGTGGACCTAAGGATCGATCAATGTCTGACCAAATGGCAGCCGCCATTCTACGGTCTTTGGCCGGTGACGTAACCGATCATGATATGACCGGCCGGTCACCGGTCTGGTTCGGTCATGATATGACCGGCCGGTCACCGGTCCGGTCATGATATGACCGGCCGGTCACCGGTCCGGTCCGGTAATGATATGATCGGCCGGTCACCGGTCCAGTCCGGTCACGATATGACCGGCCGGTAACCGGTCCGGTCCGGTCATCGGTGACCGGTCCGGTCCGGTCACCTCACCGGTCCGGTCCGGTCACTGGTCAACAGTCAGAAGAAGGCATCGATCTTCATCATCGGATGACTCTTCTTCCAACTCGTCATCGACGAATGAATCTTCGTCATCAAGGAGTAGACATCGGACACCTTAATCTTCGTCGAGCGATTCTCATCGCCGCTACGCGCGTAAGCAATCACGTCGCCGTTCACGAAGACGCTATTCCAGAAGATCCCGGTCTTATCGCAGCCGATCTACATCTCGACATCGCAGCCGATCCAGATTGCGACATCGCAGAAAACGAGGACGTTTACAAACCTCACGTAGACATCGTACCTACCATTCGGATAGTCGATAACCGTCTTATTCATTTATGGAATCACATGTTTCCTCACCACATGTGTCGGCTCCCATGTTAACAGCCACACATGTTGGAGCGCAGCTAACAACTACTGCTACATTATCAGCACCACGGGTGTCTTCGACCGTATCTAGTCGTGTACCCCCCTAATGCTACCCATTCGATTCCTGATGTTCTATGGGTACAGAATGCGTCTGGTCATTTTGTATCGGTCAATACTGATCAGCATTATCAAATTGCTGACGTCGTGGATGATAATTCATCAGACAATCTGGCACAAGATAGTTTCATTCCTGTTCCTGCTGTTTCTCTACACACCTCTGTTCCTGTAGAGAGTGAAGCTGAATCGGATGCGGACATTGATACGGATAAATTTTTGGCTTCCAGTAATCAAATTTACGAGCTGATATTCCAGACTCTGGGTGAAGAGTTGTGTCCACGACCTTTGGAGACTTCTTCTTATTCGACAATCTCGATCACTGAGCAACTCGTTCGTACGTTTTATCCCACCATGGTTACTAAGGCGCGTTCCCGCTTGAATACACGCCTTCCGATTGGTACTACTGTCTTACCTGTTTTTCAATCGTTGGTATCAGTGAATAAAACGATTCCTAAACGAGGAGATATGTGGAAAGTACCGAAGGATTTTGCGGAGTCTAAACTTCAGGAACGTAACTACAAACCACCAGTACCCGATCCGACTTCCGGTTTAGATTTTTATAAATTACCATCGCAGGATCCAGACATCAATAAGCTTTTGCTTACGATGCCTAGTTCATCTACTTCAGTGTCTGTCCCTTTTTCCATGATAGAACATTTGGGAAAGTAGAGAGCGAAGATCTTTAGGTCTATCCAACCAGGTAGACTTAATGCTAGCAACCTTGTTACACTTGGTTGGTGATTGGTCTGATTCTGTTCCGGAAGAACTTCGGGATTTATTGATCCATCTATCACAAACAGCATTATCCCTTTCGAATAATGCTGCTTCTTCAATGTCTGAGATGTTAAGGATTCGTAGAGATCTTATCCTTTCATCTTTACCTTAAGATTTTTTCTTAGAACCAGGTATGAACTCGCTCAAAACGGCTCCTCTCACATCAGGTTTCCTTTTTGGTGGAAGGAAACAAGAAGCAATCACAGCTGACAAGGATGACCAACTTCATGCTTCTTTAGCTAGAAACAATTCTGGACAACGCCAAGGAGCCTTTAAGCAGCCTGCTTCTAGGCCACCAGCAGTTCCAGCACCCAAGAAGGCTAAGAGAAACAATCTTTTTTCTAAAAGACCTGCTGTTAATCCACGGTCGGGTCCTAACAGGCCTTCTTCCTTTAACAGACCTTCTTTTTCTAAGATTTTTTCTGGTAGAGATTCTGGAAAACAAAAACAAACCCAAGCCGGCTCAGAGGAATTTCAAACCTTCTGCTGGCAAGGGCGTACCTCCTCCTTATCAGCCCTAGGTCCCTACCCTTTCTACCTCCACAACCTCCGATGCCGGAAATGCCAGTCGGGCCAGACTTTTCCACTTTTCATACCGATGGCTTCAAATTACTTCGGACGCATGGGTTCATTCTCTGGTTACAAAAGGCCTGACTTTTCAATTCGAAAAAAGGCCTTCACTTTCTCGCGTTCCGATAGAACTGGTATCTCAGCATCCACATATTCCACAGTCCATTCTCGGGCTCTTGGAAAAACAGGCGGTAGAAAGGGTTCAAGATCCTTATTCTCCAGGATTCTACAGTCGTCTTTTTCTTGAAAAATGGTTCCTGGAGACCAGTAGATAGATTTAGAAGTGTTCAACATGTACCTTCTCAAACCAACTTTCAAAATGAAGACTCCTTCCTTCATACGGAACTCTATCAAATCCCTGCACTGGGGGTGTCTTTGAATCTGGAAGATGCGTATTTCCATGTTCCTATACATCCCAACTTCCGGAAGTACCCTCGATTCGCCTTTCATGGCCAAGTCTACCAGTTCCTAGCCATGCCATTTGGTTTGGCGACCGCCCCACGAATTTTTACCAAACTATTGGCTGCAGTCCGAGCTCACCTCCGAGTTCACGGAATTGTTCTTCTTCAGTATTTCGACGACTGGCTCTTACACCAGCTCGATCGTCATTTACTTCTGACCAGCCTAGAATTCTCTTGGAAGGAACTCCTCTCTTCAGGACTCCTTCTCAATGCAGACAAATCAGACCTCATTCCTTCTCAGGACTTCACTTTCGTGGGAATTAATTTCTTGACACACATAAATCGGGTCAGAGTGTCATGTCAACGTATGTCTCATCTTCAGTGGTGGCTAGTCGAGGAGACTCTCTTAGCAGGAGTACCACTTCTTCCTCAGCAACCGTCATTACATCTAATCACGGATGCGAGCAAGGAAGGATGGGGTGCTCACCTGGAACCTCTCAGTCTAATAGTTTCAGGATTGTGGTCTCATCAGGAATCTCACCTTCATATCAACAATCTAGAAATGCGAGCAGTATTTCTAGCTGTATCTCATTTCCAGTCACATCTTCGAGACTCTTGTGTGATGGTGTCAACAGACAACACATCGGTGGTGGCTTACATCCAGGCACAGGGGGGAACACATTATCAATCCCTGTATCTGGAAACGAGGAATTACTTGTATTTTTGCAAAACACTCAACATTTATATTCTGGCCAAATACATACCAGGTCGCCTCAACGCCCTGGCGGATGGGTTGTCTCGCAAACATCAGATACTTCCATCGAAATGGACACTTCATCAAGACGTGACCAACCAGATCTTTTTCAAGTTCGGTTATCCCCTGGTCGATCTATTTGCGACCAGACACAACTACAGAATACCTCTGTTTGTGAGTCCAGTTTACGATCCAGCAGCGTGGGCAATAGACGCGCTTTCGTTCGCTTGGGACCAATTGGAAGCTTACGCCTATCCCCCAACCATTCTATTTCACCAAATATTTGCGAAAAATCAGGGTGAGCTCATGCCGGATACTCCTGCTTGCCCCTTGGTGGCCCAGGAGATCTTGGTTCAACGATCTTCTCAGTCTCCTGTACGATTATCCCAGGAAACTTCCTCACAGGTCAGATCTTCTATCTCAAAGCGGCAGACTACATGCGGATCCAGTAATGTCCCACTTACACGTCTGGCCGTTATCAGGCAATCTTTGCAGAAGAAACGTTTTTCTGTCAGGGCTTCAATCCTCGTTGCTTCTGCAAGGAGAAAATCCACCAGAGCAGTCTATGATGCTCGCTGGAAACTCTTCTCTAAATGGTGTATTCGAGGAAAAATTGATCCCCTCAATCCCTTTGCTAGACGTATAGCGGATTTTGTCATCTATCTTTTTGACGATAAGACACTTTCTCTTAGCTCTTCAAAGGATACAGATCTATGATTTCGCATACATTGGCTTTTACTAAGTCATCATAAATCTGTGCTGATCTAGCGATTTCGGAACTGATTAGAGCTATGGAACTTAAACGTCCTGTATCTCGAACACTGGCTCCTAAATGGGATTTAGCTTGTGTGCTTGGTTCGCTTACTAAGGCTCCATATGAACCTCTTGATCAGGCTTCTTTACAGTTCCTAACTGGGAAGACCGTTTTTCTTCTTACTATGGCTTCATCCAAACGGAGAAGTGAAATTCATGCTCTTTCTATAGGAGATAGCCATCTTCGTTTTGATGCTGTCGATGGATCTGTTACATTATTATGTCAGCCAGGATTTCTTGCTAAAAATCAACTTCCCTCTATGGCTTCCAAACCCTTCAAAGTTCCAAGTGTTTCTAGAACTTGTGGACATGAAGATGATGATAGACTCCCTTGCCCGGTAAGGGCTTTGAAGTTCTACCTTAAGGGAGTAAAGTTTATTCGAGGTTCTCGTTAAAGACTTTTCATTCCATTAAAAGGGAGGGGGGGAGGGCGATGTGTCTGCGGCTTCTATTTCCCGTTGGATAGCCTCGACAATTAATAAGGCTTATTCTTCTCTTTCATCCAGTGATTTATCCCTGTTTAAGATAAGATCGCATGAATTAAGAGCTCTTTCGGCTTTGTGGGCTTATATTAATTATACCCCACTGTTTGAAGTGCTTCGAGCTGCTTTCTGGAGGAATCCTACCACCTTCTCCTCTTTTTATCTTCGTTCTCTTGAGCGCCAACAAGACAATTTGTATATATTGGGTCCTCTTGTTGTGGCTAAAACTGTAATTTCTTCTATGGCGTAAGTACTCTAGGCCATCCGAGAATTAAGTACGTACAATATGGTACTAACGAAGATAATCTGAGGACATTATCTACTATCTCTGGCTGAAAACCCTAAATATGGGTTCTGCTGTGATGGGAAAATATATGCGAACCTTCCCGCCGCAGCTGCACAATCAGCTAGAGATAACAGGTATGTATTTATGATATTAAAACAATTTTTTAAAGTAAAATTTATTTTAACTATTAAATACTTACCTGTTATCGGTAAGTTCCACCTCCCACCCCGCTCATCGACATTTTATGTTTTTGTAAAGGAAAGATGGTTGTTGTTCTCGTTTTCCGGTTAGGTTACATTGTACTATGTTTAACCTGACTTGGTTTTCTTTATAAGAGGTGGATGATTCCCAGCGCTTAAAGTTTTCCGGATAATTAACTTCCTGGAAAGGGATAAGCTAGAGATAACAGGTAAGTATTTAATAATTAAAATGAATTTTACTTTAAAAATTTGTGTTTTCCTTATCACATTAAAAGCAAGAGTGAGATTAAACAATTATCAGTATTCCAGTGGTTACTATTCTATTTTGCCATGTGACGATGTTCACCATTTATATTTCTAGGCATGACATTTCTTTGTTTTTCAAAATATGACCTTTTTGTGGACATTTTAATTGGTGGATTTCTGATTTGGGGGATAGAAAATAATAATTTGCATTGGTCCTTTTCCAATGTGTTTATGTTTAACCCTTTCCCTCTCAGAAGCAAACTTAAATGTGCAAACAGCATAAAACCAGAACAGCCTGCAAGTAACTCGCAGACTGTTTAGGTTTTATGCTGTTTGCTGTTCATCAGTATTTATGGGTTGGAATTGAAGCCTTTAAAACTTGAATATTATAAGAAAGGTCTTTAATTAAATTTTGCTTTCTTAGGGACTACAAATGCGTAAAAATACGTATCTAAGTGGTAAAGGGTTAATTCTTATTATGGTCATGCTACGAAACTGAACAAAAATTTATCTCCCACAAAATATTATGATTTTACAGTATTTTAACAAGATTGTAACATTCAAACCATTTTGAACTTAAATAGGAAATATATTAACATTTGCTAGGTTGAGGTGTTTAACATCCCCTTTGTGGAGGAACAGGAGAGCAAGTTTGTGGTGCACTGCCAGGGCTGCAGTGTCAAGATGCAGCCCAAACTGGAGGGCTTTGTAGACCTCAACCAGCATCGACTGGAAGATCTCATTGCCATCTATAACAGCTTCACCATTCAGCTACCTGCCAGGCAGATCAACACTTACTAGGTACGGGAACCACTTGCTAGGTACGGGAACCACTTGCTAGGTACGGGGCAACCACTTACTAGGTACGCGACGGACACACACTAGGTGCGGGGGATACATACTTGGTATGGGGGAGAGAAATGCTTAGTATTGCCAGACTGCATACAAGGTACGGGGTGAGACTAGATAAGGGGACACTAGGTATTGAGGTACACTGACTGTAAAATCATGTATATTCAAAGTTATCAAATTTGAATTTAGGTCTGGAATGTTATGTTTACACATGCCTGTGCCCGTCTTTGTTACGGAGGAGTATATCTTTGTTATGGAGGAGTAATTGATATTTCATAGATTTCAAGTATCTAAAATGTGCCTTAATCATTTAAAATGGCATTGTTTGTGTTTGTCTTTTAGGCAAAAAGCTGTTTAATATTATTTTTAAAAAATTAAATTAAATCAGCAACAACATCAACAGACAATAAATTAGAGTGAATTTTAAAAAGTTTTTGTTTAACAGTTCTTTGTCAGGTAGCATAGTTTCAGTAACGACCCTTGTACCATCCGGAGAAGACGATACTAATTGTCAGGTGTCATTATATTGCAGACAACACAGCAGGGATTCATCACTTACAGACTGTACAGCCCGCCATCAGGACTGCTCATATTTCATCTTCACGTATTTATAAGACATCATCGTCATCATCATTTCATCAATCCATCTGAGCCTTGTTCTGGGAAAACTATACTTAATGCATGGGCTTAAAGTGTCATACCAGATTAATCTGGCATGACACTTCACTTCTGGATTTGTGTTTAGCACAGACTTCCATTAAAGCAGAAAGTATTGCACTGGGTTAGTCTGTGCAGATAGAACAGGCTTATCTGGAGCTTCACTTAACATACATGCATTAAGCCAGGTTTTCCCAGAGAGGCTCTATTTATAAGACATCGTCATCATCAAATCATTAAGAAGAAGATTCAGTGTAAGTGGTGGTATCAAAGTGTGACTTCTTTCTGCTGCGTATCACAGGGAAGTTGTCCTGGAAACTGTGACATATTTGTATGACTGTTAGTGTCAAATGTGTCACCATTTGTTATCATTCTTATTGGTGTTATTTTTTGCAAAGAATTATGTGTTTGTTTTTCATTGTTTATGTCTCTTTTCTTCATTCTGTATTAACCATGGATACATTAGTTATTGTGTTTAATATTGTAAACCCTTTACCACTCAGGTACACACTCTGACGCGTATTTAGTCCCTTAAAAATCAATTAAAAATAAATGCCTTTCCTTCTAGATTCAAGTTTTTAAATTCATGTCCAACTCTTCGATACTTTGAGCAGTAAAGAGCATAAAACCTGAACAGCCTTTGAGCTACTTGTAGACTGTTTTAGTTTTATGATTGTTTTACATTAGCCACAAAAGCTATTTACACTTAGCTTCTGAGTGTTAAAGGGTTAAAATAACTCTCTGGTAATTTTATATTAGCCACTGAAATAGTTTAACACAAAAGTTTTTACACTTTGCTTCTGGGTGTTAAAGGGTTAAAATAACTCTCTGGTAATTTTATATTGCCATTAAAATTCAATCACATTGTTTAAAACAAGTAGTTTGTTTCATTATTGCCTTCGCAAACTTTTCTCACAATATTATTTATTTATGTTTCACTTTAAGCATAAATGCATAATATATTTTTGAATTATTTGTTTAGAAACACTATATAGACTTTGAAGAGGTAATAAAAAAAGAATGACGTAAAATGGAAATTGTTTGTATAAAGTTCTTGTTCCTGAAAATACAGGGTCATGTGTGAAACTTGTGTGAAAATTGTGTTTTATTAAGCCTCGATTTAGGAAAATGTGGTTTAATGCATGTGTGCACATTGTCGTCCCAGATAAGCCTGCGCAGTCCGCTTTAATGGAAAATTTCATTTAAAGGAATACACTTTCAAATGAGAATCCAGTTAAAGCGAAAAGTGTTGTACATTATAAGCCTGTGCTGACTTCACAGGCTAATCTATACAACACTTTTCCCACATTCATGAAGCCTGTGTTGTCCTGAGTGGGCTCATTTAGCTTTTTAACTTATGGAACTTAAAACACCTCCATGGTTTATCTTGCAATTCACAACTGGACAATGTTGTTAATGTATTTTTATGACTAAAATACAATGGGGTATCTGATATTATTTCTTAATTTACATGTACAAACATGTTAAGATGGAATTTTAACAATTTGAAGCACTCATTAGTATGAAAGTACCTTCTTTTGTGGTTTTATTTATTTCAAATAACATCTTTATTGTCCGTTTGAATACTAGTGAGCAATTCATATTTATTTCAACACATTTTTTGTGTCTGTTTTAAAATGCAGTAGAAAGAAACCTACTTATGTATATGTTTTTCATGACTTCAATAATTATTTTGGTATAGTTTAGAACAATTTTTTGCTTTTACTTCAAATGCATTTGTGTAATGTTATATCTTTTTACAATGAATTCAACGTTTTATGATAATTCTGCAAGTATTATTTTTATAGATGTCAATGTGTGTACATGTTTTAAAGGTATTTCATGACAAATTGTATTATATTCATTTTGTTACTGTTGCATTTCTCGACGCTTTGTTATCTTTATTTAAGAATTGCATGCTCAGGCATACAACTGTTTAACTGTTTACATTTTCTGTTTGTATTGAAATATGCTTGACATTATGCAATGATTGAAACAAAGTGAAAACTTGCATATCAAAATGTTAAGATGAGTCGCGTTCTGAGAAAACTGGGCTTAATGCATGTGCGTAATGTATCGTTCCAGATTAGCCTGTGCAGTCCGCACAGGCTAATCAGGGACGACACTTTCCGCCTTAACTGTATTTTCGTGTAGAAGAGACTTCTTTAAACGAAAAATACCATAAAAGCAAAAGTGTCGTCCCTTATTAGCCTGTGTGGACTGCACATGCTAATCTGGGATGACACTTTACGCACATGCATTAAGCCCAGTTTTCTCAGAACGCGTCTAAGATAATTTTTTGGGTGATTTTTTCCTTCCAATTACTCAGGGGTGTGATTTTGTCTCCTTTCCAAGCTCAAACTCATTTTACAAACATTTAAAAACAGTTATTAACATTGCTATATCTATATACAAATAAAGGATTTAGTTGAACCCTGGAGGTTCAGGAATTTTGCATCCTCAAGTTGGTTCTTAAATCACACCCTGATTAATGTTATAATAGATGTTATAAAAAAATACACAGTCACCGGTTCTGGTACATTTGTCCAGAAAATTAAAGTGTAAAATAACATTTAACTCTGATTTGGTTTTAGTACCACTGCTCCAAATGTGTTTTTGCATTTAGTGTTCCGATACGGTGATCACAGAACTGTTTTAATGTTTTTAACGTTTTAATTTTGTGTGCGTGTTGTCAGTATGTTAATTATGGCATATTATAAATGATTGGCTCTGGGCTAAATGTGAGCGTTGGAGCTCCATAGAGCTGGATTTAATCCGACAGACTATGTAGCTACTGTATGAGTATAAGGGACGAAAACTTCAGGAACAATCTGAGAAATTTCGAGCAAATAGATAAAAAAAACTTCTAGAACAAATCCTATGTGAAAGTTTTAATACATAATTTCATTAATTACTTCACTAAAGAACTAAAGAATTACATGTTGAAAATGGGGAGTTTGTGTGTCGCCCCAATTGCCGTCTAGTGCATCAGTAAATGCCACACAAGTGGCTTAGGTAAGGAATAAGGTTGCATGGAAAAGGAACAAGGCACAATTTATACTAACACGTGCAGAGAAGATTGGAAGTCATTGTTGCGTAGTCAAATGTTGTATGCATTTGCCGGAAAGTCAAACGATTCCAACGAGGTAAAGGTTAAGCATTATTTTTTTAATCCTTGCCATACTTCACAGGACAGAGAATTGTTCTTAATACATAACACACATTACAACAAAAGTTGTAAACTTTTAATTATAAGCGTTTGAAACAAACACAAGACATCGTTAAGGTCAAGATCACGTTAGGATGTACATTGAAACAAGGAATGTCGCAAGATGTGACATGCAACTCAATTATATGATTGTCACAAGTTTGGGGAGTGGGCACTTTATTAATTACCAAAGAACACTACAAAAGCTTTGTTTTACAGTTAAAAGCAGAAAGTAAGTATTGTTTTGTCACATTGACTTTTAACATTGGAGCATGGGAAGTGTACAGTACAAATCCCCATCATGGAAACGGTAGTAAAGTAGTAAACAATCCTATTAAATTCATATGTAGTCAAAGACAGAACAGAAATTTAAGTCAATAAAAAGTTGATCCCGAGTTGCAACCTTAATCTTTCACTTCGGAGCGATAAGAATTAGATGTGACGCATGATTCTTATGTTTATGTCGCAGTGGCGTAATAGATATGGTGTCCGCCTAGCGACCGGGTGGTCACGGGTTGTGGTAGATATCCCCCAAATGCCCAGTGTACTAGTTCTAACCCAACGCAGGTCAAGACAGAATGATAACATTGAAACGGTCGTTAAGTACAACACAGCAGTATGGTGGCTTCTGTATGGTAAACAGTATTACACTGTTCGCCATCAATGAGTATGAAATAAAAGGTGCAAGAATAACGTTTTGGATGACCAGGAATCAAAGAAATCATTATTGTATAAGGTACAGTGTCGAAAGAGAACGGCACATGTCTATTTTACCTCTTACACATGTGCATATCTCAATTTTAGTGATACGATGATATTATATATATATATATATATATATATATATATATATATATATATATATATATATATATATATATATATATATATATATATATATATATATATATATAATATATGTATGTATGTATCCAATTAACTTATCCAACTAATCCCACTCTTAAACAACGTTAGCTCCACATATACGCAGGGCTCCTCTTCTTGGACATCTATGACGTGTTTTATTTAATTGAAATGAAAGATAGGTCATAGCACACGCGACTGCTTAATGCAGCCACCTTGTTTGCACGATTTTCGTTCATGGTTAACACAAAGTACGACGGTAAATTGTATATAAATCGTTAACAATAAACAAGTGCTCGACAGATATCGTTAAGACGTTATAAGAAACTCATTTGACATGGACTGTTGTCTATTGCATAGTTCAAAAGTCGTAGTGCGTATTTCCATTTCTCCTGGATAGGTTGCATTGTACATGTTGGCCGACACATTATGGGAAACCGAACAGGTGAGGGGAGTGACCAAGGTCTCTTGTATATTTCATTAAATAAACACGAGGCGCATTTGAAATTTTCTACTTTCAACAAGGCATCATTGCGTTTTTGTTCACAAAAACAAAATACAAGAGGCCTTTTGGTTTTGGTTTCCAGAACATCTTTAAAATAAATACAGTGATCCTTTAAAAAGAGGACTTTTAAATACGAAGATGATGCTAATTTTGCTAAAGACTAAAAGTAATTTAATTAAGGAAACAGTTGCGAACACAGTTGGCGAGAAGCGGTTAATTGTATACTCCTGTCAGTATAAAATCACTACATGGGCAAAGATGGTGCGGTGTTGTGGCTTATGGTTCTCGGACAAATGATTATCATGTTTACAGGCCAATCTCGACCAAAATCTTATTTAAACAGTATGCTTCCAGTAAAATTATGGGAAATTAGTGAAAATGAAAGGCAAGCTATTCAACTCGCCTATCTGAATTTATAGAATATAGACATATTTTTCTAAGGTTGAAATTGTTTTTTTTAAGTTAGCAACTAAGGTATGGCTTTAGAGATCATTCTATTTGTAATGTGTATCTACAATTTATTTCAATAATATGCCCTTTTACACTTACACAGTTCAAGTGTAAGATATATGGAAACGTTAAAGCTGTTCTCACTTGGATAATTTTATCACACTTATATGTAGATACAATGTATTAAGAGCTCACACTTTTTGCAAACAATGTTTTTTATTATAAAAAATTATATGCATAACATTAATTTACGATGTATTACAGATTAAATTCATTTGCCTTTGTTGAAATTTTATTACGTGAATTTGTGATTGTGTTTTCTTCGTATGGTTATCACTTTTAGGGTAAATAAATTCAATTTGGACATCGTACATACATCTGACAGTATTAATGCGGAGCAAGACATTGGTTTATATAAACACAACACATGAACACAATTGCGTTTAAATTTGTGCTCACAGCCTTAGTACGGTGTACTCCTATTAGTCCAGTCATTTTTAAGACACACTATTCATGTGTCTGTCTGTTCAGCATATACAACAGAATCACACAAAGCAGTAATTATAACATTGGTGACGAGGCTAGCGAGGATTTCGAGAATCGGAATAATGGTCAAAATTCAATGTTTTTATAGAAGAAACGTCCATCGGTCTCTCGTTGGGATTGTTTTTATACATAAACAATATTATTTATTTACGGATTTTGACACTGCAAAGAAAAGAGAGAAATCGTTGTTCTCCGCCATGCAGGTTATGAATGTTATAATATTTATAAAGAATTAGAGATCAAAACGACTCTCTCTATTACCAAGATACATTTATTAATAAATCATGCCTGCAGAGTTAAAATAATACTACAGTAGTGTACAGAGGTGTCCTTGCTAACTGCAGTATACATGTCTGTTATTGTTATCTACCGAAATACTTCGAATAACAGATTCTTTAAAAATATGATCACTACAATAAAAGGCATATTTTGCAAGAAGTCTCGAAGAAATGAAAATATTCAAGTAATATGATTGTCAGATACTAACATTTATGGACTTGTTTTAAATAATTCATATAATGTCGCCCCAAAACAACAGCAACACAAGAACAACAACTACATCAGACGATACTTTAAAACACCGACTATAGTATGCGCTATCCTCGATGGCTAAATTAACTTTATGCTTAGTTCTTTTCTGTATCGAGTTTTATTTTTTACTTATGAAAAATACGCCGTATGTTCCGCAAAGATAAGGTTTTATGCAAACAATCTGTAAGATAATGAAACCAAAACATAACCGTTATTGAATAGTGTTCAAATACCCATTTCAGATGCATGCATGGTCCCATTTTGAAGGAATATAAACTTTACGAGCCATAGAAATGTTTGTTTAAAAAAACACACGATTATTATCCAAAATCAGACAAATTATAAAAATATATAGGAATGCCGAAATAGGTTAACAGTCTGTCTTTAAATGCCCCCCGACGGGCTTCATATTAAAAATTCCATCCGTGCGTTAGTCCGTCAAATTTCGGAATAAAATTGTTTACATTTTATATCATTGTCCAGTTTCTTAAATACTAGCCAATGTATTTGCATGACCCTTTAAATATATTAACAACTGTACCAAAAAAAACAACAACATTTTTTTTCATTTTATCTTAAACCTTTTTCAACTGATGCATGCAGATTGAAGCCAAAGCGCAAGGCTAATATTTTTACTATAATCAGAGATATTAAACTTAAAAACATATTTGTTATCAAAATTATACGTACTTAGAGCGCTTTTGAAAGCGTAAAGGATGTATGCTATATGATAGTGACAACACTATGCCTTGAATTCATGGACGTGACTTATTGTTTTGCTTCAAATGTTTCAACACATGTTCCAACAATTTCTCAACTTAAACAGCATCGTATATATTTAACGAAATGTTGATTGACTGATTGTCGACCAAATACCATAATTTGTTTACCGCTGTAAAATCAACAACATAACTGTCAGTAGTAATGTTCCAATGTTGTATTTACATGCAATGCGATTTCGAAAAGCCATTATGCTTTAAAACGATCAGATGAGCTATCTTATGCCTTTTTCCCAATGAACTGTATAGGAATTAAAAATAATTATTCTTTCGAGTCATCCCTTGCTGAAAGCAGGCGCTGATTAAACACGTTCCAAGTGTTTTACCATATTTTACGAATGCATTTAAATATAATCAAACCGACTACAAAAAATGAACTGATTCATTCTCTTTTTAAAAATTTAATTCTTCATCAAAGTTACACTTATTGCATCCTCTTGTCTGGTGATTACATAGTGGGTGCAGTTTAACTGACCGGGCCGGTGTTGTTGTCAAGTATAGAATTCAGAAGCTTGACGTAGTAGAGCTCAAACTCGGATTTTACAACTCGACCGTCACCTACAAGATAAAAAACAACAACAGGCAATGCAGTTAAAGTCGTTTATATGCATTAAATACATAAAATACACATGCTGAAGCCATTTTAAATTGTGAAGTGTTTCCAAAGAAAAGGCATAACTATTTGCATCGATGATATTCATGATTGCAGAATTCACTTAGTAAAACTAACATACATTTTTCAACCAATAGCAGATCGTCCTTTTGTGTACTGCTATTGTATTTGGCGCAAATATAGCAAGCAAAAAAATAATGAATTCTTGAACAACAATTACATAGGGTGGAATGACTGTTAAACTTTTCTTACCCCTTTGGTCCATGATATGGTATTCGGCCTTCAAGTCTTCAAGGTCGATGCATCCATTATGGTCATGATCATATATGGAATACAACTGGGCCGTCTCTGCCGCGGTTATTGCCGGACTTTGGTGTTGGTACTCGGCCTTCGATAGGCACTGGTCATCTTAAAAAGTCAGTATGTAAAGACTGTGCCACTTGAATTTTCTGTGGAGAAGAATTAACTATGCAGTAAGCACAAACCCAGATTAAGTTTGTTCTAATAAACACAACATTTTGCAGACGTCTTTTAAAGTGACATTGAAAGGCATATACAATTTTCGTTAAACTTATTATTAAATGCGCGTACGATTTGAATCAATCGATCCATAGAAGACGTCCCATTCACTCTCTGTAACCACGTCGTTTTTAGGGGTGACGTCCAACACACCGAAAATGAAATCGGCCAATGCTTGAAAGTTTCCAGGAAGGCTATAACGTTTAATTATAATACAGGTTTACAAAATATATTATGTAATCAAATGCATCAAAGAAAATCTTAATTCGTTATAATTTTTGATAAAATAAATAACAAGAGATTGCCACGCAATATGATCCCCTACCGGTAAAACTCCACCATTGTCAGTTTTTTTTTGTTGCCATAGCAACCAGAATTCTTGACGTAGGAACAAAATGAAATGACGTGCGTAATCTCCATATTGCCATCTATCCATGCTTCAAGTTTCATGAACAAATATGAAGAACTTTTAAAGTTATCGCAGGATCCAGAAAAGTGTGACGGACAGACTGACAGACAGACAAACAGAGCGCAAACCGTAAGTCCCCTCCGGTTTCACCGGTAGGGGACAATAACAATGTTCGTCAAACAAATTTTAATATAGTATGCACGTGTTTGCTGATGACGTTGTTTTTCCATATGGACTGGTGACTCTTGACGTGATTATGTTTCCAACGACAAAGTTGAGAAGATTGATGTAGTACTGCTCGAACTCGGCTTTTACTACTTGTCCATCATCTTTGAAACAACGGAAACATGTTTAGTTTAAAATATTATGAATAAAATAATTAAACACTAATAGTGTTGCAAGAATAGTACTTTTATTACCAACGTGTATAGCGGGAGTTAATTTAACTCTAGAATGTTAAGCTTATTTTCATTTCCTTAAAAACAATAGATATATAATATTGCTAGTGTTTGAACAATAATACTATCACCAACTATATGGCGGATTTCATGTAACGCTAGAATGTATATGCCAAAGATATTGCTTCATTTTTACTTGTTCTGCTCCTAGGTATGAGATTGTCTTTATTAATACATGATAAATAAAATGATTGGTGTGCGTGTTCGACAATCATACCCATTTGGTCCATAATATAGTATTCGGCCTTTAAGTCTTCAAGGTCGATGCATCCATTATGGTCATGATCATATATGGAATACAAATGGGCCGTCTCTGCCGCGGTTATCACCGGACTTTGGTGTTGGTACTCGGCCTTCGATAGACACTGGTCATCTGCGAAAATAGCATTTCTAGTAGCACAAACGCTTAATTTGTATGCTGAATATACAAGTTACACACTAATGTGCACTCAAATTCATGTAATTTGTTGTAACTACCTTTAACAAACGGATGCCAAATTTCCAACTTAGTGCCGAATGATATATTAAAGCTCATCAGACATTGATTCAGAACTTATGAGTTATATAGGTTATAGTCGATATATTACAATTTAAATAAATACTGAACGCAAGTACTGTTTGAATCAGCGGCTGAGTAGAAGATGTCCCATTCGCTCTCGGTAATTATGCCATCTTTTGGATTAACGTCCACAACATCAAATATGAAATCGGCTAATATTTGAAAGTTTTCCGGCAGGCTGTAAAAACCACCCATATCACATATTTTATGCGTAAACGTATAAAACAACAATAATGTAATCATGATCAATACTAAGAAAATATTGAAGTTTAATAAGAATGCATAACTTTTAAACAAGACAGCCGTTTATAATTTATAAGCAAAAAAAAAGAAATTCTGATTTTACCCCAAGGACCTGGTCACCAGCAAACAGCACACGAATGTGAAAAGCCTTAAAAAGGAAAATATGAGAATATGAGAGTTGATATATATCAAATTTAACATCGCCTATTTAAAAGCATTCGTTTGCTTTAAATTATTTTAAAAAGTGCACAAACATCTTTTAGATTAGAAACACTCATATTACTTCATTTACATTAAATCAGCTCGTGTAAAACAACTTTAAACGGACAAGTCTTTAATAATAAACCGTGTTTAGGTACTCGTAGAGTATTTACATGATATCCTCTGTTGGAGCTAAATCACAAATGACATTAACAAATAGTTTATATTTCAAAAGATCTCATACGTCATTGATTACTAGACATGTGTGGGCAGTATATGTAACAGTCAATGTATTTGAATACGAATTAGAATCACAATATGCCCTTGACCAGCTTTTGAAACAGTTTTCTGACATCTCTTATCAGTTGCAGACGATATTTTCAATGTTTTAAGTTTTCCTTTTGTCTCTGATATTTTTTTGTCTCAAGCCATATTTGGATTTTGTCCAACATTTAGGACTAGTTGATAATTTCAACATGGTAAATCCAATATTAAGTTGCGATGTCATTGAACAATCCTTCGTAGGGTGGTAAAAACAGGTGTTTAAAAAAACATATCTTCGTTTTTCCATTTAACTATTTTATTTAATGATAGCCCTATTTGTAACATGTATGAAAACTGAATATTTATTATATTTCACATTGTTCATGCTTAATGTTTAAACACCAGTGTTTTTTTAACAAGTAATACCATGGTATTTACACAGATCTGAACATTCGCAAATATAATGAGATTTAATATGTTCTGAGTATTATAGGTGGTTAAAAAATGAATTTATTTGGTTAGTCTAGATAAATCACAATAGTAACCATAAATGATGCGAGTATAATATGGAAATACAAAAACAACAAGCGATGTGTTTGTGAAACACTATGTCCCCATATATCTGACCTTTTAGCTTGAATAATGACCTTGACCTTGATCTTCAATATTGCAAAAGTTATTGCAAATGTTAAAGTTTGCACAAACAAACAAACTAACAAACAAACCTACAGACAGGGCAAAAACAATATGTACACCACTATAGTGGTGGGGGACATAAAAATCACAAACATGTTCGTCTATATGATTTTGACATCACATAATGCAACGGCTTTGCCACAATGTCCTGTCAAGACATGAAGTCCCATGTTTTTACCTGATTCCGTGTTGTTCCAGAAGATTACAACGTTTACATTTACATACCTTCAAATCTAGATCGTGAACACATTCAGACATGTTTATACACGTTTTATATTTCTAAGTGCAACTGATCGTAAATAGTATCAAATGTCTAAGGAAAGCGCGTAGGACTATTCATTCGGCTATAGTGGTGCAAATAGCTCTTATAGTTTGCTTGGACGAATATACATGTTTGTGATGTATAATTGATTTTTTAACTGCTACCTGAATATCAAGTATTAATTACATATAATTATGTGAAAGTTAAAAGTAATTATTGCACAGCATCACATTTAAGTCCATGTCGTTTTTAACTGTACACACCAAGCTTTCCACAATCTAATTAAAGATGAACTGTTCAATCTTATTTAAAATAAATGCGAAAGAAAAAATGTTCTTCATTAGACGTCAGTTACAAAACAGCATTCTGTACTTATTAAAAGGAAAATATTTACTTGTCCGGCAAAATATGACATATATCCGGACTTAGAGTGTATAGTAAATGATAAAGTGTTTTTTTGGTAGGTGACATGTTTTAAAGAAGAACACAATGATGCTGGGCGTGTATTATTGAGGATTTTGAAAAGTAAAAGATTGCGCCAAAGATTACCGCGTTTCAGCATTTTTACCCATGTTCGGATTTTATCATTTCTTAATTATATTTTCAACCTAAAAATTGTTGTTATGGTTGATTATGTTGTGGGAGTGAATTAATCGCATTTAAGTCCAGATTATACCTCAAGATGGCGGCCAATATGGTCGCTTATGCATATAATAGCAGTTCATATTCCATTTCTCTCACTTGAATCTGAATTTCATTCTAATACTGAAATTTTTTTCTTTCTGAAAGGTATTTTGTAAGAACCGTTAAATGTTATCCACAAAATACTGCATTAAATGTATTTCTTCACCTATACATGAAGAGATTAAGACAAAGAAACTAAGAAACAATTTTTTACATACATATTTACATGTAACTTTTTTAAATTAAAAAATATTAAATAAAATGTATGTTTTATTCCTTGTTTAAATATTTGCAATTTCTTGAATTGCATCCGACTCACAGCTTGGACATTTTGTATGTGTTCATATATTAGTTTTTAAAATATAATCGAATGTCAAATATAAATGTGCTGAATAAACTCTATAAAGGGAATTATCTTATTATTTCTTACGTCATCTCGCTGTCTTGTTTTATGGTCGTATTTTAAAGTAAATTGACGTGCTTTAGTAATATGAGTTAAATAAACGGGAACAACAGTATTGGAAAACACGATACTAATACCATTTACACCGTCTGCATGACATACTGTCAAACTGTGATCTGGAAGAGACTCGTGGCGTGAAAAGATAATCATGATGCACGCTCATGATAGACGTTCTTAATTATTTAATTCATGTTAAATGCGTTTTTTGACATTATTTTTACCATATCGGTGTTTCTTCTAAGGTTAATCTCGACCATGAATTTTCGATCGTGATCAGTTTAAAATCACAGTTATATGGAACATATAAATAATAATAAATCAAATAAATTTGTAATTGCTTGGATCCTTTTTGCAGGGACATAAAAAGCATCAATTTAATTTAAAGAGCGTTATAAAATTCGAGTAACTGCAATTATGCTATTATAATGCTGTAATCAAACGGTGCCTAAATATATATAAGTGTGTATATAGAGAAAAACAGGTTACTGTCCCATCGTTTTGTAATATATCAGTCGAGGCTTAGAATAATACAACGGCGAGGCTCGCCGAGCCGTCATTTTATTCGTGACGAGCCTAATATATTACAAAACGATGGGACAGTAACTTGTGTTTCTGTTTATCATACCACATTTTCCTAAACATCTGCAAAACAATACATTTTTTTATATTTAAAATGTATGCTGATTTTGCTGCTCCGGCTTTTACACGTTGACATACTATACATTTAGCAACGGCGTTCGAAAAGACGAAACGAATAATCGCTTATTTTAAGCACCGTATAGAGAAAAAAAGTTGTTGGCACTACAAATCGGAAGAGTACACCCGCTTTAATCATTAACGTTTTGAATTGGAGATCAGGAATAGATTGCAGCGACAAATTTAATCGAAGAACACACTTCACCGACTAGTTCGGAGACGCCATTTTGGAGATGTGTATTGAAATTGACATTTTGATGATGGTGGCAATATGCACATAAGCATGTTAAATCGTTTGTTTAAACAGTTGCGGATTAGCATACAGTTATCATTTGTCTTGACTTTTTGTGCAACACTTGCGAGTGCAATGACTATATCGATATTTAAGATTTATTGTCCCATTGATGACGTCATTTAACTTCTGTAGTGCGGGCTGTGGTGATTTTTAAAAAATAAACGTTTTTGTTACATATGACTTTAAACTTGAATAAAATAAGTACGTTCTTGGTATCAATTTGTTTGTTTTGTTGAACCTAATTCATGTTGATATAAATTGTAGACTTTATTGCAAATCCCACATAACTCCAAACAAAGACTGATATAAGAACTTCCTGTTGACCATGATATAAAAATATATCAGACAACGTTATATCAGGCAGATATCAATGCGGTGGTATGATAAATCTCGGTTGAGTTAAAAATGGTTCCGTTGTAAAATAAGGAAGTCGTGGGGAAGGGTATTTTCCTAATATGGCTAAAGTGTAACATTATGGGCAGTCTAGAATTTTGGTTTTCCATAAAACGTTCTCAGAACATTTGTTCTATTGAAATCTCAGCCAAGTTCGATGATGGTTACTGTCAGTTTAAAACATGGCTGCCAGTGAACGGGGCACTTTTCCTTATAAGGCTATATTAAAACCATGTGCAGTTGCATGTGTTTTTTTTTGCAATCTTCATCAAACTGGCCAGAAAATTTGTCCCACTGATATCTCGCCTTAAACAAATTATGTTCCTTCTGGTGAGCGACATCGGGATTTTAACCCTTTTGTTGGCTTATCTTCAGTAAACACTAATATCGTTATTTCATTATAAAACTAAATTTTTATACCTAAAGCTTACAAGTATTGCCTTAAAGGGGCTTTTTCAAGTTTTGGTAAATAGACAAAGTTAAAAAAAGTTGTTTCAGATTCGCAAATTTTCGTTTTAGTTATGATATTTGTGAGGAAACAGTAATACTGAACATTTACCATGCTCTAAAATATCCATTATATGCATCTTTTGACGATTTGAAAACCTGAAAATCATAAAGCGTTGCAACGCGAAAACATTTAATAATTTGGAAAGTTCTGTTGTTGTCGTTATATTTAATGAAACTACGAGGATTGCTTATATAGAGTAAAAAATACATTGCCTCATAGCATGAGCACGGATGGCCGAGTGGTCAAAGCGGAAGACTTTTACATCCAGGACTCCAGGGGTCAGTGGTTCGAGCCTACTAGAGGGTTACTTTTTTTCTTCTTTAAAAAAATGTATTATTGTTTTTTTTACAGGAGACTTTTAGGTCCGATGTTTAAATGTATCAATATAAAGCATTTAATGACAAACTTCAATACATGCCATAATGCTTGAAAAGGCCCCTTTAATATTCAACAACACACGTACTTCGTTAGCATTTTCTTTCAATAATATGAATAAAATGTATTTATTTTTTGCATTAATTTCCAACTCTGAATAATTACTCACATTACAAACAAACATTGTTCGCTTATGGCGGTACATATTTTGTAGGAAATATATGATACGAATGTATAATTTTTTAATCGAGTTCTTAAACGATGGCATGACTCTTTTTAAGTCAGACAAGATAAGGTAACGTCCTTTTTCATGACGTGGGTTAATGTTCACATTTTGGGGAGATGTACGCCGCTATTAAGCCGAAGAGTTGAAACTGTAGAGATGTTCTAAATTTGAATAAACTATAGAGGATATTTGTTGGATTCGCTGTAATATCGATTTTATTTCACGAGTGATCATATAAAATATACATTTTTTATAATCACGAGTGAATTAAAATCGATATTTCATCGAATCCAACAAATTTTCTTTTTATTTTATGCCTTTTTCAGCGTTAATTTACATTGCTAAAAAGTTTAACTGGATGATTTCGCTGGATTTATGACGTCATTTCGTCGAAAAAATGACGTCATTCCACAGTAAAACAGTGAAAAATATCGATATTTTTCACTGTTATTGTTTTACTGTGTAAAACAGTGAAATATCAGTTTTAATTCACTGATATTTCTTTATTAACCACCGAAAAGCACAAAATAAAAATTAATATGCAATAGAAAATGCTTAATTTTTTCTCCCAAAAAAATGCCCCAGATTTAGGTTCTGATTTTTTATTCAGAACATCTTTAAATAAATAACAGGGAACAAGGAAAGATAAGGAAACAAAACTTGCCTTCCAATAGAGCTATCACAGCAAGTAGTAATTGTACATGTCGCATTGTTATATAGCTCGTTTTGTGCACACGTTATTTTGTCTGATTTTTTTTATATTTTCGGTAATGATTCGGTACGCGTATTTATTAACAAGAGATATAGCTGATTAATATTTACTTCAAAAGCCAACTTTGTCAGTTAATTTTTTTTTTAATATGATACATTACGTAAACACATCTTGATATTCAATCTTTTAACAATACAAAACATATGAATGGAACAATAAAAAAAGATAAATGGAATTTAATGACCAAACGGCGGAATATATTTACACCAGACTAGCACTATAGTAAATAATCCTCAGCTATAGACCAGTTGAATGTTATTGTTTACATTCGGGATTTTCCGCGCATGCGCACTGGCTGGTTGGCAAAAAACACTGGTTACAATAACGTAAAACATGTATACATGTCTTTTGTTTAGTCAATAAAACGATACAAAAATCCGAAATAAACATTTAAACTCTTAAATAATAGTGCAAAAATATAATATTTAGTACCAATAAATGTTTTTTTCATAAATATAATTTCCTCTGTATAAAAATACGAATTAGTTATTAACATCAAAGTAAACGTGGTCGGAAGATTAAAAACTAACAATCCAACAAAACAAAACAATAAATATTCTTCCCTGTTCTTTGTGATAATAAGATTTTGGTAAATTATATTTCAAAGATAATAACACATACATTAATTTGATTATAATTATAAGTGGTGTAGATATTATTATTGTTCATAAGCGAGCGAAAGTGTAAGAGGGGCATTTAATCAATTATAAAACGAAGCCCTAAGAGCAGAATACATTACAATTTATAAACATTGTAGTAATTTTATTTTCCATTGAATGAATTACCGTTTCGTTTCCATCGAATGACAATATCATAAAGTTTAGCATACATGTGAATAACAAACACTGCATATTAAGCAAATTGAACTGTCTGCGTGCACTCTCTTTACTTGTGATAAGGAGTGATAACAATTTAGCATTTTATGATAAATAAATCTATATATTAATTTATTTTACGCAAGTATTTTTTACCCTTTTGTTGTTTGCTTGTTTTCATGATGTCATTTCGTACACTACAGAAACGTACAATCTTAACACGTAATAGCCGAGTTTACATTTGCCGGTACTCGTTAAATACGTTAATTGTGTAGCAGTGAAATTGCACGATATTTTTAATTTATAGTTATTAACACTCTATTATTATGATTAAAAAGGCTTATATGGTTTATTCAAGATACATTAGACATTACAGTTTATGAGTACACATGTATGTTGAATATATTTATACAAACAAAATGCATGCAAGTGGTCATCAATAAATACAAGTTCATGACATGATTGATCATATTCAAACTGTATTATGTTCTATACATCGAAGGCTTATATATACATACACTAGTTCCTGTTAATCCATTTCGGACAAATATTATCATTTAAATATGTTAAAATATTTTATTAAAGCAACTGCTTCGTATTTTGACTTTACAATTTTGCTTAGATGATCGCTCAATATGCCAAGAGATGACATGGAGGTATCATAAATTGTGTTTATTGACCAGACACTTGTATGCCACATGTGGTTTATGCAGGGACTCAAGAATAGGTCCCTGGATTTATGACACCATGTGTTCTTTGTAATTGTTTGGACAGTATCCGATCATAACGAGATAATCGCTTTGATGAACAAAGGTGCAATTAAACACCGGGTTTAAAACGCTGAAACAAAGAGTGTCAAAATTGGTGTAAATAATTAAATAAAAACAATTACATTTATCAAGAGAATTTATTTAATGTGTAACAAGGCAAATTTTTACAGGACAGACAGACAGACAGACAGTTTATTAAGACTTATACAAAAGTACATCGTCTTCATACACAGATATGTACATTATTTTCTGTCACATAAATAGGTATTACAACATTACATCACATAACATAACATAGATGGTCATTTAAGAATACGAATATCAATTAGCATACTCAATTGCGAGACTACGTAAATTCCATCAAAGCGGTAATGAAATGTTTTAAACATAACATAACATAAATGGTCATTTAATAATATAAATATAAATAAACACAATCAATTGCAGGAATACGTTAATTCCATCAAAGCGGTGTTTATAAATAAACATAATCAAGTGCAGGAATATGTGAATTCCAACAAAGCGGTAATGATTTTTTTTTTAACGTAACATAACATAAAAGGTCAATTAAGAATACAAAAATAAATATACACAATCAATTGCAAGAATATGCAAATTTCATCAAAGCGGTAATGAACTTTTTAAACAATATTATTAAGAATTGTATTTCTTAAAGCAATAGCTTCCCTCATATAATCACATACATTTGAGATAATTGATTTGTCACATTAAACTAATAACTTGTGGAATTTATATACAGATGGGTTTATATATAATTTACGGCTTATAAATTTTTTCCTTAAATCAGTGAAACCTCGGCATATACATATAAAATGGTATTCATCTTCTAAATCCAAATCATTACAACATAAACAAAGACGTTCATTTCGTGGTATGTTATTTTGGGCGTATCTTCCAGGTTGGATTCTCAAAAGATGTGCAGAGACTCTTAATCTTACAAAAAATAATCGCAGTCGTCTAGGGCATAAATGTTCAAATCAGTCACTATATGTTGAGTACATAAAGTCGATCTATTTGCTGTTTGTTTAACCGTTATTTGTGTTCGTTCATTAAATTTGATTTATTCTAAAGAATTTCAATATCAGAGAATTTTTTATCTAAAAAATGGTCGCGAAGATGTGCCAAGTAGAGATTTATATGGTAACCGCATACCGCGCTCGTATATTGTGTTCCACTCCCGAGCACGTTTATAGTAAAAAAAAATAACAACAATATAATCGTTCCAAAAATGCATTTCATTGCAGCTTATGTTTTATTCAGACATAGTTAGTAAAATTATATTTGATATATTGCATGATTATCAATAAAAACGATGATTATTTCAACCTTCTCTATATGCGCTTATATGAATTTCACCTCTTTTTGCCAACCAGTGGGCGGAGTCTTATATTTGCAGGTGCGCGTGACGTCACTCGTCAACTGGTCTATTGAATAGCACTACAACTGACGCATGTCGATAAGGCGACCGGAAGTAATTCCCCAAAGATAGCCCCAACCACAATTGCACTATTGAATTATCTTCTCGTTTATGCAATCATCGCCACCAGATAATGCACCGCATTCTATGCTATTTCACAGGAGCTCCGCAATGTGCTCACATTTATTTATGCAATTCCTATTTCAACGAATATCTGGCTGGTTCGGAAATAGATATTATACACTCGCAATCGCTAAGGCCATCGCAACCGGCAAAATAAATTCTCGATACACCGTACCGTTGACTGTCAAGTGCAACATATAGTAATATATGTATCATGTATTATGTGACATGTGAACCAAATAAAGATATGTTAGGTTCTGTTCAGTAATATTCGCAATACCACAATAATTTCCAAAGC
The DNA here is from genome assembly GCF_020536995.1 of Dreissena polymorpha. NCBI lineage: Eukaryota > Metazoa > Mollusca > Bivalvia > Myida > Dreissenidae > Dreissena > Dreissena polymorpha. The sequence goes on along the minus strand of NC_068359.1, from coordinate 43,098,768 downwards.
CAAAAACAAGGCCGTTAATCACGCGCGCCACATCTTTTTGAGATGCATAAATAATTGAGTCAATGCAACTTCCGAGGTGAAGCTCAGGCCCGGATGTTTTGTAATTTCATGGATAATTTTACAGGGTGATTAGGATTTATATGCTTTTTTCAACATATTTTGCATTATTTTTAAAATCGGGCAATGTAGTGTGATTCAGCGATGATTAATTAATCCAAAAATGCACAGAAACATACATTCTCAACACATTTAAAAATGTGAGAACCTTTATAAGTTATGGCGTAGCGGAGTTTTAAAAAGCATTCCGATGAGTTTTTCTTGTGTGACGAGAAAATTTTCACCCAATTTAATCGCTAACGGCACAAAACGATTGCGTACAACATACATTAGATGCTGCTTTCACACAAATATTGGCTTCTTGCCGACGCAGTAGATAATTTTACATTTTTTCCAAAAGAGATGAAGCCAATGCTTAGGAGATGGCGCTAATGATAGGAGGTGGCGCCAATGCAGGATGTATCAATTAACAGTCGTATCGCAATTATATTATTACATGACGTACATTTGATAGATAATGTTATTTGTTATATTTAATTTATTTTTCAACGTGCATGCAAAGGCCCAAATCTGTACAGAACACAAAATATATAATAAATAAGATGTCGTTTTTTTTTTAAATATATTAGTGATCAACTCAATTAATAAGTCACCAACATGAATAAAACATATTTTACGATATATACCAAAAATGTGTAATACTCAATAAACCCCATAACTTAATGTTTAACATTATCAAAAATAATTCATCGACAGCAATATTTGTATACAGTTTGATAATAATTTACACATAGAAGACAAATTTAAAATAACATCCAAAACAATCGGAGTAAATCGCCGAAAGATTATTGGATCTTTATTAACAGTTTTAATAAAAGAAGCGTTCAAAAGGATGTGAATACTGATAACTTTTTATATATTTTTTTTCGGAATATAAGTTACGAAAATGCTTAAGTACATGTTGATACCGATTTTCAAAATGTACATGTAAATCATAGCCTTTATACAGAAATTACTGAAGATGAAAAAAAAAGTTAATATAATTTTAAACCAGAAAAGGCTAGTAGTCTAGATAATGTTACAAATGAATTGTAAGTAATTGCCTAAATGTTGACGCCAATATGAAAGTAGAGAATAAAAACACACTGTCGAATAACGTATAACGCATTAGCCATCCGGCACACAAGATATCATTTCCTTTGTTTTGTTCATATTCTATTTGCAGTATGATCTCATAAGATACATCTTAATATGTTCATATGCTGGTACCTCTTATATATCGCATTTTTTAATGTTCTGAGTGTAATTATAAACTGGTAAACTGGTAAGTAAGGACAAAAAAGACGAATTAACACATTTATTCGTTACAATTTTATCCAAATATGTGTGTAATGTTTTCCCAGAGCGGATGTTCGCACACTGACAACAGGCACCAGTTGGCTGCAATGAGATATTGAAAAACAAAACAAATACATTTAATAAATCAGCGCGTGTTTGTTTTGCGAGATATATGCAAATTTATCATATGTTCAATCGATATAATTGCATAACTTAAAAAAAAATAAGTACTCATTTACCGTTTATAATGACACGTTTTACTTTATTTTAAATCAAAACATACATTTTACACAATTTTACTTACTTCCCCTTTTAGTTAATACTTCGGTTTCTGAAAAATCAAAATACGAATGTTTACACAGTAAGGTTGTTGTTAATTTGAATGAAAGTATTCAGATATGTCTATTATTTTTAAAGGAATATTTACATTCTACATTCAATAGCACCTGTTTTTGCGTGTTTAATCTGGGCCAGCACAGTGACATAGTCTTTGCAAAACTCTGCGAGTTTTTGTCCTCCGATGTTTGCAACATCATGATGAGAAAGCAGTTTTGGGCTATGCAGTTGATGATAATGGACCTCATTTGTGTAACCCTAGAAGCAAAATAAACGTCGAAATGGATAAAACATGCGAAATTGTGAATGTGTATATATAATGAATATATATATATATATATATATATATATATATATATATATATATATATATATATATATATATATATATATATATATATATATATATATATTTTAATAGTATTATATAAAATTGAAGTTAAAAAATAAAGAGATATACGGACAGGCAGACAGAAAGATAAACAGTTTCGTTGGAAAGCGAATACAATCAAGACATATAAACACACAACATATTTAAAATAAATAAGATGTTAATCGAATGATATTTACACAATTAAGTTAGAATAAGAAGAATGTTCTCAAAGGGGCCTTTTCACAGATTTTGGCATATATTTAAGTTTGTCATTCAATGCTTTATATTGATAAATGTAAACATTGGAACTTAATAGCCCCAGTAAAAAAACAAGAATAAAATTAAAGAAAGAAAAAAGTAACCCTCAAACCACTGACCCCTGGAGTAAAAGTCTATCACTTAGACCACTCGGCCATCAGTGCTCGTGCAATGAGAGATGTATTTTATACTTTAAATAAAAAATTTGCGAATGTGAAACAATTGTTTTTTATTTTGTCAATTTACCAACACGTGAAAAGGCCCCTTTAAGATAATCAATAAGTGTTCAATATTTCGATTTTAATAGTAACTGAAACAGAGCGGATTTTTAATTATAACTACGGCTGATAAATAATCCTTAAGCATATTTTAAAGCTTAAAACAATAGCAACAAAAAGTAGTATTATATTTCAATAGTTTTACTTTAGAAACACTATATACCGTTTGATATTTCCATTCGGGTTGGATTGGTACAGGGGTTCTTGTCATAACACATAGCTTTTTGTTGACCTCCTTTAGAACTCCATACCCCTGTTTGTGAAAATAAATACTTCAGTTTTGAAAAAAAATATTGAAATGCCCAAAGGTATCAATATTCATAAAGTGACGATACCTTTTCAATTCAAAGACACACCCCTTTTTTAACCACAACAGCAAAACAACACAATTTCCGTAATAATTTTTCGGCGAAGTATATTTATGTTTGATTTAATCAACACTAAAGTCTTATCGTTTATTATAAACCATCGCTAAAAATTTAAGTATAGACAACCGAAGACCTCCCAAAAATGTGCGGTCGTTTCATGTTTTTTTCGGGCTTATTGAAAGGTAAATGAATTGTGTCATTCAACGTTTTACGGGCTACAGTTCAATAGATTACTATGTAAGGGGAATGTCGTCAATATGATTTTTAAATGTACACGTAAAATATATGTTTATTTGTTGTGACCTTCACATCTTACAAAAGGCTTTGACATTCATTGAAGAAAGATCAATCAAGAAACGTAACGATCCTGTGAAGATTTGTTGAAAATTTCAAGGTAGTACAGGAACAATGACGGCGGTCAATCATCGTTCACAAAAGTTACTTATTAGCCATTTACAAAACTACCGTGTTGTAATCGTGAAAGTTCACAGTAGTGATGCCCTTTTCGTACATGGAGACGTCCCCAATGACAACCATCACTGTTTTTTCTCCATAGTCATAGATAACATCCATGTGCACAAGACGGCCGTCAGCATCTTCTTGCACCATATGGTTAACCTAATTTGCGTATTACAAAAATGTGTATGATGTTGCAGCACACTCATATTGGGTTTATTTATAAAATTAGTTATAATTATATAAAAATATATACAGGCTGACTTATAATAATAATGAACCGTTGGACATCACTTGAGTCAAACTATTTCATACTATAAAGGACCACTGATAAATGTACTGATTTATTTGACAAAAGCGAATGACAATGGCATTTTTAGTTTTCTTGTCATGGGCATGACAATAATAATTATTGGTAGAGGCTTATAAATACGTTATAAATTGTTGCCTTTGTACTCGTTATTTATAAGTACCAAATCTTAGTCATCACTGCTATACAATAATGTGAAACCGTATTAACAATGCTTTTGCTATTTTACCACTGAGTACAATTAAGCATTTATAAGAACCAAATTCATACTGAAACATCACTTATCACTAACTAGCGGTTTCATTTTATTGCGTTTTACCATTTAATTATCTGCCAGTAGTCAATGAGGAATTGTAAAAAAAATATATAAGAAGGTCGGGTGACAAATATATTTTTATATCCGACGGCAACACTGATATATAAAATAAATTTGCTCAATGGACGGTGAATATGTATTTTAAAAAACTGTGGACATTCAAAGATCCACAATCATTTCCTTGTTATCAAACACTTATACTAAATTTGTATATTTTATTAGTTTCCCCTCACTGCATTCATCCAATGAATAAAAAAATGTTTTTTTCTTGCAATATGAACAAAACCTAACCAATCATAAACCAAACTTGAAAAACACAAAGATATAGTGTTTTCATGACGGTTTGATTTTCTCTTATTTGAATTTGTCGCTAATGCCATTCGAATTAATCATTTCAACGTTAACATAAACAACTTCATGCAAAATGTGCACAGCCAAATACTTATTATGCGTGACGAAACGAATATAAAAACTACATTTCTACGGTATCAAAGGAAACAGTAAGAATAAACCAACCTGCAGTTTTGCCATGACCACCCCAAGTATGGAAATCATAATTGGCAACATGTTTGGTGTATTCTATAACAAAACGTTACGCATGTCATAAAAATAATTGTACAACAAAAGATAAACTTAAATAAATAATATCCTTTTCGAATGTATAATATTTTACTTAAGAAAAAACATATCTTAAATTTGATTTATGCGTATTATGACGCCATAACTGTGCTTACCACAACCTCGAAACTAGTTCGAGACAGGGAAATATAAAGAATGAAAACATCTAAGTTCTTACGTAAAAGCAACGTGTCAGTTACGAGTCTGTTATACTAACAATTGCTATATTGTTCATGCGCATCTACTTAACCAAAACGGCGATGTTAAAATGACGGCCAAAGATACGTACCGTACTACAGTTCTAAATTGCAACTTATCTGGACACAGCAATTCATGTTCACATACACACACTAGAACATGCAATACATGAAAGTACGAAATTCGAATGTTATAACGTTTAATGGCGTAGCCTGCACAATCTTGATTTTTCGTGTGACATTAATTTTCAATGATTTTGTGGGTAGACCGACTTAAGACAGAAAATCGAAATGTTCATGTTTGTATCGTAGGCACGAAAAAAACAATGTAATCTACACACAACCATTTTGCGTTAGTTTTTTTTCTCCATCCAGATGCCATACAGGATATACATTGACTGATACTGGTCATCTCCTTTAAAACGCTAATATAGCTGTATCGATCACGTTAACGATGCCGAAGGAAGACAATCATTGCAATTATAAGATGAAGACGCGTGATCAAAACCTGATTGAAATTCTCTCTATAAGCGATTTACTCACGTTGTCATTTGCTCATGTTTTTAATTCGTCGAAAAAACAGTTTGAAATTAAAATTTCAATTTAACACGACAAATTAAAGAATGTCAAATAGAAACGACCATTATAGTTAATATGTTAATATCAACAAAGTACCATGCATGCAAATTTTTAAATAGTTGTTGCTTTCAAAATTTAATTTCAAACGTAATATATGTGTTTGGTAAATACCGTCGTTGTCTATATAAAGGGTGATTTCAGACAATACCGTATTTTTAAGAGATTATTCGTAAAAAGGTGGTCTTCATAGCAAGTGGAATAAGATCTTAAAACTTAAGAAGAGTAATATTAACGTGTGCGGTAAGTGCATTATTGAATATATCAAAATAGAACAACCCTAACACGATTTGCTTTGAGACATTTGGAACAAACCAATAATAATATGCACGTTTTTGTAACATTATCTAACTGATTCAACAGTGCAACATTACACAATATTCATAGCATTATTGGGATTTAGAACATCTGGACATCTAGAACGTGTTGTCATGAGAGATATATAGAACATATAAACTCCATTTAGATCAAGAACGACTACAATTTTCAGAACATCGTGCAATTTTAGTCGCAGACCTTGTTGATAGCATGTTGATAGCATGATTTTGGTACACTTTCGAATCACAATACAACGGAGTGATTTTGAATGTCAAGGCCGAACAAATTGCCTGTAAGATTGATGTAGATAACGTTGATTAAATAGATGTGCTAAGGTCGAGGTCATTCCACTCAACGTCACACAGAGATTACATCAAATAATGTCCAAAATATAACACTTTTTACCACAAATGGCATTGACAGCGGTTCTTCTTTATCAGTTTTAATGAGGATTTTATATGCCATTATTTGTCAATCAAATCAACATATTACATTTAATGGTCTTTGTTAAATATTGATACATGCTTGTTAAATGTTTGTTATTTACATTGTAATTTCCAGCTTGTTTTGATGCTTTCGGAGCATATATTTGTTTTGCAAAATGTGAAAATTAAAACTCCATTTTAAGTTTTTATTTTATTTCATTTACCATATATTCCAGCGTATAAATATTAAGCAACTAAGCGGATCCTCTTCTCCGCCATCGCATTGTTTATGCGAAAAACTGGTTAAAACAAACATTCCTTAATCGCTGATATTCCCTCTCTTTATACAACCCATTAGACCATTTTATTATGGCATGACTTAAACTAAACAAGATAGAGTATAAACGAATGTCCATGAAAAATAAATCAAATTTCGTTTAGAAATCTATAAGAAACAGTAGACCCGAAATATATAAATCAGTGTTTTAAATTATATCGCGATCAAAATATCTGACCCATTCAATTTTTATATGTGAGTGCTTCGTCTAGAATTGGGATTTCTAGTGCAAGGATTGGTTGTCTTTTTTATGTAGAAACTCTAAGATATAGATAGATTTGCCCCATATTACCATAAGTAAAGTACCCAAAACAAAGTTACAATCATTGGTGAATTGTATGTTCCTATCTTTAAGAGAAAGTGCAGAGTAAGAGTGCCATAACTCTCTCTACAATATTATCTGACTTACCGTCCTTTGTAAATTATATTCTGCACTCTGTAATTACATGTAATCTAAGATATTTAGATGAAACTGCTTAATTCAACTATTTATTCTAAGATTTTATATTGTTAGAAGTCTTAAGCCATACGTCCGTGATTTAATTTTAACCTTCTTAAGTTAAATTACAGTTTTCTAGAACATTTTAATCAGTAAAATTACATGTTTAATGTGAACTGCCATATGGAAACCCTTAATGAAACATGCCTGAATAGGTTTTGACATTTCGATATCAGTCGAAAATCGTGTTGGCTGAATTGCAAAAAGATGACGCTACGTTACTGAGGGGCGTGACACATATTTATCTTTGTATATAAGCAAGTTTAGTACTACAGGTAGTCAACAGGTCTTTCAAAGATCTTTTAAAATGTCGATTCTTCCTTTGATTGTACTTGCCGTTTTGGCATCTGCTGATGCCGCGTTGAAGGTAAGTGAGGAAAACAGTTATTGATTGAATTATTTATTCAGCAAAGTTTTGTAAACAATGCCTTCAATACCAATTTTCTTATTCTGTACTTCAATTAAAGCGATCAATGTTTTCCACAATATATGGGTTTTTTTTAATATAACATTTCTTGTTATCTATATCTGTTTCTACTGATAAATGATGATTTCTAGCAATTTAACAAAAAGATTTAAAAAAAGACAAGAAAACAATCGCATGTTGATGCAAACAAAGTGACAAATAATAAAAACATGCCATTACACTACATTGTTCCAGGTGAACCACCTGACTCAGATGGACGACCGCGGTCGGGTTGTTGAGTTGGACGTGATGCACGACGAAGAGGACCAAACGATAATCACTGTCGTCGGCGATGTCTCCAAATATGAAAACACCGACCAGACGATCAATTTGCACGACCTAAAAACGGCACGTATATATAGCATCAAAGTCATTCATCATATAAGTTCGTAGAAATGCATGCGTTAAAGTAATGTAGTTTGAGTAGCTTGTAAATAATTCTGCAACTGTCCACACTAACTTAATACATTTAAATTTAACAGGATACAACAAAATAAAATGGTGGTGGCTCTAGTGATGAATTACTAAACAGATGTAAGAAAATAGAAACCTTTTCAATACAGTACGTTTTTCTTTAAAAACGTTTTCTTTTTAACAGGGATACGGCGTTTTAAAGAACATCAACGAAAAGCTATGCACCATCACAAAAACGCCAATGAAGAACATTCCATTCTGGAAATTTGAACAAGTAATTAGTATATTTTATTTTCACATCTTATGTTAGCGCCCGTATATCAATATAGTTGCTATAACATTATATTGCTATTAAAACACAATAGAAATGCAACATATGATTGTTTCTCTGTATTTTAAATTAGAAGATAATACAATTTAAGGGCTTCACGACAGAGATCCACAAACATGACCTGACCTACATCCGTAAGCAGATGACCAATAAGGATGTCCTGGAACTTGCCGGTCCAAAGATTGCTGAATTTTGCAAAGATTACTACTCGTTCCAAGCCACAGTGACACCGAAACGATCCGGTAAAGTACTATCGTTAATACACATGCAACTTCAACGTACACGTGTAGCCGATTTTTATAATAATATACAGTGGATGCGTATTGGCGTCAGTGGGAGATCTTATTTTACCCCAACAGTTGTATAAATCAACGAAATTTATATTTTTGATAATATCGAGTGCAAGTACATTTTTGCTTTGATCATGAATGGATAATATACCAATACCGGCAATCTACCGCAAACAAAATAACAAGTATTTTCATTTGATGCCTTGAACTGTTGTGTTTAAAAAACATTTAACTTCATAATTTTCGTGATGAGTAACGTCAAGAATACCAAAAATGACGTAATGCATATTTTTAATCCGGCATCGTTTACTATCAGTTCCATTAACTGTTTGAATCAGAAAAGCAAGTGAAAATGAATTAAATAATAGGTTAGGTAGTTTCACGGTTATATTTTACTACTTTAAACAGTGAATTGCCAATATAAAGAACTAATGTCTTCTTGAAACCAAAGGAAATATATATATTTTTTAATTTTCAGGCAACCCGAATGGTTCAATTATATATTTAAAAAAAAAAACAGCAACTTTCAATTAATATTGATTATTTTCTATTCTTCAAAGAACATTCTAGAATAGGACGATAGACAATGGTTTCGTTTTAAATTTTAGTTAAGGCAGTGACATTAGTGGAGCAAGGAAGAGGTAAGCGATGCAAAGTCAATTTTTATCAAAAGCACTGTCTGTCGATAAGCTGTGTTATTGTTTCATATTTAAATATATAGCGAGTACGTTGATTTAGACCATCTTTGGGCAATATTAAATGTTGATTGAATATTCATTTGTAAACAATTCCACTGATTACTATACTTTAAATACGTGTTATTCAATTTACCGTGTTTTTTTATTGTATACACTTCACATATTTGGACCCAAAAGGTTCTTGTCAATTGTAGTTCAAAATCTACATGTGTTATTAGATAAAATTACGTTAATTGTTTTGTAATGCTTAATCAATCGCACGATCAGTAACACTTGCTTAATTTAATCTTTACAAGGAACACTAAATAATTTTATAATTTAATGTTACTATTTTAATTTTTTTTCAGAAATGTGGTGTGTCATTTCTCACTGCCTTACAACAAACTCGGTTGCAGATTTGGTTGGCTAGGATTTCACGAGTGACCGAATGAATTGTATTCCTTGAAGAACACTTCAACAAATTGAATAAAAACATATTGCAATCGATTGTCTTTGTCTTTTTATAATATTATCTAAATACTGTTTTTCATGTTTACCGTGTAGATGAACGACACACATGTTGGATTTAAAAAAAATCCGTATTGCTAACCGAAAGTATGCGAAAGAATTAATAGTTAAATATTTGTTCGCTCTTATGATCTCATATTTTCAATCGTGGCTTAAAATGAAAATCCGGTAAATGAAACAAGTCATTTGACAAATCCTTGTGATAAACACTTTTAAAATGAATTTATAGTTTACCTCAAGTGTTCCTCTTTACACCAAGCTCGTTTACAAGCGCCATGAACGGGATTCACTTTGGTGTGTAGCAAAAGCATTCCGATTTTGAAAACAAGTAAATTCCGGAGCTATGCAGCATAAACGCTACAACAATGTAACATTTTCATAATAGTTGTTACAAATGCGATTACTATTATTCAGTGACAATGGAAATGCCTCTTTATTCATCTAAACCTCAGTTGACTTTGCTTATTCAAAAATTTAAAACTGGAATATCAAGCAAAACGTGAGGCACGACTGACATGCTATGTATCCTTAATATTATTGTAGCTTAATGCTATGCTTCAATCATCATTCTTCATTATCATTCCTTCATTATCATTCTCTTAACCGGTCTTGTCATTAGGGATAAAATGAGAGACAACGACACAACTATCCTGCGTCAGTCAGGCTTTTTGTTTAGACTTATATGGGTAGCTCATTCATGGGAGGAACGTCCACTCTTTCACGTTTACCGCCCAACTGTTCTTCTGACGGTCTCGACTGCGACCTCTATCACGGGTTCCATTGAGTACAGTCTTGAGCAGTAAGTCTTGTCTGGTGACGTGTTCAAACCAAGCCAGCTGTTGTCGTTTGACGGTCCCTAGGAGGGACTCTTGTGGGCCAACAAGTGTTGGTGTCATGTTCAGGAAATACTCGTTGGTCATATGCCCCAGGTAGGAGATGCGGGGCAGTATTCGGAAACACTTGTGTTGAAAGGCGTTCTGTGTCTGCGTTAAGCGCCAATGTCTCACAGCCTCACAGAAGGCTTGAGACTACGAGGGACTTGTTAAGCCTGTTCTTGGTGAGGATGCTCATAGAGCTGCTTTCTCATAATCTGCTAAGTCTAGCCATCGCTGCAGTTGCCATGGCGATTTTTATTTGGACATCAGAGGTGCTGGAACCATCATTGGAGTTCTTCAAGTTTCACACCGTTGATGGTGATGTCTTCACTGGCGTTGCAATTCATCATAAGGTTTGATATGTCAGTGCTGATTTTTATCCTGTATGCTCTTGCCCTTTCGTAAAGTTTGTTGGTGAGGTCTTTGAGTTTACTGCTGGCACCACCCATGGGATCAATGTCATCGGCGAATCTCACGTTGAAGATGGATCTGTTACCGAAGGAGATAGAGGTGTGTGGTCTTTGACAGTTTCCATGCAGGACACTATAATGATTTCCACGCTAATGTCTCAAGAAACTGCAATCTATCTTTTGCGATCATACAAACACAGGAAAATGTTCAGATAAATTACATACAATATATGTACACACACAAAAATTCCAGACAATTTTGACGTAATTTTGTCAAGCAGAACGCAGTCATCAATTAACAGTCAAATCACCTTCAACAGATAAAGGCTCAGAAACGGAACATTGTATCAACAATACAATCTTGCATAAGATTGGTATTAAATATAATTTTCTGTTTGTGATGCTTGTAGCATACGTTTGACGTCTCTTGATGCTGACCACATTTTTTCTCCCTTTGCATAAAAGTTGCATATTGTATCTGATATAATTTCAATGTTATTGTCGTCTTTCTTTAAATAAAATAACGTTATATATATATATATTATTATATATATAACGCAGTGATTCATTTTGAAATCTACATCAATGAGTCCATGGGACTCGCATATTTTGAATCAATGGGTCCAAACTGAAAACAATGGGTCTCAGATTGTGTCTTAATAAAGTCGTTACAAATAATCTACTTTACATGAAACGCCTTAGCCAGGGGCTCATTTATGCAATTTAACAGCTAAAAAAAGAAATAGGTTTATAGCAAGTAAAATCTGTATTTGTTTTACTTTAAATAACAAACAGTGAAACATATATCATCTTAAACAGAGAACTTTTAACTTATTTAACAATTTGGACTGACTAGAGTTTTAATAAATTGGAGGAATAGTGCTAATAATTTTTTGGTCAAAATTATCCCTTTCAAACAGTGTGACAAAAATCAATTTCTGCTTCGGTCAAAAGGTTTAAACCTTCAATAAATATTTAGTGTAACAACACTCATACTGTATTTGAGGTGTATAGCCTTCTCGCCTTGTTTTTTCTTCAAACAGGGAGAGCTTTTTCCATAAATTCATCCCTGACAAAATTGCACACCTTAACTCTCATAAGTTTGTCTTGGTGCCCTACAGTTAAACTGTTCCTGAATTTGGTCAAGACCTTATTCTGTACATAAAAACCCCTCTCACATCCTGCAGTATGAACAGCAGAAGTGTGTGTTGTTATATGTACTTACATTCTACGTTACATAGGACGGAATGCTGTATGATCTGCATCACTATTATGTATGAACCGTATAAAAATAAAAGATGCTATTTATTTCAGAACTTGCACAATTTTAATTGTCACTTTAGAAAAAACAACAATGATCAATTAATCCAGAAAATTATAATAACATCGCTTTACAATATAACTGTCTGCGCTCACAACAGACGAACACAAAATGTGTTTTCCGCCGTTTATTCTTCACATTTAACCACATGTTTAACATCGAGGCTGCGTTATCGATAAATATCTACACACTGAGCGAGTTTAAATTGTTGAGGATCAATTTTGAAAACCTTTTTGGGGGGCATTTTCTTTGTTTACCATCCGGGACAACAAATTAAACGTCCAATGAACTTTTAATAAAACGCCGTAACTGTTTGGATAATTGATATATTTCAACCAATCAAAATACGCGTATTACATTCTGAATGTAGTAATGTTACTTCCGTTCTACTTTTCAAAACGGTGTTAACATGTGTTTCGCTTATCTCCACGAATCGAACTCGGTATCATGCAAAACTTTGACGATGTTGAAAATCGGACTTTTTAAACAATGCGTCCCGAGTACGCACATGTTTGAGAATGATGCGTCTGGCACAGGGGACGCACATCAAAATGAATCACTGTATAACGTATATATATAACGTATATAATATGATATAACTCAAATAACATTTAACCTCTGTAGCAGATTCGTGCATAACCATGCCATGGAATTTGATATGTACGATTGATCATAATTCATGTTCTTTTCAATACTTTTGAGTGCTTGCAAAAGAACAGAAAGCAGAAGAATAGAATAAGGCATTGACCTACAGACAAATAACAGAGATTGTTTTATTTTAATCGCGGAATTAAACATCTTCCATACGACGCCGAAATATTTTTTTTGTGGAATGCAGTTGTGATTAAAATATTTTTTTTTAATTTAATATTTGGTCATATATGTCCTTTATGACACATGTACTTCTGTGCTATAAAGGATATTCGAGAAAATATGTAAATGCACATACGAAGATTTTATAGTCACCCATTTTGCGAAATTTAAATCCTTGTAAGTGACAGAACAAAATTTCAAGTGATGTACACGAATCCGTAATGCGTTTTTTTAACGACGAATGCGACGTATTATATGTGCATGCCAAATAGGCTTGCAGAAACAGTGGGAATTGACGAGTTATACCCGGTAATCAGCTCAGTAAGTTTCATTTTCACAAACCCATGTCGATGTCAATACTATCTGTACAGAGGGATCAATGTTCTCTTGTCGACAGGTGTAAAAGTGCATTGTCTATAGCAACCAAAGCAGCACCCAAAATTATAATTTTGCAGGATGCGACGGTATGCAAGCAGATCTTATTTACTGTGAAAACGTATGTATACAAGTAGCGGTTGGGCCTGACGGTTCTGATGCAAATTGTTTCATAGCTACCATGTTTAGGTAGACAAATTTGGAAATATCGAATCAAAATAATCGTGCGATGATAATGAGCTTTTAAAAGTGGTTTATGGAAATTGTAGAACGATTTTCTGTCCGAATAGAACAAACTCATTTGAGGGACATTTTTAATAAACAGTGTTTTTTTTTTTAAAGCGTTGAAATAAGCAATAACGAGGAGTATTTATATAATGCCTCCGGTTGTTTTAAATTAAAAGGACCTATTCACGTTTTGCTTAATTGACAAAATTTAAAAAAAAAGTTTCAGATTCGCAAATTTTCATTGTAGTTATGATAACTGTGAGGAAACAGTAATACTGAACATTTACCATGCTATAAAATATCCATTATATGCATCTTTTGACGATTTAAAAGCCTGAAAAGTATAAAGCGTTTCAACGCGAAACGATCAAATAATTTGGAGAGTTGTGTAGTTGTTATATTGTGTGACACTACGAGGATTGCAAATATGAAGTATGAAAAAACATCAATCATTGATTGAGCATGGATGGCCGAGCGCTAGACTTCTACTACAGAGGTAAGTGGTTCGAGCCCAGTTGAGGGTTACTTTTTTCATTCTGTATTTTTTTTTCTTGTTGATTACTGGAGCTTTTAAGATCCAATGTTTACATTAATAAATATAAATCATTTATTGACAAACTTCAATACATGTCGAAATCTGTGTCAAGTTCCATTTAATACAAATTCCAATGTTCAAAAGTTTGTTACGCACCAACAAGTGCCAATGTTTTGTTTTCAGCAATAGATCGGTAAATATCTCTTAGCTGACTTATCATTGAAATTATTTCGCTTGTGATAAAGTTTAGTTTGTGGATATCATGTTCACAGTTACTGAATGCCCCGGAAAAAACTGCGTTTTGTTCCGTTCTTTCATCGATACAAGCGCAGTTTAGTCGGAAATGGTTCCCATGTAATTTCATAGTACTCCACTATTTCTTCTAAACCGCATTCTTCTAAACTATTTGCTAGTATATCGTGTTTATTCACGGATGTTCAAGTTGCATATGCAAGGCCACAAAACAAGAAATTACTCTAAAAGAGAACAAATTGTTGGTCTCACATGTTGGCCTTTAACGACAAGCGAACGGTTAATCTCTGAGAAGAATTGCAATCAGCAGTTCAAAGCCATTTGATATATATGGATCACTGCTCGATCACAACGGCTTTGACGTCGGGTGCAGCGGAAATGCCACATTTTCTGTCGTTATGAGAAGGGTGCATAAACGCTGAAACAATTTAAAGTGGAGTTTTGCAATATTGATAGGAGAAAACAATATAAGCAGTGAGTGTAAAAACTTTAGCCGTTGAGGGAATGTTTTCCGTTTTATTTGATAGTATTATAATCTTTTATAAATAATGCAATCGTGCCCATCGACTTGAGTTGTATAATATATTCAAATGGCAAGGCCTTGACATCTGTGAATGCTAACGCTCTATAGATAATGTCCAACTTAATTGTTTGTGATGCCTCACTTAACTTGCTTAACAATTCTTGTGTGATTGGTTATTTTCTATTTACGTTTCGTATGTAAAAATAATCAATTGGCAATTAATATACTTCATCTAATTGTGTCTTTAACAACGCAGGCATTAAGTCCGGCAAAAATAGCGGAAAAGGGTAACGATTTAGCACCATTTAAATCTGCAAATGAGTATGGATTCATTTTAAGGCCGTTTAGAATATTCATTGTTTTGTTTTTTACAAAATTATATGAATCTGGACTAAGTTATGAAGTACTCAACATAGTAAGAGTTCCTTGTCAAATTCATGTAAATAGGGATGGATATTCAGTGTGATGTCATCGTTCGTTTACTCATGGGTGGTCATAATAAGACCTATTAATCTTGAATATCAAGCGTTTGATGTAACTAAAGTGCTGAGTTATCTAAAAACACTATCAGTACATAATTAAGCAACTCAGACGTCGTCTTAAAAGCTTGGTATGTTTATTGCTTTGACGCACGTCTTAGTTATTCAGTTTCACTATTGACATCGGAAAATATTATTAAAGACAATGACTCTTATTTTTTGTTTTAAAGTGGGTTGTTACAACAAACTAGGAGGTGAAAAGTGATACCAATCCCTAGATCTTTAAATATATGCTAGACAAAGATATTTGCATATTTGTCTTTCTGAATACAAAAACGCATCAGTTGGCTGTGTGAGAAAAAATTGTTAATACATTTTTGTATCCACATAAGTCTGAAGCTTAAACTATTGTGAAAAGACGGATTAAATATGTGATAAAAATTATTGCATTAAAGCTGAACATTTAAGTCTTAAAGAGCACAATGTGTTTAAACTTCCAAAGCAAACCAGAGTGGACTTAAACAATAATTATGATCGTTGGATAGTCAACAGATATGACATTTGTTGTAGATACTCGGACCAGCCATTGGAAAAAAAAGTAGTTGCTCCTTTAAGGAGGCTACATAACAGCATTTATAATTGTTAAGCTTAAGTTTATGCAAGAAATACGTATTATAAGGTAAGAAATAATGAACTTGTATTTGAAGTTTTTACCCTCTGACAGATTAAACTTTAAATTAATATCAAACTTTTTATGAAGAGCATTGAGGATTATTAGAAATCTTAAAATTCCTTAGAAATTTATGATTATCGTAATTGATATCAATTCGTTTTGTAATATTATGTTATATATAACTCTACGGTTTTTATAGTGTGTAGTGTTTCTTTTTTCAGTAAGGACATGCGTGATAATCATACATTTTAATACTAGTTTCGGACTTTAAAGACAATCAGAAGCAAATAGATTGTTTGCATTAAAAATACGTTAGTTTGATGTGTTCATTTATATCAGATGGTAAATTAAATGATTGTTTTACGAGTATTTGCCAATTAATCATGTTACTTGAATTGATCAGCTGGTGGAATATCAATATTATTATTTTCGTAAATTAATATTGTTATGATAAATGTCGGAAACATGGTGTAAATATTTAACAGTATACTTAATAAAATTAAATAATAATTTTTGCCCATTTTAATTTTCTCTAATAGCAGGAAAACAAAACTATATATTAACTCTTCAAGCATTTACATTGCAAAAAACCGTTACCTCTGGCCGTTTTTCTTATATTATAATGTTCAATAGTACATAAAACAATTGCAATACAATTAAAACAAGGGCTGTTTGTAAAACATGCATGCCCCCCATACGGGCTTTCCGTTGTAGTGGCAGCCATTGTGTGAATACGATTTTTGTCACTGTGACCTTGACCTTTGACCTAGTGACCTGAAAATCAATAGGGGTCATCTGCGGGTCACGATTAATGTACCTATGAAGTGTCATGATCCTAGGCAAAAGCGTTCTTGAGTTATCATCCGAAAATCATTTTACTATTTCGGGTGACCGTGACCTTGACCTTTGACCTTGTGACCTTAAAATCAATAGGGGTCATCTGCAAGTCATGATCAATCTACCTATGAAGTTTCATGATCCTAGGCGTAAACGTTCTTGAGTTATCATCCGAAAACCATTTTACTATTTCGGGTCACCGTGACCTTGACCTTTGACCTAGTGACCTCAAAATCAATAGGGGTCATCTGTGAGTCATGATCAATCTACCCATGAAGTTGCATGATCCTAGGCGTATGCGTTCTTGAGTTATCATCCGGAAACCATTTTACTATTTCGGGTCACCGTGACCTTTGACCTAGTGACCTCAAAATCAATAGGGGTCATCTGCAAGTCATGATCAATCTACCCATGAAGTTTCATGATCCTAGGCGTATGCGTTCTTGAGTTATCATTCAAAAACCATTTTACTATTTCTGGTCACCGTGACCTTGACCTTTGACCTAGTGACCTCAAAATCAATAGGGGTCATCTGCAAGTCATGATCAATGTACCTATGAAGTTTCATGATCCTAGGCCCAAGGGTTCTCGAGTTATCGTCTGACAACCACCTGGTGGACGGACAGACCGACAGACCGACCGACCGACAGACCGACATGAGCAAAGCAATATACCCCCTCTTCTTCGAAGGGGGGCATAATAATTTACAAACGTCATTATTGGTATAGACTTCCTGAAGCATCATTTTTGTAATAGTGCTTTTTGTTGTTACGCTCAATATTCTTTAAATGTAACACTTCTTTCATGCTTAAAACGAAAACTACCCACACCTTTGTACAACTGATTTTAGTATTAAAACGTTAACTACCCGCACATATATGCAACATAATAAAATGAACATTAATACAAAAAATATATATCTTGTAAGTACCCATTACTCGTTTATTTAACACAAGTAGAACGTTATATTAAAATGATTGAATTGGAAGTCACTTCCATTAAACGGTAAATAAAAGGCATAAAGGACTGCATTAAGCAAACAGTTGATATGCTGGACAAGCTATCCACTTCCCCAAGACTTAAATACCTAAGTCACACATTTAAATAAACCGTTCCGACACATAACACATCGAAAAAAGCAATATAAGTGAATTTAGCATTGTAATTCGATAACGCAATGCTTAAACATACAAGAGAGCAATAGATTAACAATTTCTTAGGCAGGACAAATAAAAGCAAACAAAAACAGTGCCGCTTTTTCTACGTAGTATGCATCATGAAGTATTGCAGATATTTACTTAAAGCGTTTTGTAGTGTAAAAATGATAAAACAGTCTTAAAGCGTTTTGTAGTGTTAGAATGATAAAATAGTCTCTCCCTCATGAGCATTTACATAATTCTTATGGTTAGGTAAAGGTGTTTTTTTTTGTTGTTTTTTTTTCGAAGCATAGCTTAGTATTGAAAGTATTTTAATATTTAATTTTCTTCATTTAAATAGGACAATGAATGGGAGTGCAGAGTACAGGAAACAAAACTCTTCGTCTTAATGTTTAATTTCATATCCATCATCTTATTTTGTGTATAGTCAATTTCTTGTTTGGGTCATATTTCTGCAGGTATAAACATGACCTTTCATGTAAAGCCTTTCGTTTCGTTTCGTTTATTTCAAAATGCACATTTTCATAATATGTAAACAAAATGAGTTTATGAACAAATACAGTTTATAAATCCAAATTACAAAGTCACATAATTTACAGGAAACAGCGGTAAATTACAACGTTCAAGAGGACAAGGTGAAAACATAAAACATGCAGTATTATATATTTACTAAACATTCTTATGTATAATAGTTATTCGGACCAAATTTACGAATAATTATGTGCTTACTTGTAAGAGATCAAAATTTATTTTAACTCTGGTTACTGAGTCCTTTGTGAATTTAGTATAATATAATTCGTCTTTCATCGATTTACCATTGTAGTGCATTCTTTGGAGTAGCTGTCTAACCCAGCTTTTCACCTTAGCTGACCTTAGTAAGCGACCAATCAATTTGAATATAAATTTCCGCCGGTTGGCCTCAAACTTTTCGCAGTTTAAAAACAGTTTTAACATTAACATTATTATGTTATTCAATCGACTTTCTATTTTTGGGAAGTATAGGGTATGAAAAGAGATACTACAGTTCGTTTAGCAACGATGTAAACTGCGTAGTCAGCATGAAACAATTGTATCGTTTATGATAAGGCTTGAGAGAAAGAGCAGTTTTACACTCAACTCTCGACATCTTTACAGCTTGTGTGTGCCCCTTCATATTTAGAATATTGTCCGTGCCAGAGCGTTTGTACTTGTAACGTTATGAACAACTATAAATAAATTTAAACATATAAATTGGAAATTATTAATAAATCTTTAATTGAAAATTATTAATAATATAATACTTGAATTTTGGCATAATTATAAAGGAAATGAACTTATAATAAAATAATTGAAATGTGCTTTGAATATTTTGCAAAAACAGGCAAATCTTTACATTTTTTGATAAAAATGCTATAGATCAGTAACTTGAACTGTCTGAGAATGTCAAAACAGATAAAATATGTGAAAGCGGCAAGAATAATTGCAGTAGTAAATTATAATCAAGTCCAACAATCTATAACGTCCGTCGAACTGACCTAAGGTGCTTATTATAAGTGCAATTTGGATGCATCAAGCATTTTAATCTGAGTCAGCCATCTATAACATTGATCGAATATAATTAATTGTGTCTACACGTTTCCTGCATGATTGAATCAGTACATTTAGCGATTCAGCCAATCAACAATTAGCACGTGCGCAAATGGACACTAATAACCAATCAAAAATTGAATATAATCTAATTAAGTTTTATGCAAATTAACCTGTCAGTTAAATGGAGATGTTTTGTCAGAATGGGATACAGTAGCGGATACGTGGTCTAGTGGTAACACACTGGCTTCACAATCCAGAGATCGCTGGTTCGATCCCCCGCTGCACCTAACCTACTAACTCGTCTTTCGCATGAGACGTTAAACCGAGGTGCAGTGTACTAGGTGCTATACACCGGGCACTAAAAGACCCAGGGTCACCTCTGGAACGGGGTGTCTCCTGTATCTTGCACTATCCCCCGTAACCAACTAACACGTCTTTCTGGGGGCGATGGGAGACAATTCCGGCGCACTCGATAAAAAGAAAAAAAACAACGAATAGGTTACTCTTCGCGTAGATTTTGAGGTGAACGGATATGGAAAGATCCAATCATGTGACTGTACTTATATTTGAAAAAAATATATAAGTTATTAAATTAGACTGGAAGTCATATATGGCGTTGTTGTATAGTATTTCATTCCACTTTGTTATACGGATAGATTGACATTAAAGAAAAGGGACGGACTTGCCCTTTTCGCCATGTAACAAAATGCAGTTAATGCATGGCAATATGCGCATGACGTGTAATCGAACGATTACGTGACATTCTTAAAGGCTGTTTTCTCATATTTGGTCATTACTACAATATTGCATTCTATGCACTCATAAATTTTAGACCATATAAGTCTTGCTGTTTAATAACCTGATATACGCTTTGACGCAAATATTTAAAATTGATTTCGAAATTGACCGTTTAACATGTGAATGTATAAAGCTTTAAACAAGACGTCGCTCCAGCAGTGGAATTGTTACCTAAACCTGCAAGGTATCATGGTCAGTTCGCGGCCAGTTACAGAAATTGTTATATAAACGCTATAGCGTAAACTATGTGCACTTGACGTTTATTTTGATCAGAAAGACATAAAATGAAGATAATCGGCGATATTATTATTGTATGTCAATAATAGATTCTTATTTTTTGTTTACATGTGATGTTGAATCAAGGTTTTTTAAGTGTGTTTTGCTTATAAGTCTGGTATTTTTTTATGTCCCCAAGTCTATACTGGGGGACATATTGTTTTCGCCCAGTCTGTTTGTTGGTTTGTTTGCGTCAAAATTTAACATTTGCCATAACTTTTTCAATATTGAAGATAGCAACTTGATATTTGGCATGCATGTGTATCTCATGGAGCTGCCTATTTTGAGTGGTGGAAGGTCAAGGTCATCCTTCAAGGTCAAAGGTCAAATATATAAGGGGGGGGCATAGTTTTTCACAAACACATCTTGTTTAGTCATTTCTTTTCTATGCATCAAGGGATTCTGTAATATGTTAACCCTAAACTGACCAGCATTTGTTTCAGAATTATGTATACATCTTTGTACTTAGAAATTACAGGTTAGAGATTTTGTGCTCCAACAAGGAAGAGCATATAGTCGCTGACTTGTCTGCCCTTCCTTCTCTCATAATTTTATCTGGGGGAGGATATTGCTTTGGCGTTGTCCATCCGTCCTTTTATCTAGATGAGATTGTTTTGGAATTGTCAATCCGTCCAGAAGCATATTGGGGGGGGGGGATATCAATTCAAAGAATTTGCTTGTTTTATAATGAAATAATCTATTATGTACACACACCCATACACTAGACCAAACAAAAAAGTCTCTGACCGCGTTATCGTTGCAGACTTATATTTTGTACAAATAAGATTAATGAATAAGTAGGCAGAATCCACATGTGAATAGTAAACAAGGTTTCGAAAGAAAAAAAATCAACAAAGTGAAGTGTACAATCAGTATTAATTACAACAGTATAATAAACAAGGTCATATATGGGTATTTTTAGATACTAAAATCTTAACAATTATCAGCGAAACACAGGTATTTATCTGTAAAATTGATGTGTACACGATTCTTGTCTTAACAGGTACAAACATTGTCATCAGTAAGTAAGCAGTAAGTATACCGAGTTTAAGGAAGAGCAGTTATCTAAGGGTATGATCAAATGATTCCTGATTATAGAACATGTAAGATCTAACCTCCCTCATGATCAGGATTACATGTATCAAGTTAGCTTGACGAATAATTAAAACAAATCAGGGATTTCCGTAGGGTTTGATTAGTTCAAATGTGTAAGCAGGTCAAAAGAATCATAAGACAAACTTGTGCATTTATAGTGTCTTGTATAACTGAAAAATGTGCCAAACATTTTACTATGAACACAAATCTACAAGACATGAGCTTAGATATCCTGTAACATTTTGCTCACTAGAGGTAAATCTTAAATACAATAACAAAGTATTTTAAGCAACATAAATTAAGCCATCAACAGTCACGGAACAGAGTTTTATCTTTGCTCTTTATGTCTTTATACTTAAATCAGTATGAAGAGAAGTACTATATTCAGTAAAGGAGTGGATTCTTCAGTGGCCTTAAGTTCAATGTGTATCATGGCGGTCTTTCATTCGGTCCAGATTTGTAAGCATTTGAGCTATGCTCTCTGAAAAAATGGTTTAATGCAAGTGCATAAATGCTTGTCCCAGATGAGCATGTGAAGTCCACATAGGGCTAATCTGGGACAACACTTTCTGCATAAACTGATTTTTTGTCAAGTGTCTTGCTTTAACCTTAAAATACAATAAAGTGTTTTTGGACTGCACATGCTATTCTGGGATGCCAGTTTACACACATGCATTTAACCCACTTTTCACAGAGCTTGCTTCATTTGGAGAGTTCATTAAGCCTGACTTTTCTGTTTTCAAGTTCAACACAAATTATGTCCCTTGTTCAGACCGTCTGCTCACACAAATTTCTTTCGATTGGACACACTTTAAATGTGTTTATTAAAGCATTCATTCAGTATTGCCAGCCTTAAAGGGGCCTTTTCACAGATTTTGAAGTTCGTCATTAAATGCTTTATATTTATAAATGTAAACATTGGATCTTAAAAGCTCCAGTAAAAAATCAAGAATACATTTTTAAAAAGTAACCCTCAGTAGGGCTCGAACCACTGAACCCTGGAGTAAAAAGTCTACCGCTTAGACCACTCCACCATCCTTCCTCATACAATAAGGGGTGTATTTTATACTTTATATAAGCAATCCTCGTAGTTTACAAAATATATCGGCAACAACAGAACTCCCCAAATTATTCAATCGTTTCGCGTTGCAACACTTTCTAATTTTCAGGTTTTTAAATCATCAAAATATGCAAATAATGGATATTTTAGAGCATGGTATATGTTCAGTACTACTGTTTCCTCACAAATATCATAACTACAACGAAAATTTGCGAATCTGAAACAACTTTTTTGAAATTTGTCAATTTACCAAAACGTGAAAAGGCCCCTTTAAAGTGCTGGATGAACACAAGTGTTTGTTTTAGTACACCTAACAGCCTGTAATTTCCAGTCAAAAGGGTATTGCAATATTGTTTGCATGCTCATTACATTAGCAGTGATAAAAGCAGTACATTCATGTGTTCAGTGCACCTAATCTAAGGGTCCTTATGATTTACATTATTATATATGGTAAAAAAGCCCCACGTCACTGGCCAAATGTACAGCAATATTGTTTGTGTGCTCAGCCTTACAAGACCCTAAGATAAATAAAATACATTTATATCATACATTATGATTCAGAATGCACTCTTACGACTCCTGGATTGACAACATTGTTCATGTATTCAGTAGGCCTGACTCAGTGAGCCCTCGGGGTCAGTTACATCATTGTCTCCAGTCTCGTTGCTGGCAGTGCTTTCATTGTCCAGTTCCTGGAAATAACAGGTTAAAGGGTACAAATGCCCTTAAATGAGTAAACATTACAAATATTTTTGGCTAAAAATCATCAGTATTATCATTATTTTACATAGACACTGGAAATAGTGATAATGCCCACTCATTTCTATATAACTTGTCTCTCTTTTCATTGATGGCATAGTTTGTATTTACATTGAAAAACAAACCATGATCCTCTATGGCTTAACATCTTGTTACTGTACAAAAACTCCCTTTCAATTGAAGATATACTTTTTTATTACATAGAAAACAAGAGATTGCCAAGCAATATGGTCCCCTACCAGATTTTTTGATGTAGGAACAAAATGAAATGACGTGCATAATCTCCATATTGCAAACTATACATGTTTCAAGTTTCATGAAAAAATATTAAGAACTTTTAAAGTTATCGCAGGATCCAGAAAAGTGTGACGGACTGACTGACAGACTGACAGACGGAGTGCAAACCATAAGTCCCCTCCGGTTTCACCGGTAGGGGACAAAACCAAAAAACAATCCCTAAAGGTTAAACTTCACATTCTGATCAAGGGACTCTTACCACATCACTAAGCTCCTCCTCCTCCTCAGGCAGTGCCTCCCCCTCACTGTCCCCACCTGCCTCACTGGCAGCCACTGACTGGGACATGATCTCTTCTCCCTAAAATGTAGTATAAAGTTGATTCGATAAGTTTTCTTGAATCACCATGGATGATTGTTCATCCGTCAAGCGGGAAACACAATCTTATCCAATAATGTACACCTACACTCTTCAATTAACAATTAACTTTTCAAAAGCATACATCATGTGATATTTAAGGATGGCAACGATTAACACAATTGGTATTCAAATATTTGGTAATAACATTTTTAAGAATATTAAAATATTGTCTGGTTTTCAATATACATGTATACTTAACGTCTGAAAGTTTATACTTGTTATTAAAAACACTGACACTGAAAATATAATATAAGAAACAAGAAATGTGTTTGTCAGAAACACTATGTCCCCTTCTGCGCCACTTATTTTTATTTATTTTATTTTTTTTTACCTTGAAGGATGACATTGACCTTCCACCACTCAAAATGTGCAGCTTCATGAGATACACACGCATGCCAAATATGAAGTTGCTATCTTCAATATTGCAAAAGTTATGGCAAATGTTAAAGTTTGACCAAACAGACCAACAGACAGGGCAAATAATAAAAATTAACAAGAGGGCCTGAAAGGCCCAAAGTCAATCACCTGAGAAACAAAGGAACATACCTGTTCTGTGCAGCCCAAGATATCAATACAACAAATGTTCTGGCCAATTTCTATGAGGAGTGAACTACAAATGTACCTTTTAGAGTGCTAACAAGGTTTTACTATAGCCAAATAACGATAACTTGCATGCCACCTGGCGGCCATATTTTTCAACAGACCAGAACCATTTTGAAACTCACCGAAGATATCATTAAAACAATTGTTCTGACGAAGTTTCATTTAGATTGAACAATAAATGTGACTTTTAGAGTGTTAACAAGTTTTTACTAAAGCCATGTAAGGAAAAATGCCCCACCACCTGGTGGCCATGTTTATCAACCAAACTGAACCATTGTTGAACGCGTCCAAGATATATTGGGACAAATTTTCTGACCAAGTTTCATGAAGATAAGACAATAAATGTTGCCTCTTGAGTATTAACAGGGTTTTACTATAACCATTTAAATATAGCCATACAAGGAAAAAAGCCCCGTCCCCTGGTGGCCATGTTTACAAACCAACCTGAACCATTTTCGATCTTGTCCAAAACATTATTGGTACGAATCATCTGACCGTGTTTCATGATGATCAGATAATAAATGTGGCCTCTAGAGTTTTAAAAATAGATATTACTTAACTCATTTAAGGAAAAATGCCCCGCCCCATGCGGACCAAGTTATATGATGATCAGAAAAAAATGTGGCCTCTAGAGTGTTCGATTTTAACACCTATCTTGTGTACTCAGAGAACCATAGGTGGAAAAGAACACATTATATCTAAGTGCAATAATGGAATAATAATGCAGATGTTTGAGGAAGTATTTTGTTTCTCTGGGGAATGACTTTGAAACTGTTGATGGAGGAAGGTGAGCAGAGGAAACACCTTTATTATAACCAGCAAATTCGTTGAATTGATATCCCCTGCCAATATGCTTCAGGACATAAAAAGTGTTATATTTGACACTCAAAAAAGCATTTTTTCAAGAAACAAAGGGCCAAAACTCTGTTATTAACAAATGGTGTACAATGCCATTTGGCGTGCATCATCCTCTTATCCATATATATAGTCATACCAATTAAGTTTCAATGAAATCCGCCAAAGCACTTCCAAGATATGGCTCCAGACACAAAAGTGCCGGACAGACGGACAAGGCCAAAACAATATCCCTCCGCCTATGGCGGGGGATAATAATCATCATTTGCAGTGGTAGACAAATTATGAATCTGTACCCAACATGCCCCCTTATTAACTTAATTTTATACTACTAATTGCTGCATATAGATGACAGTCCCAACAAGTGAGCAATTGATATGCATGTAAATGGAGACTTTTTTGAGAAAGAGATCAGAAAAGTTGCAATTCCATAAAGCACAGATTTTTATATTTGAAACAAAACCTTGAATTGTGGCTTTATTCTAGGTTATTTGACAGCCTATCTATTTTGGGCATACAGATAATATGACATATTTTCAAAACAGGCACAAAGAGGCAAAAAACAAAATCTTAAGTTTTCAATTAACTCAATTGTGCTATGGAAATGATCTACGACCAACAGAATGTCATATCAAAACCAAGCTTTAACCACATAACGATGACAGACTACATGCAAGCCTCACGTGTAAATCCTTGTTTTTCAAGTTGCCCATCCAGAAGGCCTCCAGACACTTGTTCACAGTGAGCATGGCCTTCACTCGGAACACAAACACCTCCAGGGTACGCTTCATCATGGGCACCTGGTTCGTCAGGGCTATGTCCTTGATGATCTTAAATAGTGAATAACAGATAATAACTGTGGTATACAACAAAAAGATCAACAAGAGCACCGCATAACAGGTGCCACGCTCGGCTGCAGGTGCATTTTTGAATAAATGAAAGCTTGTCAGAATTTTTTCTTTTTTAGAGGTCACAGTGACCTTGACCTTTGACCTAGTGACCCAAAAATGGGTGTGGCATGTAGAACTAATCAAGGTGCAGCTACATACAAAGTTTCAAAGTTGTAGGTTGAAGCACTTTGATTTTAGAGCCAATGTTCAAAACCTTTACAAAATGTAAAGGTTTTAGCACAAAGCGGACGACACGACGACAGACACGACGAGCTGGCTATGACAATACCTCGGAGTTGTCTCCAAAAACAGCCGAGCTAAAAATTGCGAATAAACATTTTAATATGTACTGTAGTATACGACACTATGATCAAACTTGTTGAATAACAGATTAATGTATACTGAGGTAAAAACACAAAGATTTCAAATGACAAATAACAGATTAAATAATTATGTTCTGAAGTATAAGACACAAAGATCTAAAATGGTGAATACCAGATAAAATATATACGGTAGTATAAAACACTAGATTTAAAATGGTGAATAACAGATAAAATATGTCCTGAAGTAAAACACCCAAAGGTCAACATATATGGTTACTTGTAATGAGATAAAAAGTTATTTCAATATTTGCTTAAAAAGGGGCCTTTCCACATTTTGGTAAATTGACAAAATAAAAAAACAAACAAGAGATGTGTTTGTCAGAAACACAATGCCCCCTAATGCGCTGCTTTTTTGTTGACCTTTGACCTTGAAGGATGACCTTGACCTTTCACCACTCAAAATGTGCAGCTCCATGAGATAAACATGCATGCCAAATATCAAGTTGCTATGTTCAATTGTTCAAATGTTATTGCAAAATTTTACTGTAAGATTAAAGTTTTGGGACAGAATGACAGAATGACAGGCCAAAAACAATATGCCTCGATCATTCGATTCAGGGGCATAAAGTTAGGAAAATGTATGTTTTTTTTCATTTTTTTACCTTTGACCTTAAAGGTTGACCTTGACCTTTCACCACACGAACTGTGCAGCTCCACGAGAAGTAAGAGATTGAATGGAGAAATTATTACTTTTTTAAATTTTTGACCTTTGACCTTGAAGGATGACCTTGGCCTTTCACCACTCATAATGTGCAGCTCCACGAGATACACATACATGCCAAATATGAAGTTGCAGTGTTCAATATTAAAAAAGTTATGATAAAACTTAAACGAAGGTTAAAGTTATAGGAAAGAAAATACAATGATATTTGACCATTGACCTTGAAGGATGACCTTGACTTTGACTTTTCACCACTCAAAATGAGAAGCTCCATGAGATACACATGCATGGTAAATATAAAGTTGGTATGTTCAATATTGCAAAAGTTATCAAACTTTAACCAAGGTTAAAGTTTTGACAGAATGAAAGACAGACAGACAGACAGGACAAAAATAATATACCCCCGATCTATCGATCCGGGGGCATAAAAATGTTTCAGATTCGCAAATTTTCGTTTTAGTTATGATATTTGTGAGGAAACAATAATACTGAACATTTACCATGCTCAAAAATAGCCATTATATGCATCTTTTGAAGATTTTAAAACCTGAAAATTATTAAGCGTTGCAATGCGAAACGATTGAATTATTTGAAGAGTTCTGTTGTTGTCGTTATATTTTGTGGAACTACTAGGATTGCTTATATAAAGTATTAAAAACACTCTACATTGTGTGAGCATGTATGGCCGAGTGGTCTAAGTGGTAGACTTTTACTCCAGGACTCCAGGGGTCAGTGGTTTGATCTCTGTTCAGGGTTACTTTTTGTTCCTTTAATTTTTTTTTTTATTTATTCTTGATTTTTTCTGGATCTTTTTAGATTCACTGTTTATCAATATAAAGCATTTAATGACAACCTTCAATACATGCCAAAATCTGTGAAAAGGCCCCTATAAGCACTAAAGCAATTAGCATATTCTTATGCATATGAAACATTGAATACATGTGCAATTTTCATCAATGATTTCTTTTCTTCTTAAGGAATATTGTACAGTCACTGTTGTTCCTTACATGAAGTTGAACATATGTGCCTTCTTTTGAATGACCACATGTTATGAAAAAAAAAAATCTGTTAAAATGAAAATTCTGTCCGGTAAAAAGCAAGCGCTCTCCTATTTCAATAACATTTTGCCACCAGACTTTGATACGAACAAGCTATCCAACATTTAAATATGTATTCAACCCACCTTCGAGTGGCCACACATGTGATGGAGGAATCGTGTGCTCTGCTGAAGGTTCTTCAGAAGGCCAGTGATGTCCTGCTTGTGGTTCTTGAACATCTTATCAAGCAGGGGCATGCCTTGACGCAGGAAGGCCTCAACAAAGAAGCGGCCATACTAAAATATGGTACAAATGATACAAGATTGCCATAAGGGCCCTTGAGTTCTCCCCTGACCCAGATTTAACAATGGCTTTGATACTGTAAAGATTAAAATTCTGAACATTCAGTTTAATCAAGCTTAATGAGCAAAAAATCTTGCCCCTAGAATGTTTTTTTTTATTGAACCTAATGACCTAGTTTTTAGATGAGCTATATTATGCAATATTTTAAAAACAAGACTATTGCCAAGTAATAAAAGTCCCCTTCAGGCTCCACCATTGTCAGATATTCCACGATTGTCAGAATATTTTTTTATTTGTTGCCATAGCAACCATAATTTTTGACGTAGGAACAAAATGAAATGACGTGCATAATGTCCATATTGCCATCTATCCATGTTTCAAGTTTCATGAACAAATATTAAGAACTTTTGAAGTTATTGCAGGACCCAGATAACCACCATTTTCAGCAGTATCTCTAGTCTATTTGTTGCCATAGCAACCAGAAATTTTGACATAGGAACAAAATGAAATGACGTGCATAATGTCCATATTGCCATCTATCCATGTTCAAAGTTTCATGAAAAAATATTAAGAACTTTCAAAGTTATCCTAGGATCCAGAAAAGTGTGACGGACGGACAGACAGACAGACAGAGCGCAAACCATAAGTCCCCTCCAGGAAACCGGTAGGGGACTAATACCGGTATGAAGAACTTTGAAAGTTATCGCAGGATCCAGAAAACATCCATTTTCAGCAGTATTTCTAGTCTATTTGTTGCCATAGCAACCAGAATTCTTGACGTAGGAACAAAATGAAATAACGTGCATAATTTCCATATTGCCATCTCGTCTACTGAATGTAATAACTAAGGTAACTGACATTTTGTGAATTGTTCAGGAATGCATATTTTCAGACATTATCCAAAATACAGTAAGAGCACTTACGTTATTTTTTGCGCTCAAAATATTTCAGTATTGAAATTATGGTAACTGCTCCTTTCTTAATTTGTTTTTGTTTTAATAAAGACATATTAATTTGGAGTTTTGTTTCGTTTTTCAAGTGTTATTATAATACTAATTAGAAAATTTGAATATGGAACAAGATGTGTTTGTGAAACACAATGTCCCCCTATATGATGTTTGACCTTGTAGGATGACCTTGACATTGTGAAGGATGACCTTGACCTTTCACCACTCAAAATGTGCAGCTCCATGAGATACACATGCATGCCAAATATCAAGTTGCTATCTTCAATATTGCAAAAGTATTCGTAAAATAAGCGATTTGGGCCACATATATTTGACCTCTGACCTTGAAGGATGACCTTGACCTTTCACCACTCAAAATGTGCAGCTCCATGAGATGCACATGCATGCCAAATATCAAGTTGCTATCTTCAATATTGCAAAAGTATTTATAAAACAAGGGCTGTTTGTAAAACATGCATGCCCCCCATATGGGCTGTCCGTTGTAGTGGCAGCCATTGTGTGAATACAATTTTTGTCACTGTGACCTTGACCTTTGACCTAGAAACCTGAAAATCAATAGGGGTCATCTGCGGGTCACGATCAATGTACCTATGAAGTGTCATGATCCTAGGCAAAAGCGTTCTTGAGTTATCATCCAAAAATCATTTTACTATTTCGGGTTACCGTGACATTGACCTTTGACCTTGTGACCTCAAAATCAATAGGGGTCATCTGCAATTCATGATCAATCTACCTATGAAGTTTCATGATCCTAGGCGTATGCGTTCTTGAGTTATCATCCGAAAACCATTTTACTATTTCGGGTCACCGTGACCTTGACCTTTGACCTAGTGACCTCAAAATCAATAGGGGTCATCTGCGAGTCATGATCAATCTACCCATGAAGTTTCATGATCCTAGGCGTATGCGTTCTTGAGTTATCATCCGGGAACCATTTTACTATTTCGGGTCACCGTGACCTTGACCTTTGACCTAGTGACCTCAAAATCAATAGGGGTCATCTGCGAGTCATTATCACACCACCCATGAAGTTTCATGATCCTAGGCGTATGCGTTCTTGAGTTATCATCCGGAAACCATTTTACTATTTCGGGTCACCGTAACCTAGACCTTTGACCTAGTGACCTCAAAATCAATAGGGGTCATCTGCAAGTCATGATCAATCTACCCATGAAGTTTCATGATTCTAGGCGTATGCGTTCTTGAGTTATCATTCAAAAACCATTTTACTATTTCTGGTCACCATGACCTTGACCTTTGACCTAGTGACCTCAAAATCAATAGGGGTCATCTGCGAGTCATGATCAATGTACCTATGAAGTTTCATGATCCTAGGCCCAAGCGTTCTTGAGTTATCGTCTGACAACCACCTGGTGGTTGGACCGACCGACAGACCGACCGACCGACATGAGCAAAGCAATATACCCCCTCTTCTTCGAAGGGGGGCATAATAAGCGATTTTGGCCACATATATTTGACCTCTGACCTTGAAGGATGACCTTGACCTTTCACCACTCAAAATGTGCAGCTCCATGAGATACACATGCATGACAAATATCAAGTTGCTATCTTCAATATTGCAAAAGTATTCATAAAATGAGCGATTTTGGCCACATATATTTGACCTCTGACCTTGAAGGATGACCTTGACCTTTCACCACTCAAAAGGTGCAGCTTCATGAGATACACATGCATGCCAAATATTAAGTTGCTATCTTGAATATAGCAAAAGTTATTGCAAAATGTTAAAGTTGGCGCAAACAGACAGACCAACAGACAGACCAACAGACAGGGCAAAAACAATATGTCCCCCACTACTATAGTGGGGGACATAAAAAGGTTTATTATTTTAATAAAACATTTTTTTGCTTCTCCTGAAAATTTAACAAAATGTCAGTTACACTACTTTTTACATTCAGAAAATGACATGTGTTTGTTATGTCAATTTCAAAAATTTGATAAAAACATTATTTTTACCTAAAAGATTGACCTAATATTTTAACAGTTGATGTATTTCACCTTAATAAACACAAAAATGGAAAAAAGTAAAAATGTATAAAAATGTCAGTTACATGACTTATTACATTTAGTAGCAATCTGTCCATATTTTAAGTTGCATGAAAAAATATGAAGAACTTTGAAAGTTATCGCAGGATCCAGAAAACCGCCATTTTCAGCAGTATTTCTAGTCTATTTGTTGCCATAGCAACCAGAATTCTTGACGTAGGAACAAAATGAAATGACGTGCATAATGCCCATATTGCCATCCATCCATATTTCTAGTTTCATGAAAAAATATTAAGAACTTTTAAAGTTATCGCAGGATCCAGAAAAAAACACCATTTTCAGCAGTGTTTCTAGTCTATTTGTAGGCATAGCAACCAGAATTTTTGACGTATGAACAAAATGAAATGACGTGCATAATGTCCATATTGCAATCTATCCATGTTTCCAGTTTCATGAAAAAATATTAAGAACTTTTAAAGTT
The DNA here is from genome assembly GCF_020536995.1 of Dreissena polymorpha. Classification (NCBI taxonomy): domain Eukaryota; kingdom Metazoa; phylum Mollusca; class Bivalvia; order Myida; family Dreissenidae; genus Dreissena; species Dreissena polymorpha. Next base: position 43,066,064 of record NC_068359.1, on the reverse strand, counting down.
ATCGCAGGATCCAGAAAAAACACCATTTTCAGCAGTATTTCTAGTGTATTTGTTGCCATAGCAACCAGAATTTTTGACGTAGGAACAAAATGAAATGACATGCATAATGTCCATATTGCCATCTATCCATATTTCAAGTTTCATGAAAAAATGTTAAGAACTTTGAAATTTATTGCAGGATCCAGAAAAGTGTGACGGACGGACGGAGACAAAACCATAAGTCCTCTCTGGTGAAACTGGTAGGGGACTAATAAACCTTCTGTACAGGTTTAATCACAAATGAGGCCTCAAGAGTGACAATACAGGTTTAATCACAAATGAGGCCTCAAGAGTGACAATGTCTTTCTAAAATTGATATGGTGACCTTGTTATTGGACGCACGTTACCCAGAATTGAATTCCACATAGATATTGCAAAAATAAACATTCTGACCACATATCAATCCCAAATTATGTCTTCATGAAAGCTACAAACAAACAAAAATTCAGCGCAGAACAACCAACCAAACTAAAGTTACTGATCGGACGGTGATCTGTCTCTATTTGTGACTGATGTATTAAACTGTGTCACTCATCGGACGGCTCTGACTTGTCCAGTCTTCTCAATGCCTCGAGATCGGACACATTGGCTGGCGACCAAATTATTTGTGACTGAGGCCTTAATCAATAATATTGGTATTCACTGAATACTTCATTAAGATCCAATAAAAATCCTGAATTTATAAAAGCATATCTTGTCGAACAAACCTTAGTTAATGCACGAGATCAATAAACTAAATCCTTGTAAATTGAAATTGACCCAGGTTAGCTTTTTAGGCAATGTAGAAAACCTGGACTTTGTATCTTCATTAAAACTGATAAAGGTTACTTTTTTAAAAGCAAATTTAGAACAAATTTTGGATCATATGAGTGTCCTCTAAAAAGATTAAGATTCTACGTTGCATCAAGATAGATTAAAAAATGTGGCATCTATAGTTGTAACAAGGTTTCTCTACAATTTGACCTGGGGACCTAGTTTTTTGGATGAATGGGACGAAGATTCATGCTTTCAATTAAACAAGAGCAACGCATAACGGGTGCCACACTCGGCTGCGGGTGCAGTTTTGAATAGATGAAAGCTTGTCAGATTATTTTTTTTAGAGGTCAGTGACCTTGACCTTTGACCTAGTGACCCAAAAATGGGTGTGGCATGTAGAACTCATCAAGGTGCAGCACGACACTATTGCGATCGTGTGGGATAATTAAGGTACAAAGTGTTGTGTGTTCAGGTTCTTCCTTTTACTTCAGATTCAAATATAAACATGACGTATATAAACAACAACACAAATAACGTGATGTCAAGGATGTACTACACTAAAGCGCGGCGCGGCAAATAACGTTACGTTACATTCACAACATTCTGGGGGCCACGAAAAGTGACAATTATTAACAATCAGATAAAGTTACATTCACAACAGACATGGACGGCGGACATGACACGACGAGCTGGCTATGACAATACCTCTGGTTTTCTCCGAAAACAGCTGAGCTAAGAAATGACACAGAAAAGTCCATTTTACTGACAAAGGTGAAGTTAATACCTTTATACATGTTCCCAAACATCCACGGCTGTCAAAGGTCTGAAAACAAAATAATACAGCCTATAAAACTGCAGTAATTAACAAGCACATACAACATTTCCATGATTAAATACATACCAATATTACAAAACTTTAGGACTCTATTAATTTGAGCAAAATGAAAACCATATCTGTGTTTTGAAATCTGTATTACTAATCATGATTTCTTTAATCTAATGATTAATAGTTTGTCATAGTTTTAAGGCACACATTTAATTGTACGAAATAACAAATAAACTTCCAAAAAATACATATTCTACCTTTAGAACACTCATTATAAACATAAACTACACTACAAAATGTTCAATTTGATGGAAACAAGACACATTTTCCGAAAGATTATCAAAGCACTGTAAACATGATTTGTTTTTTTAACACATAAAACAAGTAATCTCTGATATTTGTATTATACTTTCACCTGCATCTTCCAAATATGTTGAACAGTTCCCATACCTTGATTAGATTGACCAGGATGTGTAAGATGCGCACACTGACATTCCAGCACAAGAGCCGGTCCATCCAAGACTGAAAGTCACAAGAGCAGTTGAATCATTTACAGAGAGCATTTGAATGAGTTACAGCGAGCATTTGAATCATAACGGAGAGCATTTGAATAATTTACAGAGAGCATTTGAATCATTAACAGAAAGCATTTGAATCATTTACAGAGAGCAGTTGAATCATACTAGAGTGCATTTAAATGATTTACAGAGAGCATTTGAACCATTGAAAGCATTTGAATCATTTAAAGAGAGCAGTTTAATCATTTACAGAGAGCATTTAAATTATAACAGAGAACACGTGAATCTTTAACAGAAAGCATTATAATCATTTACAGAAAGCATTTAAATGATTTACAGAGAGCATTTGAATCATTTACAGAGAGCATTTGAATGGAATGACTTACTGAGAGCATTTTAATTATTTACAGAGAGCATTAAATTTTGAATCATTTACAGACAGAATTAGAATCATTAACAGAGAGCAGTTGAATGATTTACAGAGAGCATTTGAATTATTTACAGAGAATTTAAATCATTTACAGAGAGAATTTGAATGATTTACAGATAGCATTTGAACCATTTACAGAGAGCACTTAAATCGTTTACAGAGAGCATTTGAATCATTAACAGAAATTCCAAATATTTGTGTTGCTTTTGAGGTTTAACTAGCATTGAAACTTTCATCAGAAATGATAAACTAGAGGGCCTGAAAGGCCCAAAGTCGCTCACCTGAGATAACAAAATATTATTGGGACAAATCTTCTGACCAAGTTTTACGAATCAGATCAGAAAATAAATGTGGCCTCTAGAGTGTTAACAAGGTTTTACTATAGCCATATAAGGAAAAATGCCCCGCCCCCTGGCAGCCATGTTTTTCAACCAACCGGCATCATTTTTGAACTCATCCAAGATATTATCGGGATGAATCTTCTGACCAAGTTACATGAAGATCGGACAGTAAATGTGGCCTCTAGAGTGTTAACAAGATTTTACTATAGCCATATAAGGAAAAATGCCCTGCCCCTTGGAAGCCATTTTTTTCAAGCAAACATAGTTGTTTTCAAAATCATCCAAGATATCATTGAGACCATTCTTCTGACCAAATTTCATGAAGATTGGACAATAAATGTGGCCTCTAGAGTGTTAAGAAGGTCTTACTATAGCGATATAAGGAAAAATGCCCCGCCCCTGGTGGCCATGTTTAAAAAGCAACCAAAACCATTTTCAAACTCATCCAAGATATCATTGGGACAAATCTTCTGACCAAGTTTAATGATGATCGGACAATAAATATGATCTCTAGAGTGTTAACAAGGTTTTACTATAGCCATATGAGGAAAATAGCCCCGCCCCTGTGGTGGCCATGTTTTTCAACCAACCGGTATCATTTTTGAACTTGTCCAAGATATTATTATGAATCTTCTGACCGAGTTTTATGAAGATCGGACTATAAATGTGGCCTCTAGAGTGTTAACAAGATTTGACTATAGCCTTATAAAGCCATATAAGGAAAAATGCCCCGCCCCTTGGCGGCCATTTTATTCAAGTGAGCGTCACCATTTTCGAACTCATCCAAGATATTATTAAGACAAATCTTCTGACCATATTTCATCAAGATTGGACAATAAATGTGGCCTCTAGAGTGTTAACAAGGTTTTACTATAGCCATATAAGGAAAAATGCCCTGCCCCCTGGCGGCCATGTTTTTCAACCAACCATCATCATTTTCAAACTCGTCCAAGATATTATTGGGATGAATCTTCTGACCAAGTTTCATTAAGATTGGACAATAAATGTGACCTCTAGAGTGTTAACAAGATTTTACTATAGCCATATAAGGAAAAATGCCCCGCCCCTTGGCAGCCATGTTTTTCAGGCAAAGGTTACCAATTTTGAACTCATCAAAGATATAAGTGGGACAAATCTTCTGAACAAGTTTCATGAAGATCGGAAATAAATGTGGCCTCAAGAGTGTTAACAAGGTTTTACTATAGCCATATAAGGAAAAATGCCCCGCCCCCTGGCGGCCATGTTTTTCAACCAACCGGCATCATTTTCGAACTCGTCCAAGATATTATTGGGATGAATCTTCTGACCAAGTTTCATGAAGATAAGACAATAAATGTGGCCTCTAGAGTGTTAACAAGATTTTACTATAGCCATATATAGCCATATAAGGAAAAATGCCCTGCCCCTTGGCAGCCATGTTTTTCAAGCAAACGTAACCATTTTCAAACTCATCCAAGATATCATTGAAACCAATCTTCTGACCAAATTTCATGAAGATTGGACAATAAATGTGGCCTCTAGAGAGTGAAAAAGGCAAATGTTGACGTCGCACAACGGACAACGCACGACGGACAAAAGGCGATCACAAAAGCTCACCATGAGCACGTTGTGCTCAGGTGAGCTAAAAAAGGTGTATTTTACCGTTTATTTTAATATATTTCAGTCAGCTGAACCACTCACACTTATTTCTCAGTCGGGTAAAGAATTATCACATATGGTTGATCAAAGCGCTGAAGGCACTGATGTTGTTCGCTATTGCATAATTTAAGACGCAGTTCATTTTTTAAAATTAATCGCAAGTTTGAAATGAACACACGCCATTCACATTTATGAAGAGTGTGTCATAACGCTGGGTCGAGCTTTGTGTGCACTTTTTATCATCCTATTTATTTCATAGAGATAACTTAGACAAAATAAAAACAACATGACCTTTTTTGGACGTTCTGAAAGCAAAGAAAGTATGATGAAAATGGCAGTGAGAACTGAATATAAAGACAATTTGCATTCACCATCATATTAAATGAATATTGTTGGAATATCGAATACCTATCTCACTAAGAATATAATTTCATGATGAAAATCCACTTTACAAAACTTTTGATTTTTTACACCATATACAAATTCATAATATACAAGAAGATCATTGATGAAAATAAATAATAAATCTGCGAGCAATACTTTTTACTCACGAATAAGGTAGTCATCAAGACAGCCCTGTTGACCTGTACATTGCTGTTTATGCATTACTTGTAACCCTAGCAGTTCACACGGTGTCAACAACTCTTACCTAAACATAGGTATAGAGCACTCATGCGCTTTTTCAGCTGTTTTACTCAGCTTTTCATCTTAATGATTTTTACATAACGCCAGCAGAATAATTCATAGGCTGATTCGAGATAAAACCTCTGAACTTTGGCTACATCACTGTGTCTGTGCTCAGCGCAAAGGATGTAGCACTGTTCAGTGTAAGGAATTCCGGACTACTCTCTGAATGTTCAAACGATACAAATTGTTGCCCAGTTACAATAACGCGTTAAAATTTATTTCGCAGAATTTCAGTTTTGCTTTCAAAAAGAGTGAACAATCATTACCAAAATAGTATAGTGTCACGATAAGAAGAAAATCGTTTAATTATCAAACCACAATGTTTGCCGTACTCCTTCAGCATGTCTGGAAATTGTTCCTGAACGCCTGGATAGACTGCCCTTATATACAAGTTTGCTATTTTGAATTCAAATTTGTATCGAAAAGCATTGTGCTAAAATGTGCCATTTACAATTCGCAATGAGATTTTTAATGACCCTCATCATGCGAAAGTGGGTCTTATTCCATATGCGCCCATCATATATATATAGCCCACTCAGCCTGCTCATCTCTCAGTCTGGTCAGGAGATACATAATGAGATCATAACATATCAAGTGATTTTATAGCAAACAGCATAGCCTCTGACCTGACTGCGCAAATGCAAATGTTGAGTTTAAGAAACGCTGGTCGAAACGCATAAGAACCATTTTCGCATGACGCGGCTATACAAGTGAGATTTAAATGTGTCGAAAGAAAACTGCGTTTAAATCAAACATTAACATACAATATATTATTTCGATAGTAAAGAAATATACTCATAATAAGGCATGTGAAGACACATATGATGTGCACTCCTGTAGTATATTTTTTATCTTCTTACACTAATGTGTGGTTTGACACTGACAACACACATTTCATGTGGTAAATATGCAACTTATAAGTGAAAAAAAGACTATTGTCAAGCAATATAAGTCCCCTACCGGCTCCACCATTGTCAGAAATTCCACCATTTTCAGATTAATTTTTTAATATATTTTTTGCGATAGCAACCAGAATTTTTGATGTAGGAACAAAATGAAATGACGTGCATAATGTCCATATTGCCATCTATCCATGTTTCAAGTTTCATGAAAAAATATTTAGAACTTTAAAAGTTATTGCAGGATCCAGAAAACCACCATTTCAGCAGTATTTCTAGTCTATTTGTTGCCATAGCAACCAGAATTTTTGACGTAGGAACGAAATGAAATGACGTGCATAATGTCCATATTGACATCTATCCATGTTCCAAGTTTCATGAAAAAATATTAAGAACTTGTAAAGTTATCTCAGGATCCAGAAAAGTGTGACAGACTCACAGACGCACAGAGCGAAAACCATAAGTCCCCTCCGGTGAAACGATTAGGGAACGAAAAAAATCACACAATAATTAAACTTTTGTTGTCAATTTATTTAGAAAAGTAAATTGCAAACTTTATTTCAAAGGCAGCGTTTACGTGGACTACATTTTAAAAAGATATTTCTTGTTCTATTTAGTCATTTTTGGTTTTAGCGATTATAAAGCATTTTTGAGGTTTACTATAGTATACCTGTAGTAATTGGTGAACTCATGTCCAACGTTATATAAATTGAGAACTGTGAATATAAACAAGCTTAACCTTCTTCTATTGCATTGCTAGCACGCATAAATACAAAAGATCGCCGCTTTCTGTTGAGAACAAAAGAACAATTCCCAGAAGTCCCTGCTGTAGAAGCATGAACGAGGTTACGAAACAGATTATTCGTGTTATATTAAATTGTTTGTTATTTTCAGTTTTAGTGTTTATGAAGCATTTTTGTAGTTGTCTATCGTATCCCTGATATTATTGTTGAACTCATGTTCAACGTTTTATAAATTGAGAATATAAACAAGCGTAACCTTATACAATTGCGTTGTTTTCCCGAATCTATTAAAAGCCTCAGATGAACAAGCGTAACCTGATACTATTGCGTTGTTATCACCCGTGCAATTGGACTCTCCCTTGTTTATCAGCAGTCGCATCTATAAATAGCCTCAGATTTTGAATTGGCCTAAGCAATAATACTACACTGTAACTCCAATATAGTGCGGTCCGTTATAACGCTGTGTCCAATATAACGCGGGGGGTCCTTGGATCCCGTTTTTTCTCCAACCTTCCATTTCTGATTCAAATCCATGTTATGCAACTTCATGTATTTTCATAAATTCAAAGAAGCCAGCGATCACAGCTTGATTGCTTTTTCCATCCGTTTAATTGATTTTAATCGATTAGAGGTTAAACGACACTCGACAGCTAATTGGTGTTTATCTGTTGTGTAATGCCAATAAAGGTGTGAAAACTCGCGAGTCGGTGTTTGTTACATGTATTCCCTATCAGAGCGGTTCGTTGCGCTAATTTCAATAAGGCAAGTGCAAGCGGAATAATTATCAAATTAAAGATGTGTGTTTAATGTTTCAGTACGTATACGAAAAATAAATTGTAAAATCCTGACGATTTATTTACATGCTAACGCAGTGTAATAGTTAACAGAGATGCACTTAAATTTTTGCCCGTTATCAGAAAGTCCACGGAAAGCACGTTTTTTACATGCTGCGTATGATGCAATAAAACATTTCTTTGTACATGTATCGTATTGCATTCAATCTAAATTTAAATTCGCTCGTCCAATGAAAGCTGTGTCCCATAATGCACTGTACTAATTTTTCTGAAAAATGGCGTAGGCATATGAATTTGTTTACGAAGTTCGTAAACATATTTCGTGTCATAAATGTTAAACATTATTTTTTCGTAAGTGATGTAACTATATTGGATTATCGGATAAATGTGCTCATTAGAAAAGCGGTATGTATACTGTTATCGTTCGATTCAGTTTATATATGCATGTATTTGCGGATGACAACACAGCATGACAATACACAGGACCTATATTATAGGCTATACTATACCTGTTTTTATAGCCCCTTAAATAAATAAGCTCAAAACTTATAACGCTGTCCGTTTATAACGCTGTTGCGTGGCTTGGACCCCGTCATCCGCGTTATATTGGAGTTACAGTGTACGTCATGAAGACGCAGCAGAAAGTGGACTATTTTAATCATTCATAAACAATCTTAATCCTTCATAAAAAATCTCTTCCACGACATGTAGAATACAATCATTGTTTATTGATTCTTTTCTATATAAGATCCGTTCGAAACTATTACATTTAACACAATATTCATATAATGTTTCCATTTGAGAATGAATATAGTTGGAGCACTCAAACCTGTTGCATAAATCATACAACTCTTTCTCGCGCGGATGTGGCAGTTAGTAGGCTTTCCGTAGATAAGCCGAACCGACTTGAAATTTTAAGTAACAACATTAGCTGGTCTCTATGCAACCAACTAATAATAAGAAGTTTTCATATTACCATTCTACTATGCTACAACATATGATCTTAATGTATTGATGATCAAATAAGTATTTCATGCTAAACCAACGTTTATTTGCCTGAATAGCAATATTCTACAATACCGGTAAACTTGTTAATACATTTCAATTAAAGAATAGGTGAACAACAGTAATAACTTGAAACAAGGGCTGTTTGTTAAACATGCATGCCCCCCATATGGGCTGTCCGTTGTAGTGGCAGCCATTGTGTGAATACGATTTTTGTCACTGTGACCTTGACCTTTGACCTAGTGACCTGAAAATCAATAGGGGTCATCTGCGGGTCACGATCAATGTACCTATGAAGTGTCTTGATCCTAGGCAAAAGCGTTCTTGAGTTATCATCCGAAAATCATTTTACTATTTCTGGTCACCGTGACCTTGACCTTTGACCTTGTGACCTCAAAATCAATAGGGGTAATCTGCAAGTCATGATCAATCTACCTATGAAGTTTCATGATCCTAGGCGTATGCGTTCTTGAGTTATCATCCGAAAACCATTTTACTATTTCGGGTCACCGTGACCTTGACCTTTGACCTAGTGACCTCAAAATCAATAGGGGTCATCTGCGAGTCATGATCAATCTACCCATGAAGTTTCATGATCCTAGGCGTATGTGTTCTTGAGTTATCATCCGGAAACCATTTTACTATTTCGGGTCACCGTGACCTTGACCTTTGACCTAGTGACCTCAAAATCAATAGGGGTCATCTGCAAGTCAAGATCAATCTACCCATGAAGTTTCATGATCCTAGGCGTATGTGTTCTTGAGTTATCATTCAAAAACCATTTTACTATTTCTGGTCACCTTGATCTTGACCTTTGACCTAGTGACCTCAAAATCAATAGGGGTCATCTGCGAGTCATGATCAATGTACCTATGAAGTTTCATGATCCTAGGCCCAAGCGTTCTTGAGTTATCGTCTGACAACCACCTGGTGGACGGACCGACCGACAGACCGACAGACAGACAGACATGAGCAAAGCAATATACCCCCTCTTCTTCGAAGGGGTGCATACAAAATATGTATCTACAACATTTTGCCAACAGTAATGCGTGAAAAAAAATACAGTAAATATTATTTTGTGCAATACTGTGTGGGAGCTCTGAAGGGAGAAAACTACTAAGACAATTTATTACTGTATTATCCCTTGTTTATTGTTGATTGCAAAAATATAGATATAGACAGATGATAGTGAATTAAGATTCTTTAACATAGTATCATACATTCTTTACTTTTGGTTGCAGAATTATGCCTCTAATTATAACAGAATAACACTCTTAAAACTGGATGACTGAAGAAGATATGTAACTTTGTAAACAGTGTGGTACTCACATCAACAAGGTCTGTCTGTCTGACTGGTGGTATAGTTTTCACTGCATCAAGTAATTCAGTGAACAGAACTCTGTAGTACACTGGGTAAGAGGACCTGAAATAGAACAATCAAACAGATATACCTCGAACAAGCAAGTCACATTTTTAGAATCTTACACAAAGTTCTGAAATTTTTTCAATAAGTTACAATGAGTGACATCACCGAAACTAAACATGCTTACGATTGACCGGTAACTTTGCTAGAGTATTATAAAACTTTCTTTAATAACAACAGCATTTATCATCATTATCTAATCTACATCAAGTCAATTTAAATTTGTTTCAGAAAACTTTAAAACCTTGTCAATGTGGGGAAAGACGCTGAATAGCCATTCTTGTCAGCTTCCAGTAGTTCAGGAATACCCTTGGTTGCTATGGTTTCAATAGTTGACAATGGGTCTTCCGACTGAGTGATGTAAATTCTGAAAGAGTAACAAGAGCTGTCAGAGGACAGCGCGCTCGACTATTCGCGTGCTTGACAGTATAACATAAGCCATTAATTGGAAAATTGTTCATATTCAATAATTTATTAGACGATCTTTCAAAAATATAAAAAGGAAAACAAATTATTTTATTTTTTTTGGGGGGGGTGGGGGGGTTGACAGGGGGTATAATGTAGGGTGTGGTCATTTATTTGACGATCTTTCAAAAATAAAAAAAAGGAAAAAATAAAATAAAAATGGGGGGGGGGGTAGGGGGGGAGAGGGGGGTATAATGTGGGGTGTGGTAATTTATTAGATGATGTTTAAATATGAAAAAATTGGGGGGGGGGGGGGTAGGGGGGAGGGGGGTATGTGGGGTGGGGTAATTTATTAGATGATATTTGAGGGGGAGGTTGGGGAGGGGAGGGATTCTGGGTAGGGGCCTGGGGTATTGTTTGGGTGGAATCCATTATGGTATTCAGGTAAGTGTTGTTTAGTCAAAGTAATAATAAAATGTGATAATAAATAAAGAAGTTATGGCAATTTAAGCAAAATGTTCTATTATCTAAGTGTAAAAGGGGCCATAATTATGTCAAAATTCTTGATACAGTGGTCTGTTCTTGTTTATAGGTTGAGGTCATGTTGTTAAACAAGTATGCAACATATAAAAGCAATATGTCAAAGGATATAAGAAATATTTAGGGTAGTGCGCAAACTAACATAGATTTATCAATAATATGCATATTCTAAGTATAAAAGGGGCAATAATTATGGCAAAATGCTTGATAGAGTTGTCTGCTCTTGTTTATATGTTGGGGTGATGTTGGTTAACATGTATGCAAAATATGAAAGCAATATGTCAAGGGACAATGAAAATAAATGGGGTAGTACGAAAACTTTAACATTTGCTGCATATTCTAAATGGAAAAGGGGCCATAATTATGACAAAATGTTTGATAGAGTTGTCTGCTCTTGTTGATAGGTTGGGGTCATGTTGGTTAACAAGTATGCAAAATATGAAAGCAATATGTCAAGGGACAAAGAAAATAATTGGGGTAGTACGAAAACTTTTAACATTTGAACGCTAACGGAACGGAAACGCCAACGCTGGAGTGAGCAGGATAGCTCCACTATATATATTTCATATATAATAGTCGAGCTAAAAGTGCTTGATAGAGTTGTCTGCTCTTGTTTATAGGGGTAGTACGAAAACTTTAACATTTGCAGGCTAACGCTAACGGAAACGGAACGGAAACGCCAACGCCGGGGTGAGTAGGATAGCTCCACTAAATATATTTCATATATAATAGTGGCGCTAAAAATGCTTGATAGAATTGTCTGTTTTTGTTTATATGTTGGGGTCATGATGGTAAACAAGTATGTAAAATATGAAAGCAATATGTCAAGGGACATTGAAAATATTCAGGGTAGTACGCAAACTTTAACAGTTGCTGCATATTCTAATTGGAAAAGAGGCCATAATTATAAAAAAATGCTTGATAAAGTTTTTCTGCTTTTGTTTATAGGTTGGGGTCAGTTGGTAAACAAGTATGCAAAATATGAAAGCAATATGTAAAGGGAAAATGAAAATAACTTTAACATTTGCACGCTAACGCTAACGGAACCGCCGACGCCGGGATGAGTAGGATAGCTCCACTATATATATTTCATATATAATAGTCGAGCTAATAAGAGTTATTTGTTTATGGAATGTACACACAATTTATCTTATCAGTAAATTCAAGGAAACTCTCAAAACCAACTGTTTCAATTATCATATTGTTTTCTTTCAAAATTGAAACTTTCTTCACTTTGAAACCAGAACGATCAGATATATTAAGAAAGTGCTAATGACAGTATTTTTGTTGAATCAATTAAGTTCATTTTTAAGTGAAGTAAAGTGCTTTTATAATTATTATTTCTATTTTATAAATGATAAATTAAATTAATACTTGACAAAAGGTAAAACTAGCACCGAATATACTAAATATTAACATAATCAATACTGTTTTGACCACATGTAACAATTGTTTCTTACTTGATAACAAACTGTAGCTGTTCGTTAAACTTGGCCCCTTTCTCCCTCTGCCCCTCACTATCTGTCCACTCTCTCTTGAGGAAGTCTTCAGCAAGGGGCACTGAAAACACAATTCTTAAGTTAGTTGTGTAAATACTACAAAACCTCAGTGTAAGTAATCAGTTGAAAGTAAGAATTTGACCCTAATTGGCAGATTTGCTTATATCTGCTAAGTTGGGTCTATAATTAACAACAAATCGCAAAATCAATATCAGCAAAGCCATTTGTGTTTGCGTCTTATGGCCCAGACAAGCCAAAATGTGATATTTTCGATGTTTTGTACCAACAGAGGTTAAAATATGCATGTATTAATCTCTGTACACAGTAAATGCAGACAAATACAAGTTTATTTTTCACATACATTTTCTTTCACTTTTGCCTTATTTTCAGAAAATGGTTTGTACAGGTTGCACCAATCTAATTTTTAATTTACTTGATTTATGGTTGATAATTATAATTGCATAAGAACAGTGCCTCAAGCGTGCACATATTGTTCCATGATTTATGCATTTTTAAAGGGAATACACCTATCTCAATTCAGCTTCAAAGAGAAGAATATCTTACAATTCACTTTATGGACATCCTATGCGTGCTTACTTCCAGAAAATGGCAAAGGTTTGTGTTTATTTACTTCTAAAATACTGTAATGACTCTTAAGTTTTTGGACACATAATTTTTTTTTTTTTCGTGTCTGAAAATTTAGATACGCAAAGTATTCAAAAAGTACTAGTGTCCTAAAATTTAAAGATTTGTATGTTATGTTTGTTTGTCAATTATCAAATAAAACCAATTAAAGCCCCATTACTACTCAAAACCAATGAAAATTTTGAACAATATTTTGTAAAATAAAGTTAAACATTAAAAAATCAGTGTTCCTTAATGGCAATTGCCAAAATTTCAACGCCAGATGTGGTATGGTAAAATAGATGTTTGTAGATACAAAATGCTCGTTTTAATTATTGTTTTGCATATTTAATTCCATTTTAATTTCCCGCAAGGATATCTATTCATACGACACATGAACACTAACATGGTACCATTTTATTGTTTGTGTGTCGTATGAATAGATATATTCGCGGGAATTAAAATGGAATTAATTGTGTCACAAATAAATAAAAGCGAGTATTTTGTATCTACACAAATCTATGTAATCATACCACATCTAGCTTTGAAATTGTTGCTTTTGCTATAAGGAACACTGATTGTTTAGGTGTTAACTTTATTTTATGAAATACTTTACGAAATTTTCGTGGATTTTGAGTGTTTTAGAGGCTTTATTAATATTAAATATTATAAAAAAAACAACCATACTGCTTCCTGAATATAATATAATTCCAAATGCTGTTGGGAGAAACCATTGTACCGGTATACATGGTAATATTCCCAATAACACAATTGTAATGGTCCGTTGCCCTCAGGGCATTCTATACCAGGTTTATGACCTTAATCCAGTTGTAAAACTCCATCATCGAAGGGTCACAGATATGCCAAAACTGGGCAGAAATCTAGTAAAATAGCACTGTAAAATATACTGTCCAAAACATTAGAGTCATTAATTATGGTTGTAAACCCGTATGTCCGAAAATAGTCACGAAAAATAATTATTTTGACTGAAAAAGCCAATATGTCATGCCAATAGAAATGTCCCGATTGTGTATACCGTACATTCGCGGCCATAAGTCTACCTCGGCCATAAGTCGAGGGGTATAATGTGGCAAGAAAAACTTGGTTTTTTGCCTTGACTCTGCCATAAGTCGGGGGGTAAATTTCCTTTATCTCGGACATGTTTAAGTGACGTTTTAGTCATGGTTCTGAGGGCTTCTGTACCGGCAGTTGACATTTTTTGGGATATTAATAATAAGAATATATTTAAAACGAAACATTCAACGTTTCAATGATTTATTATAACGAAAAATATATTTTATTGTTCAAAATCATAATAACATATCATTGATTATTTCGAACTTAATATATATTTCACAAATCAAAATTAGTATCCCATTTAACGTAATAACTTTCAGTGTTTATATTATGAGCAGATATTTTTGTATTCAAATGTTAGTGCTATTGATGTGAAAAAACGGTAAAATCTTGAACGCAGAAATTCATTATATGGTAAAAATAATTGTAACTTGCTCTCAAATAATCAACAACGCTTTCGCCATTATGCGTGAAACACGTGAATTTACCAACACTCGCATCGCTCGCTTTTCGACTGTTATATACATATTCGTAAATCACGAGATACCCGAGGAATAATTTTTGCATTCTGGAAAAACGTCTTATTTGATAATACTAAGCAGATGATCCAAAGTAATTGTGTTTTTGATATGTCCACTTACACTTTTTTTAATAATTCAGGGTGAGTGCGTTATATTATTATAATCATTCAATGAATGAAATCTTTAATCAGATAAGATCTATTTATTTACGAAACGATTATGCATAAATTGTGGGACAGTTGTGAATAAATCAACGAAACCACACCTTCATCCAATCAAAAAATATACCATGTGAAGTTGAACAATAGCGATTGGTTAAAGGCGTATCCAACGATCAAGTAATTATTTTTGATTGGTCAGAAGTAGTTTGTAGCAGAACCGTTGTGCATATCATTAACGGATAACTATTTTAGGCGTGACGCAATATAGACAAATGATAGTAGCGGATCCGTGGTCTAGTGGTAACACACTGGCTTCACAATCCAGAGATCGCTGGTTCGATCCCCCGCTGCACCTAACCTACTAATTCGTCTTTCGCATGAGACGTTAAACCGAGGTGCAGTGTACTAGGTGCTATACACCGGGCACTAAAAGACCCAGGGTCACCTCTGGAACGGGGTGTCTCCTGTATCTTGCACTATCCCCCGTAACCAACTAACACGTCTTTCTGGGGGCGATGGCCATATGGGAGACAATCCCGGTGCACTCGATAAAAAACAAAAACAACAACAGACAAATGATCGAAAGGATGCCAACACTATACTTTACACTTTGATCTTAGTCAAAGGCCGAGAAGCGATAATTGGTGGCATAAAGACACCTGCAACTGTTGACAGTTTGTATTTACACGGATTAACTTTAAATGGGTACAAGTGTCAGCCGTCGATTTACTATTGTTCTTAGCAGACAGCGGGCGATGTATCAATAGACAAATTGCTATGTATAATTTTCACCACTTTACCGTATGTCACAAATGTTTAATATTTTCGAAGTTATTTTTACATGTTTTTATTTGGACTTATTACGAATATTAATGAATTAAAAAAAAAAGTGTAAACATGAATATTTTGTTATCGGCGGACATATAAGTAAAAGACGAGTCGGCCTTTCCGTAAACAGTCATCATTCCTCCGCTTCAGAGATTTATTACTTTTAAAAAAAAGGTACAGAAATATGTTTTTTTATTTTTTTTATTTAGTACCTCATCCATAAGTCGAGTTGACTTTTTAAGTCAATTTTGGCATCGTTTTTAGGTCGACTTATGGCTGCAAATTTACGGTAATTGTAACTGCCTAATAAATGAAGAATATAATTTTTAACACTTTTTGAAAGAGAAAAATGTCAACTTATAAAGAGTATTCAGGCAATCAGCTCTGTATAAATTTTCTTTAACTCTTCTCTTTCAAATACACCTAGCAAAGTTAAGAACTACTAGGTAAAGCTAGTTAGGTGCTAAAGGCAGGAAATCGGCCAAAAATAAAATCCCACCGCTGCAACTATGCACAGATTCTCTCCTCATTTCTTAATCGGTGACCGTGTCTGATCATTCTCCCCTAGTTTCTTCATAAGTGTCTTATCATTATCACCTAGTTTCTTCATTATCGTGTGATCATTCTCACTTAGTTTCTTAATCAGTGTCCAATCATTCTCACCTAGTTTCTTCATCAGTGTGTCTGATCATTCTCACATAGTTTCTTCATATGTTTCTGATCATTCTCACCTAGGGTCTTCATCAGTGACTGATCAAAATTTTCACATAGTTTCTTCATCAGTCTGATCATTCTCACTTAGTTTCTTCATCAGTCTGATTATTCTCACCTAGATTCTTCATCAGTGTCTGATCATTCTCACCCAGTGTCTTCATTAGTTTCTGATCATTCTCACATAGTTTCTTCATCAGTGTCTTATCATTCTTACATAGTTTCTTCATACGTGTCTGATTATTCTCACCTAGTTTCTTCATCAGTGTCTGATCATTCTCACAAAAGTTTTTTCATCAGTTCCTGATCATTCTCACCTAGCTTTTTCATCAGTTCCTGATCATTGTCACATATTTTTTTCATCTAAGTCTGACCATTCTCATCTTGTTTCTTTATCAGTGTCTGATCATTCTTACCTTGTGTCTTCATCAGTTTCTGATCATTCTCAACTAGTTTATTCATCAGAGTCTGATCATTCTCACAAAGTTTCTTCATCAGTGTCTGATCATATTCATCTAGGTTGTTCATCAGAGTCTAATCATTCTCACCTAGTTTCTTCATCAGAGTCTAATCATTCTCACCTAGTTTCTTCATCAGAGTCTAATCATTCTCACATAGTTTCTTATCAGTGTCTGATCATTCTCACCTAGGTTGTTCATCAGAGTCTAATCATTCTCACCTAGTTTCTTCATCAGTGTGTGATCATTTTTACATAGTTTCTTCATCAGTGTCTGATCATTCTCACATAGTTTCTTCATCAGAGTCTGATCATTCTCACCTAGTTTCTTCATAAGAGTTTTATCATTATCACATAGTTTCTTCATTATTGTGTGATCATTCTCACTTAGTTTCTTAATTAGTTTCCAATCATTCTCACCTAGGTTGTTCATCAGTATTTTTTTCGTCTAAGTCTGACCATTCTCATCTTGTTTCTTTATCAGTGTCTGATCATTCTTACCTTGTGTCTTCATCAGTTTCTGATCATTCTCAACTAGTTTATTCATCAGAGTCTGATCATTCTCACAAAGTTTCTTCATCAGTGTCTGATCATATTCATCTAGGTTGTTCATCAGAGTCTAATCATTCTCACCTAGTTTCTTCATCAGAGTCTAATCATTCTCACCTAGTTTCTTCATCAGAGTCTAATCATTCTCACATAGTTTCTTATCAGTGTCTGATCATTCTCACCTAGGTTGTTCATCAGAGTCTAATCATTCTCACCTAGTTTCTTCATCAGTGTGTGATCATTCTCACCTAGTTTCTTCATCAGTGTCTGATCATTCTCACCTAGTTTCTTCATCAGAGTCTGATCATCAGCCTTCTCTGCCAAGGAGATGAGGAGTTTCAACAGCGTCACTGCTGTGTAGATATCAGGGGCAGTGTTGGCAAAGTTGGCAATGTACTGCATGGCCAGTCTGAAGAGTAGTGGTTCAATGTTTCAGAAGAGCTTGACACAGAAGCGCAGAAACACACATAAGCTGTATCACATTATTTATAACAATTTTACAAAAATTATAGGTTGAATAAATTTTTAAGAAAACAGAACTCTCTTACCCACATGATGAGCATACAATAACAGTTAACATTATAAAATACGTAGTCCACCCAGCTGGTATATATCCATTTCAGATGTTTTACTTCAAATTAATGCTTACCGTAATTATCCAAGGATACAAAGCTTCAATTCATTCTGAATTTGGGAAAAATATACGTGTTTGATATACTCATTTTTAAGTTCTAGTATTGTTGATAAAGTATTGTTGATAAAACTAACATAATCTCATGTCAAATAATCTATATGTCTAAACATAAAAAAGTCACAAGAATAAATAGGGAATTTATGGATCGACTTTGGGGTAAAAAAAGATAACTGTTGGCTATTATGAATAGCCGATATAAAAACAGCCCAGAAATTAATTAACGAAAGCAAATTAGCAACAACAGTTTACAAGGCATTCGTGGCTTAGAACATATAGTTTCCTCCTAGCAACCAGAAGGAAACAGGTTTGATCCCTATTGTGAAATTGTTCTTAAGATCTCCAAAATAGACAACAAGTACTGGTTCTACCCAGAAAAGGGCATTGAGAGCGTTTCAATAAGCATTAGGCTTTCTATGCAAACGAGCTTAAACAAGAGCACCGCAAAACGGATGCCACGCTCGGCTGAGGGTGCAGTTTTGAATAAATGAAAGCTTGTCAGGCTTTTTTTTTTAGAGGTCACAGTGACCTTGACCTTTGACTTAGTGACCCAAAAATGGATGTGGCATGTAGAAATCATCAAGGTGCAGCTACATATGATTGAAGTTTTAAACTTGTAGGTTGAAGCACTTTGATTTTAGAGCCAATGTTGAAAACCTTGACAAAATGTGAAGATTTTAGCGGTGAATTAACCAGCCACCAACCTGCAGACATCTTTCATGGACATCTGAGTGGGACCCCCTGCCCGTATTCTGTTTATCAGCACTTTCAATGCCTCCTTCAGCAATGACCGGTTATCCGACATTTGAAACCCATTCCTGGAATAAGAAAGATGTCATAAAAACTTGTATTCCCCAATATAAATATGGGCTTTGCTCCGTGAAAACGGGGTAAAATGCATGTGAGTTAAGTGTCGTCTGGGATAAGCCTCCACAGTCCACACGGGCTAATAAGGGACAATACTTCATGCTTTTATGATATTTTTTTGTTTTAAGAAAGTCTTTTCTTAGAATATATACAGTTCCATAAGAAAGTGTCATTCCTGATTAGCCTGTGCGAATTGCAAAGGCTTATTTGTGACAACACCTAAAGCACATGCGTTAACTCTTCCAGTAATGGAACCGGATTTTGAAGACATTTGCAAACAGTTTGGATCCAGATGAGACGCCACAGAATGAAAAAAAATCAAAGAAGCTGCTAATTTAAGAAATTCAGCAGACGACATTTTAGCAACGACAAATTTTCCAGCATGCAAAGGGTTAAACCTCATGTTGACAGAGCATGGCTAATACTGTTATAAATCTTTGAATGTCACGTGTTTTCCCTCAGTTTTTCAATTGAGAAAACAGTTTTTCCCACTCCTCAACAAAACTTTGAAAAATTCCTTTCATGTGCTTCGTTTAATTTAATCAAAATTATTTATTTAAACTAAGTCTGATTCAAATTTTCTGGGGTTTGAAATACTGCCCTTACAGGTTTCACCAAAGCGCTTTCAAATCAATCAAGCAAAGTTATGAACTACCTGTAAAACTATATTGGTGTTGAAAGGCTGCAAATAAATTGAGAGAGAAATCAAACCCCTGTTTATAATATGCTTTTTCAGTGAAAGTTTACATTTCAATTTTAATTTTATCAGTAACATTGTGAACAAACATAAAAAATACTTTTAAATTTGTTAACTTCTATGAGGATATTAAACTCACCAAGAGAAGATGGTGAGTACAGCCTGTGTAAGGAGCTGGAAGCAAGCTCCCGTGATGACTGCCTCTGCACTGTGACTGCCTGGGCCGTCCAGAACTCCATCGTTCTCAGCAAGCAGGGTCTGAAAGTGAACAAGTTATATGTATGTTACTCTAAAATTAATCCACTAACAATACTTAAATTGTGCATAAATCCCAGTTTTATGGGACCCAACTTGACTGAATATATCCCAACAATCAGAAGACATGCTTATGGGCACAATACCCATTATAAAAACTGTGAAAAAAGCTGCTGAAATGAAAATAATATCAGATCTCCAGTCAAACCTGAGAACAGCGGTCAGTCAATGGAAATGACCATAGTGGCCGTTGTCCACAGGTGACCGTTGAATTCGGATCACAAATTTTAAGATGGTTTGTCAGTTGGTAGTATTGCTACGTCGTTACCCCACCCAGTCGTTTGCATACAGTGTAAATCAAAGGCTAATTGCCGTTAACTAAGCATAATAACAGAATTAACGTATGTGTGTATACATACGCTTAAGCACACTCTGCACTTTCGTACGTCCAACGCTCACTTGCTATAACACGCAAACTTTTTCCAGATTCAAATAGTTTCACACACTTGACTCGCTCCTCTAATGTGAGGAACTTACCTTAACCACTCATTGTTATTCCGTGATTTTGTATTCCGATTGCTTTGAAAAATGTTGTGTACACTAGAAAGCTCTTTTAAAGAATGATCCGAAAATTTTATTTTTAAATCGATACTCAATGTTGTAAGTAATAAGTACTAATTAGCGATCATTTAATAAGCGATAATTACTTTAAACGTTTCACAAACTCTGACATATTTTCTTTTGAAGATAACCCCACAATTATCCCCGGAAAAGAACCCTTAACTTCTCAACACCTTATTATTTGTTTACTTGAAGCGGACCGCTTTTATAATATCAAAGACAATTACCGCTATCAGACGATTTAACCGCAAAATAGACGGACAAATGATGTGCTGTGTTTTTAATTTTCGCAACTCGAGACAATCGACGCGCGACCGTTGATTTCAGGTCAAACATGAATTTCGAAGTTGAATATAGTGGCCGTTGGCCAATATGAACAGGTGGCCGTTATTTTCAAGTGTAATATAGAGTGTTTTTCGTCGGGGGGATTCCAGACAGACCGTTGTCTGCAGGTGACCGTTATTTTCAGGTGGTCATTAGGTCAGTTTCAACTGTATTTATTTAAAATTAATTTTCTTAATTTGTCTATGTTAATTTGAATATATAAAAATGTTCAATATCACAAATAATTTTGTCAGACCAACAAAAATTGTCATCATACAGAATTTTTAAAATCCTGCAGGTACCTGTGTACAATGATTGGAATGTTGTAAATGCTTGTAACTGTACACAATGATTGGAATGTTTTTAAAGCTTTTAACAAACAGCAAACAAGTGCATTTTTATACCTGGAAGAAACCGCTGGAGGCCTCCAGATGGTTACACAGAGCTGGCAGCAACTTCACAGCATTTGTAGCCACTTGTAAGGGAGTTAACTGATCCAGATTGGAAAACCCTACCTTCTTATCTCCCTTAGACTGAAATAAACATTGTTTATGAAGCCAACTCAAAGAAAAGGTACATGATCAGTTTGTCACAAAAAATATTAGAAAGTGTCAATGTATCACATTGTTTTCAACTGCATACAAATAAGTCACAATTCTTACTTTAAAGAATGTTTTCCTCTTTGAAGCAGAGGCCAGCAATGAATGCTCCAATTTTCTGCACAGATCTTCCATCAAGAACTGAATCTGAGGCATCTGGAGAGACAACTCTGTCACAGCCTAAAAACAAAGGGAGGCTATTTTTACATTTAGGTAGATAAGTCTGTAACCCTCTTAATAAACAAGGAAGATTATTTATATTCAGAAAGATAACTCTGTTACAGCCTAAAAACAAAGGAGGTTATTTATATTTACGTAGACAACTATGTCACAACCTTAAAACCAAGGCAGTTTTTTTTTACATTCAGGTTGACAACTCTGTAACAGCTTTAAAAACAAGGGAGGTAATTTATATTCAGGAAAACGATTCTGTAACATCCTAAAAACCAAAGAAGGCATTTGTATACAAGTCTGACATGACCTCAATCCCAGAGGAATAACTTATATTCATGTATACAACTCTGCCAGACTATTAACAACCGGAGTCATTTATTTTCGTGTAGAAAACTCTGTCCCAGCCAAAAACCATGGGAACAACTAAAATTCCTTCAAATAACTCTGTCACTGCATATGAACAGGAGGTGTACTTCATCGACAACAAGTAAATTTCTTGAAAATATTCGTGGCAAAATAAATTTAGTTTCTTTATGGGTGCAGAACTAAAAGAAAAGGTTATATAAAGGGATGTTCCTTTTCTCACTAATTTGTACCTGTGATGCATTTGCAGCAGACAATTAAATGCAAACAACATCTATTTAATGATCAAATTACATTGCAAATAAAGGTGGAATCTGTTTATGTCAAAATCTTATATAGTTTCTGAGAGGTAGCCCTCAAAAATTTGTGACAGATGGACGGACAACATAAAACTATATCTGCCAACTTTAGCGGGGATAACATCAGCAAAAATCATAAAGATTATAATTATTAACTTTGTTGGATGTTTGATATAAAAAAATGAGATGTAATAATTATAAGACACTCTATAAATTTTTTTTTTTTTTTTTAAATTGGGGAAAAAATAGATTTTAATTTTGGTGAGGGAACAGGTTTGTTTGCTTTGGGATCGGGTCCATTAAACGGCCTTTTTTAAATAGCAGAAAAAAACCTGCAGACAGATGGACAACGGTAAAGTAATATTCCTTGCCATTGGCGGGGGATGGGGGAGTAAAAACCTCATAGCCTCAAACAGCTGTAAAAGCTTACATTCAAAAGCAAGATAACACTCTCAATGCTCACAGGTGTCAACAATAAATTGCGCCATTGGCCTCTTAAAAATGTAACAAGAGGGCCATGATGGCCCTTAATCGCTCACCTGACTAACCAAATACAAACCCAACACAGTTTTCAACAAGATAAACATTCTGACCAAATTTCATAAAGATTGGATGAAAACTGTGACCTCTATTGTCTACATAAGGTTTTTTTATTATTTGACCTATTCAGTCTTGGACGTAACCCACTCGACCGTCGACCGAGTCGAGTGATTTTTGCGTCGAACGAGTGAAAATTCCTAGCCGGTAGCCCGATCAGTCGAGTGCATTTTTTCTTGTCCGAACTCAGTGACATGTCCGAAATAGATTCATATAGACGCTTATACAAAACTGCATTTGTTTTTTCCCTTGAGCAATCATTGATTAGACGCTTATCGAACAGTGTTGTAAGTCAATCTCGCGAGATGCTATAACTATTATTATTACTGGGTGGAGAACTCGCGGCGATAGATTTGTTTTAATGTCTTTTCTGCGATATTTTGAGGGCGCAATGCACAAACATCAACTATACAATGGCAATGAAGATTGCAACAAAAATTATGTGAACAGTCAATGAAATAAAAATGCCAACCCTTACGGAAAAATATTTCGGTCATGGCTTCGTTTTGTATTGGGGACTTTGATTCTGAGCCAGCGTTTCTGACTGGCTGGTAAGTGCATTTCATATGTAATGTAAAAAACAACATGCCATTCAATATCATGCTCTAACTTACAAGTATAGTTTTTAACAGATAAAATTAATCTGTTAAAAAACGAATCCTGACATTAAATTCAAATGTGTTATCATACTGCATTTTAGATGCTGGTACAATCGGCGACAAAACAGATGTGGCTTAAGTTTTTGTTTTCAGGCCGCCTTTAAGAGCATACCTGAAATGTCAGACCTGGATGTCAGTGACTCAGACAATGACCATGATTGAATGGAGATGTCTGGAGACCTTGTGTTAATTTTTTTGTCAGACATTAACAGTGAATAAAACAGAGTGTTTATTTGTTTAATCTTTATTGTACTATGCTAGTTACAAATGTAAGAGAATTAAAACTTTTATTTCGGGCTAGTTGAAATTGATTCGGACTAGTGAAATTTCTAAGCTGGTAGCCTGGCTGGGCTTGTGCCTAAAAATAAGTAATGCCAAGACTGCCTATTGACCTAGTTTTTGACCCCAGGTGACCCAAATACAATCCCAAACCAGATTTCATCAAGACAAACATTCTGACCAAATTTCATGAGGATTGGATGAAAACTGAGACCTCTATTGTCTACACAAGGTTGTTCTATTATTTGACCTAGTGACATAGTTTTTGACCCAGAATGACCCAACCCAGATTACATCAAGATAAACATTCTGACCAAATTTCATAAAGATTGGATGAAAACTGCGACCTCTTTTGTCTACACAAAGTTTTTCTTTTATTTCACCTATAGTGACCTAGTTTTTGACCTTAGGTGACCTAGTTTTTGACCCCAGATAAACCAAAAACAATCCCAACCCAGATTTCATCAAGATAAACATTCTGACCAAATTTCATAAAGATTGGATGAAAACTGTGACCTCTACTGTCTACACAAACAAATTGTTGACGGTTTTTCTATTATTTGACGTAGTGACCTAGTTTTTTACCTCAGATGACCCAAATACAATCCCAACCCAGATTTCATCAAGATAAACATTCTGACCAAATTTCATAAAGATTGGATGAAAACTGCGACCTCTGTTGTCTACACAAGGTTTTTCTATTATTTGACCTAGTTTTTGACCTAGAGACCTAGTTTTTGACCCCAGATGACCCAAATACATTCCCAAGCCAGATTTCATCAAGATAAACATTCTGACCAAATTTCATAAAGATTGGATGAAAACTGCGACCTCTTTTGTCTACACAAGGTTTTTCTATTATTTGACCTAGTTTTTGACCTAGTGACCTAGTTTTTGACCCCAGATGACCCAAATACAATCCCCACCCACATTTCATCAAGATAAACATTCTGACCAAATTTCATAAACATTGGATGAAACCTGTGACCTCTACTGTCTACACAAACAAATTGTTGATGATTTTTCAATTATTTGACCTAGTGACCTAGTTTTTGACCTCAGATGACCCAAATACAATCCCAACCCAGATTTCATCAAGATAAACATTCTGACCAAATTTCATAAAGATTGGATGAAAACTGCAACCTCTTTTGTCTACACAAGGTTTTTCTATTATTTGACCTATTATGTGACCTAGTTTTTGACCTAGTGACCTAGTTTTTGACCCCAGATGACCCAAATACAATCCCAACCCAGATTTCATCAAGATAAACATTCTGGCCAAATTTCATAAAGATTGGATGAAAACTGTGACCTCTACTGTCTACACAAACAAATTGTTGACGGACGCATGCACCCACGCACGCACGCACGACCACACAACGGACGCCGGACATCACAAGGTCAACATCAAACTGCAAAATGTAACCATAATGCCCATACTTTTTATTTTTTTAGCAGCAGGATTTATCTTCATACAAAACGTGAAACCGAATATTTGCATACCAACAAAAAAAGAATGCAAAAGAAATAATTTTTTCTGTACCTTTGTATTTTCCTCTGAGTCCAGCAAAACATTTTTAATTGATCCCGTAGCAAGAATTGTGAACACCTTTATATCCAACTCCCTGCAAAAACAAGATTATGAAATGATATATTTCTAAGAAAAAAACAGCAACAAGAGATGTGTTTGTCAGAAACACAATGCCCCCTATTGCGCCGCTTTGAAATAAAATTTCAATACATCATTTGGCAAGTTTAGAAATTATCTTCCTTTTAAAGCTTATTACTTCCCCTGGATTGTATTTTTTTACTTTGGACCTTGAAGGATGACCTTGACCTTTCACAACTCAAAATGTGCAGCTTCATGAGATACACATGCATGCCAAATATCAAGTTGCTATCTTAAATATTGCAAAAGTTATCACAAAACTTTAACCAAGGTTAAAGTTTTGGGACAGAATGACAGGCCAAAAACAATATGCCCCCGAAAAAATATTGATTAATAATTATTTCTCTATTCGGCAGTTTTCAGTGGTGGTGGGGGGGGGGGGCAAGTGACATAAACCAGAGCATTTTTATTTGCATTCAAATCTAATTTGTAAAAAACTTGCATTTTATTCACAACTTCATATAAACCCTGATTTGCTAAAAGCCTATTGAGTACATGTACACTTAAGTAGTGGTATGGAATGTTATTATGATAAATATAAAGGTTCATATGTTACCAATGCATGTGCTTGAAAATGGACATAAGTTTCTTTACTTATGTCCACTCACGCTTCCTTCAAGCAGGTTATAATTTCAATGCGGAGATGTGGCTTAAAGCTTTAAGGGCGTTTCAAAATCTTCATGTCTTAATTGAGGAAGTTAAAAAAGTCAGATGGCCTGGATTCATTCACATTAATTTTCAAATAAGGAAATCTGTGTGCAAGTTCCCTTAAATCCAAAGTAGGGATTTAGGGATTTTACCCACCCGAGTCTCAATAAATATTTCTCTTAGGAACATTATGAATATGGTTGCTTTGTCCCTAACACACAAGTACTTTCAATACATATACTGGGATACTCTGCAGATATTTCCTAGGGTTCACTGAACACAGACATTTACTGGGATACTCTGCAGATATTTCCTAAGGTTCACTGAACACAGACATTTACTGGGATACTCTGCAGATATTTCCTAGGGTTCACTGAACACAGATATTTACTGGGATACTCTGCAGACATTTCCTAGGGTTCACTGAACACAGACATTTACTGGGATACTCTGCAGACATTTCCTAGGGTTCACTGAACACAGACATTTACTGGGATACTCTGCAGACATTTTCTATGGTTCACTGAACACAGACATTTACTGAGATACTCTGCAGACATTTCCTAGGGTTCACTGAACACAGACATTTACTGGGATACTCTGCAGATATTTCCTAAGGTTCACTGAACACAGACATTTACTGGGATACTCTGCAGATATTTCCTAGGGTTCACTGAACACAGATATTTACTGGGATACTCTGCAGACATTTCCTAGGGTTCACTGAACACAGACATTTACTGGGATACTCTGCAGACATTTCCTAGGGTTCACGAACACAGACATTTACTGGGATACTCTGCAGACATTTTCTATGGTTCACTGAACACAGACATTTACTGAGATACTCTGCAGACATTTCCTAGGGTTCACTGAACACAGACATTTACTGGGATACTCTGCAGATATTTCCTAGGTTTCACTGAACACAGACATTTACTGAGATACTCTGCAGACATTTCCTAGGGTTCACTGAACACAGAAATTTACTGGGAAATTCTGCAGATATTTCCTAGGGTTCACTGAACACAGACATTTACTGGGATACTCTGCAGATATTTCCTAGGGTTCACTGAACACAGACATTTACTGAGATACTCTGCAGATATTTCCTAGGGTTCACTGAACACAGACATTTACTGGGATACTCTGCAGATATTTCCTAGGGTTCACTGAACACAGATATTTACTGGGATACTCTGCAGACATTTCCTAGGGTTCACTGAACACAGACATTTACTGGGATACTCTGCAGACATTTCCTAGGGTTCACTGAACACAGATATTTACTGGAATACTCTGCAGACATTTCCTACGGTTCACTGAACACAGACATTTACTGGGATACTCTGCAGACATTTCCTACGGTTCACTGAACACAGACATTTACTGAGATACTCTGCAGACATTTCCTAGGGTTCACTGAACACAGACATTTACTGGGATACTCTGCAGACATTTCCTGGGGTTCACTGAACACAGATATTTACTGGGATACTCTGCAGACATTTTCTACAGTTCACTGAACACAGACATTTACTGAGATACTCTGCAGACATTTCCTACAGTTCACTGAAAACAGACATTTACTGAGATACTCTGCAGACATTTCCTAGGGTTCACTGAACACAGACATTTACTGGGATACTCTGCAGACATTTCCTAGGGTTCACTGAACAAAGACATTTACTGGGACACAATAAAGACATTTACTTGGTATTCTGAAGACATTTACCAGGCTAAATAGCACATATTTACAGGCCTTTTTACAGGGACTTGTTTGCAGTTGGACAAAATGACAATTTTCAGAAAAAAATTGTCACTGATTAAAAATAGAAAAAAAACATTATATTTTAAAAAAACATAACACTCCTGATGAAGCAAAATTATAAAAACAGATCTGTTTAAGGATAATCTTTAAATCAAAAGCAGAACAAAATAGAGCTTTGTCACAGACATGACGAATACCCCCACATGCCGCAATGACACAGAATATTTTGCATGTTGTCTTCACAAAAAACAGCGGAGACCATGCTCAATGTTTAAAACGCACTAAGTGACCCCATGACCTAGTTTTTGACCCGGCATGGCCCATGTTCGAACTTGACCTACACATTATCTAGAAACAACTTCTGACCAAGTGTGGTGAAGATCGGATGAAAACTACTTAAATTAGAGAGCAGACACCATGCTGAATGTCTAAAACGTACTAAGTGACGCTGTGAATTAGTTTTTGATCTGGCATGGCCCATGTTTGAACTTGGCCTTAAGATCATATAGATAAAACTTCTGACCAAGTTTGGTGAAGATCGGATGAAAACGACTTGAATTAGAGAGCAGACACCATGCTGAATGTTAAAAAACAAACTAAGTGACCCTGTGACCTAATTTTTGGCCCGGTATGGCCCATGTTTAAACTTTGCGTAGAGATCATCTAGATAAATCTACTGACCAAGTTTGGTAAAGATATTGGATGAAAACTACTTGATTTAAAGAGCGGACAACATGCTGAACATTTAAAACACACTATGTAATCCCATTACCTAGTTTTTGACCCGGCATGACCCATTTTCAAACTTGACCTAAACATCATATAGATACAACTTCTGACCAAGTCTGGTGAAGATCGGATGAAAACTACTTGCATTAGAGAGCAGACACCATGCTCAATGTTTAAAACGCACTAAGTGACCCAGTGACCTAGTTTCTGACCTGCCATGACCCATGTTCGAACTTGGCCTAGACATCATCTAAATACAATTTCTGACCATGTTTGGTGAAGCTCTGATGAAAACTACTTGAATTAGATTGCGGACACCATGCTCAATGTTTAAAACGCACTAAGTAACCCCGTGACATAGTTTTTGACCCGGCATGGCCCATATTTGAACTTGGCCTAGACATCATCTAGATACCACATCTGACCAAGTTTGGTGAAGATCGGATGAAAACAACATGAATTAGAGAGCGGACACTTAATACGGACCGACCGACAGACAGACTGACCGACCAACAGACAGACAAGTTCACTTCTATATACCCCCCTAAACTTTGTGGAGGTATAATAATAAAGCATTTGTAACACTGTACATTGATAATTGGACTGAACAACAATGTGTTTTACTGACAAAACATTTTAAACTACCATCCTGATCCAAAAACCTGCGTGGTGTAGTGGAAGCGTGTAAGCTTTCTATAGGCCACAGGTTTATACCCCAAGAAAATCACTGATGAAAAAAAAATCGTGTTATAAAACATTATTGTAGTCTCAACATTAAAGTTGTTATAGTTTGTTGATTAAACGATTTTTTATTTAAAAATCTGTGTACAATGTCCTTGAAATCCAAGGTAGGGATTTTACCCACCTGAAGTAGGGTTTATAAGCAGCGAGGCTGGTTAAGGAAGGCTTCTCTTTTGCCCCATTCTCTGTGCCATCCTTATCTCCTGCTTGTGTACTCTGAAACGAAACCTTATTTCCATGTAATTGATCCAAATTTTAAAACATAATATGACAATATGTTTGGTAAACACACTTGTCCCATGGTGGTGGCTTCCACTTGGTGCTGTTCAGACCATTTGAATCATAATAAGTTGCTAGACAAACAGAATTATTCAAAATGGCTATCACTTGGCTAATAATATATAGTTCAAAATGGCTATTAATTGGCTAACAATATATAAATCAAAATGGCATTTTCTTGGCTAACAATATATAATTAAAAATGTATGGATGACATAGGTTGATATAGGATGGTCATAAGCAACAGCTAAGTAAAATCCATGTGCCTGTTGCAAGGGGTGTTGGCGGAAAATGAAACATTTAAATATATAAAACCACCATATAGGACATTAATTATAGTATATATTAATTATTTTAATTCCAACAAGAGATGTGTTTGTCAGAAACACAATGCCCCCTATTGCGCCGCTTTGAAATAAAATTTCAATATATCATTTGGCAGGTTTAGAAATTATCTCCCTTTAAAGGCTTATTACTTCCCTTGGATTGTATTTTTTTACTTTTGACCATGAAGAATGTCCTTGACCTTTTACCACTCAAAATGTGCAGCTTCATGAGATACACATGCATGCCAAATATCAAGTTGCTATGTTCAATATTGCAAAAGTTATGGCCAATGTTAAAGTTTTCGGATGGACGGACAGACTGACGGACAGTTCAACTGCTATATGCCACCCTACCGGGAGCATAAAAAGATGACAGTCCCTAGCTTCACTTGGAAGGACATAATAAAGAAATCATATTGATAAAAGAAACATAAATATATTGACAACTATTAAAAAGAAGTAAATCCCATGAATACACACTGCCAGCTCTCTGAGTCATAATAATACCCACCCCTGCTGCAGTCTCATTCAACTGAGAGCTGTCCCTGCTTGTGTCATCAGCATCATCAGGGGTCTTGTCTCCCTTCTTAGGCTTCCTGGGTCAGACGAAAGTCTTCTTGATTAATCTTTTAGTACATTGTTACATATATTCATGAAAATCCATCAATTTATTTATTGGTTATTGACCAAAAATAACAAGATGCGTTTGTGAAACACAATGTCCCCGTATATGACGTTTGACCTTGAAGGATGACCTTGACCCTTCACCACTCAAAATGTGCAGCTCCATGAGATACACATGCATGTCAAATATAAAATTGCTAGCTTCAATATTGCAGAAGTGACATTACATGAGCAATTGTGACCCATATATTTGACCTTGAAGGATGACCTTGACCTTGACCTTTCACCACTGAAAATGTGCAGCTCTATGAGATACACATGCATGCCAAATATCAAGTTGCTATCTTCAATATTGCAAAAGTATTCATAAAATAAGCAATTTGGGCCACATATATTTGACCTTGAAGGATGACCTTGACCTTTCAACACTCAAAATTTGCAGCTCCATGAGATACACATGCATGCCAAATTTCAAGTTGCTATCTTCAATATTGCAAAAGTATTCATAAAATAAGCGATTTGGGCCACATATATTTGACCTCTGACCTTGAAGGATGACCTTGACCTTGACCTTTTACCACTCAAAATGTGCAGCTTCATGATATACACATGCTTGCAAAATATCAAGTTGCTATCTTCAATATTGCAAAAGTATTCATAAAATGAGCGATTTTGGCCACATTTATTTGACCTCTGACCTTGAAGGATGACCTTGACCTTGACCTTTCACCAATCAAAATGTGCAGCTCCATGAAATACATATGCGTGCCAAATATCAAGTTGCTATCTTCAATATTGCAAAAGTTATTGCAAAATGTTAAAGTTGGCGTAAACAAACCAACAGACCAACAGACAGGGCAAAAACAATATGTCCCCCACTACTATAGTGGGGGACATAAACATAGAAGCTCAAACTTTTGACCTTGAAGTATGACCTTGACCAAGGGTGACTAACTTATACCTTTTGCAAATGGGCTAAATGGCCTCAACACTGTTACCAAGTTTCATGACAATCCTTCAATGGGTTTAGGAGATATAGGTTGGACACACACAATGATAGGCTCATGGGTATAGGAGATATAGGTCGGACACACAATGATAGGCTCATGGGTATAGGAGTTATAGGTCGGACACACAATGATAGGCTCATGGGTATAGTTCAGACACACAATGATAGGCTCATGGGTATAGGAGATATAGGTTGAACACACAATGATAGGCTCATGGGTATAGGAGATATAGGTCGGTCACACAATGATAGGCTCATGGGTATAGGAGATATAGGTCGGACACACAATGATAGGCTCATGGGTATAGGAGATATAGGTCGGACACACAATGATAGGCTCATGGGTATAGGAGATGTAGGTCAGACACACAATGATAGGGTCATGGGTATAGGAGATATAGGTCGGTCACACAATGATAGGCTCATGGGTATAGGAGATATAAGTCGGACACACAATGATAGGATCATGGGTATAGGAGATGTAGGTCAGACACACAATGATAGGCTCATGGGTATAGGAGATATAGGTCGGTCACACAATGATAGGCTCATGGGTATAGGAGATGTAGGTCGGACACACAAAGATAGGCTCATGGGTATAGGGGATGTAGGTCGGACACACAATGATAGGCTCATGAGTATAGGAGATGTAGGTCGTACACACAATGATAGGCTAATGGGTATAGGAGAAGTAGGTCGGACACACAATGATAGGCTCATGGGAATAGGAGATGTAGGCCGGACACACAAAGATAGGCTCATGGGTATAGGAGATATAGGTCGGTCACACAATGATAGGCTCATGGGTATAGGAAATATAGGTCGGACACACAAAGATAGGCTCATGGGTATAGGAGATATAGGTCGGACACACAATTATAGGATCAAGAAGACATGTAGCCAACACAACAATGGAGGCTCAAACCTTTGACCTTGAAGAACAACTTTGACCTTAAGTCAGTATGACTAACTCATGCCTTCTGCACATCATCTCAATGCCCTTCACATTAGAAGCAAGTTTTATTGAAATCCTTTCAAATACAATTGAACATATGAAGTTGAAACAAAGTTTTTGAGACAGACTTATCGAAAATATACACTCATTGTGAATATTTTTGTTCCCTCATTAGGTTAGAACTAGATAAATCTGACAACAGTCTAAAAAATCTGAGGTCTGCACAAAATATAATATAGATACTATAGACAATGTAAACACAAACAATTAATTACTGAACGATTACATGTTCAGGTGAGCTAATCCAACTCAAACACAATAGGGCGAATAGCCCCTAAGTGCTCACATGAGGTCACATGAAGACACCAATAGCTGAAGACTTGACCTGATAGATGGCACAAACTTAAGAGAATGATTGTTTAGACATAGAGAACACACAAGGGGCTTAAGGTCAAAGTTGACTTTTAACCTTTAAGTCTGACCTTAACCTTTAAGGTATTGAGACGGGTGATATATACTACATTCAGTCTTTTTGTGATATAAATTTAAGGTGTGTTACATTAATGATGAATTAAACAAGAGCACCGCATAACGAGTGCCACGCTCGGCTGCGGGTGCAGTTTTGAATAGATGAAAGCTTGTAAGATTTTTTTTTCTTTAAAGGTCACAGTGACCTTGACCTTTGACCTAGTGACCCAAAAACGGGTGTGGCATGTAGAACTCATCAAGGTGCAGCTACATATGAAGTCTCAAAGTTGTAGGTTGAAGCACTTTGATTTTAGAGTCAATGTTCAAAACCTTGACAAAACGTTAAGGTTTTAGCTCGACGCGGACAGAGGACACGACGACGGACACGACGAGCTGGCTACGACAATACCTCGGGTTTTCTTCAAAAACAGCCGAGCTAAAAATAACAGTCTGGACAATCTGTTTTACAGTCAAAGTTGACCTTTGACCTCTACGTATGACCCTGCCCTAGAAGTTGTCTTAGATGTAACATAAGCTTTATTTATTCCTAGAGTGGTAACAAGGTTTTTTCTAAGATTTGACTTAGTTTTTGAACGCATGTGACTCAGATTCTACCTCAGCCAAGAAATTCTCAAGATGAACAATCTGATCAAGTTTAACAAGACTGTGTCATAATTATGTCCTCTAAAGTTGTAACAACAATATATAACAATATATACATAGATACTAAATTAATTCTTATTGTGAATAGATCTAAGATTGAATGCCATTCTAGTAAATTTAGCTAAATTAATTAATATCTTCTTATTCGAAGTAGACATAAGTTGCTTTAATTTTATAATAGAAGGCCAGTGTGGATAATATTAAGGTAACAACAGTTTTCTTACATCTCTATATAATGGACATGTTAATAAAAAAAAGGGGTTTCTTTCTCTATTGCACCCATATTAAACCTTTCACTTACTCTTACGCTTAATATCTACCTTCCTCAATGAATAGTGAGTGTACAGAACAGCGAGGTCTAGTCAAAATATTTATATATAAATAGTTTTCAAAATCAAAATTTGATTTAAATAAACGATAAGTATCAAGTTTGGGAAAGTTAACAATATCACTAACCAATGTTTGAATAGTGATGTCCTTTATACATTGACAGATACATTTAACATCACTAGTGTTTATCTCAGATTTATAATTGCAAAAAAGACAATCCTAATTCCTGGAGCAACAGCCTTAGTTTATTACCCTAGTTAGTAATATGCAAATTAACATCATCTAAATCTAGCAATAATTTGATAAGTAAGGAATCTGGATTTTTTTTATTTCAAACCAAAATTTAATGATAGGCATCTTTTTTATACACAAGAAAGGAAAACAACCAAACTCACTATACACTGCAGCGGATGTAGTTTGTGGCTGAACAGACAGTGTCTAGTTTAAAAAACAAGAAATGTGTTTGTCAGAAACACATCCCCCTAATGCGCCGCTTTTTTTGTTGACCTTTGACTTTGAAGGATGACCTTGACCTTCACCACTCAAAATGTGCAGCTCCATGAGATACACATGCATGCCAAATATGAAGTTGCTGTGTTCAACATTCAAAAGGTTATGAAAATTTATGTTTTTTTATATTTTGACCTTTGACCTTGACGGTTGACTTTGACCTTGACCTTTTACCACTCAAAATGTGCAGCTCCACAAGAAGTAAGAGATTGATTGGAGAAATGAATTTTAAAAAAATAATTGACCTTTTACCTTGAAGGATGACCTTGACCTTTCACCACTCAAAATGTGCAGCTCCACGAGATACACGTGCATGCCAAATATGAAGTTGCTGTGTTAAATATTAAAAAATTTATGATAAAATTTTAACGAAGGTTAAAGTTTTAGGAAAGAAAAATACAATGATATTTGACCTTTGACCTTGAAGGATGACCTTGACCTTGACTTTTCACCACTCCAAATGAGCAGCTCCATGAGATGCACATGCATGGTAAATATCAAGTTGGTATGTTCAATATTGCAAAAGTTATCAAACTTTAACCAAGGTTAAAGTTTTTGACAGAATGACAGACAGACAGGAAGAAAACAATATACCCCCCCGATCTATCCATCCGGGGGCATAAAAATCAACTGCTTTCTCTATGTCAGGGCTGTGATAGAATCCCCAAATCTTAGTAACGTAGGTCAATATTGGCAAAATCATAGCATCAAAAAGTGGTGACAGTGGGAACAAGGTTTTCCTAAGATTTGATGAAGTTACCAAGTATTTGAACGCACATGACCTAGATTTGAACTCAGCCTTTTATTTACATAATTAATTAATTCTGACAAAGTTTCATCAAGATTGAGACATAAATGTGGCTTCTTGAGTGTAAAAAAGGTTTTTTACAAGTTTTTTACCTGGGGACCTTGTTTTTGGATTGACATGACCCAGATCAAAGCCAGGCCTTGATACAACCAAGATAAACATTCTGACGATGTTTGGATACAAAAAATGTTGCCTCTAGAATGGATACCAGGTAAAAGTTGACAATGCACCACACACACACCCTACATAGCCATTCTGACGAACGCCAGACAAAAGGAGACCCCAATAGCTCACCTTTATCACTTTGTGCTCAGGTAAGCTGAAAATGTATTGTTAGACGTTTTTTGTGCTCAATAAACCTTTTACTTTGAAAATTAAGTCATACAATAAATAGTAGTTATAAGATAAGCAACCCTTACTTTGCCTTTTTACCCTTCTTGCTGTCCCCTTTACCAGTTGTTACAGAATGAGTCACTGGCTTCAGAGATTCGTCAAGGTCAAAATTGGCTAACTGGGGCTTGAAAGTTGGGTACACTGAAAACAGTAGCATGCATTAATAATAAACATTCCATTTACATACACCTGAAGAACTTTGTTACTGAAAAGTTTTTTTAATCAGATTTTTTACGATATCTTACAATGTTCAGTTATTCTACACAGAACTTGGAAAGTTACCATTAGATTTGCAATAATTAAATGTAGCAGGTGTATATAATTTGTCACATTTAAGATCAGTGTAACAAGCAAATTCTTTGAATTCATATCTCCACCAAATTAATTTTTTTGACAGACGGATGGAAAGACTAACAGATGGACCCACGGACTGACAAAGCCAATTCTTTATCCCTCTGCCTTTGGCAGGGAATAAAAAATTTTTAAATATTTGGTAATACACTGGTATACTCTGACCTGCAAGGCATTTCAGCAGTATTTTCTGCATTTCTGTTATATTCTGCAGCCTGGTGATCACTTTGGCCTTGATTTCTGGATCAGACTGACCAGCAAACCCATTTACGACCTGTTAAATACCCATGGAGGCATTAGCATACAGGAATGTAAAAACGCCAACAACAGCAATAATTTATTGATGTAAATGTGAAATGCAAGGCTTGACATTGCTTTATGTTGTAAAATATTTCCAAAAAAGTTACATAGTAATTGAAGAGCACTTAAATGCCAATTAGTTTGCATTATAATTATCAAGTCTTATTTCAGAAAGTTGTCTCCTACTGAAGGATACTTCCTTTTTTTTTAATTTGATCCACCTTCTATGGAAATGGACTTATTGCAAGTGCGCACATGCTAGGAACAATACTGTCCCCTTGTATTGTATTTTTCTTTTCAAGGAAGTTCTTTTTTAGCGACAATCCAGTTAAGCCGGAAAGTGCCTTCCCTGATAAGCCCGTGCGGTCCAACTTTTCAGAGCACAGCTCATTTAGTTTTTTGGGAAGATTCTTCGTTAAGAAGATACTTTATTCAAACGAAAAATTCCATTGATCGGGACGCACTTAACCCACATGCATTAAGCCCAGTTTTCCAAGAACGGGGTTCATAGTTTACCTCAATGAACCAGTTGATGGTGTAGAACAGAGAGGACACAATAATGTTCTTCTCCCTCTGTGACAGGGGATCAAGCTTCTCATATACCGTCTCCCTGGTCAGAAACACCGCACAGCCTGTAGAAAACCGCCTATTTAGTTAGAGTGTGATTTTTAAGGATAAAAGCCGTCAAAATGTTTTATCAATATTGCCCAGGAAGGTGATTTTTAAAGTCTATGTCTAGCTCTCTTTGCTTAAGTTTGCAACGCAAAAGATTAATTTATATCACTTTTAAAGAGGTCTACCTAAGTATCATCTCTGCAAAGTTTCAACAAAAACATCATCATTACTGCTACCAGCAGCAACATAAAAACATCAATATCAACATATTTAAATGAAAGCAAATGACCCAGTTCATCATAATATTATCATCCTCGTCATCTTCATAATAGACATCATCATTTGCGATATCATCAACTGCATTCATGTTATAATGCCTCCCTCTGGACAAACGGGGTTTAATGCTTGTGCCTTAATTGTCTTTAAAGATAAGCCTGTGAAGTCTGCACCGGCAAATCAGGGACATGACTTTCCACCATTGTTGCATTTTTAATTTAAAGAAAGTATCATCTAAGCCATAATCTAATTCTCTCGGAAAGTGTCCTCACTGATTAGCCTGTGCCAAGTGCACAGGCTGATCTAGGAAGACAATGACTGCACATGCATAATTTAAACACTGTTTTCACAGAATGAGGCTCATACTCATTATGCTCTTACTGAGCAGTGCGTCTATATTATCCAGGGTCCCATGCATGAGGCTCATACTCATTATGCTCTTACTGAGCAGTGCGTCTATATTATCCAGGGATGCTCTTACCGAGCAGTGCGTCTATATTATCCAGGGTCCCATGCATGAGGCTCATACTCATTATGCTCTTACTGAGCAGTGCGTCTATATTATCCAGGGTCCCATGCATGAGGCTCATACTCATTACGCTCTTACTGAGCAGTGCGTCTATATTATCCAGGGATGCTCTTACCGAGCAGTGGGTCTATATTATCCAGGGTCCCATGCATGAGGCTCATACTCATTACGCTCTTACTGAGCAGAGCGTCTATATTATCCAGGGATGCTCTTACCGAGCAGTGGGTCTATATTATCCAGGGTCCCATGCATGAGGCTCATACTCATTACGCTCTTACTGAGCAGAGCGTCTATATTATCCAGGGATGCTCTTACCGAGCAGTGGGTCTATATTATCCAGGGTCCCATGCATGAGGCTCATACTCATTATGCTCTTACCGAGCAGTGCGTCTATATTATCCAGGGATGCTCTTACCGAGCAGTGCGTCTATATTATCCAGGGATGCTCTTACCGAGCAGTGCGTCTATATTATCCAGGGTCCCATGCATGAGGCTCATACTCATTATGCTCTTACCGAGCAGTGCGTCTATATTATCCAGGGATGCTCTTACCGAGCAGAGCGTCTATATTATCCAGGGATGCTCTTACCGAGCAGTGCGTCTATATTATCCAGGGTCCCATGCATGAGGCTCATACTCATTATGCTCTTACCGAGCAGTGCGTCTATATTATCCAGGGTCCCATGCATGAGGCTCATACTCATAACGCTCTTACTGAGCAGAGCGTCTATATTATCCAGGGATGCTCTTACCGAGCAGTGGGTCTATATTATCCAGGGTCCCATGCATGAGGCTCATACTCATAATGCTCTTACCGAGCAGTGCGTCTATATTATCCAGGGATGCTCTTACCGAGCAGTGGGTCTATATTATCCAGGGTCCCATGCATGAGGCTCATACTCATAATGCTCTTACCGAGCAGTGCGTCTATATTATCCAGGGATGCTCTTACCGAGCAGTGCGTCTATATTATCCAGGGTCCCATGCATGAGGCTCATACTCATTATGCTCTTACCGAGCAGTGCGTCTATATTATCCAGGGTCCCATGCATGAGGCTCATACTCATTATGCTCTTACCGAGCAGTGCGTCTATATTATCCAGGGTCCCATGCATGAGGCCCATACACATAATGCTCTTACCCAGCAGTGCGTCTATATTATCCAGGGTCCCATGCATGAGGCTCATACTCATTATGCTCTTACCGAGCAGTGGGTCTATATTATCCAGGGATTCTCTTACCGAGCAGAGCGTCTATATTATCCAGGGTCCCATGCATGAGGCTCATACTCATTATGCTCTTACCGAGCAGTGCGTCTATATTATCCAGGGATGCTCTTACCGAGCAGTGGGTCTATATTATCCAGGGTCCCATGCATGAGGCTCATACTCATTATGCTCTTACCGAGCAGTGCGTCTATATTATCCAGGGTCCCATGCATGAGGCTCATACTCATTATGCTCTTACCGAGCAGTGCGTCTATATTATCCAGGGTCCCATGCATGAGGCTCATACTCATTACGCTCTTACTGAGCAGAGCGTCTATATTATCCAGGGATGCTCTTACCGAGCATTGCGTCTATATTATCCAGGGTCCCATGCATGAGGCTCATACTCATAATGCTCTTACCGAGCAGTGCGTCTATATTATCCAGGGATGCTCTTACCGAGCAGTGGGTCTATATTATCCAGGGATGCTCTTACCGAGCAGTGCGTCTATATTATCCAGGGTCCCATGCATGAGGCTCATACTCATAATGCTCTTACCGAGCAGTGCGTCTATATTATCCAGGGTCCCATGCTGGCGTTCTTCACACACCCTCAAAAGCCTCACTGATGGGGCCAGGCAGAGGGGGTCTGTCAGACTACTGGAACAGAAATTACAGTATGATTTTTTAACAAAACTTTAAGATTATATAAAAATGTCCCAGGTACAGAAGTTAACATGCTTAAAAAGGGCCATAACTCTACTGATGTCATATGAAACTGCACTTCATTAGCAAGGTGTCTGTTTGGCAAATTGATTAATATTTGTGTAAATTTAAGACACATTCTTTTAGAGATATGAGCAACACAAAAATCTGACACAGATGGACAAAAAAGGACGCATCTATGTGCCCTTAAAATAAAAAATAAAAACATCACTTTATAGGAAGATTATTAAAGAATGTAAATAGCCCACGGATGTTCTCACCTCTCAGTGTATGCAGTGAGTGCAGTCTTCCTGCCACACTTCTGTACGACCAGGGGCAGTATGTTGATGGCTAGGGCTCCCTCCGTGTCATCATCAAGTCCATACAGACAGTCCATAGGGATGTTACCACTCCTGTCAAAGGTTGGGACCATAGTTATACATTTGAGCCGTGCTCTGTGAAAACAGGGTTTCATGCATGTGCGTAAATTGTCGTCCCTGATTAGCCTGTGCAGTCAGCACAAGCTATACAGGGATTAAACTTTCAGCCGAAACTGAATTGTTGTTTAGAAGAGTCTTTATATAAACAAAAAATGTCCATTAAAGAGTAAAGCATTGTCCCTGATCAGCCTGTGCAAACTGTATATGTTAATCTGGGACAATACTTTACACACATGAATTAAACCCCTTCAGCCTGTGCAAACTGTATATGTTAATCTGGGACAATACTTTACACACATGAATTAAACCCCTTTTTCTCAGAGCAAGGTCAATTAACTTAGTCGCACTTTAGATTTATCACAAGACTCCAATGACACAGCTCCTTTTAAAACAGATGCCTTCAACAGTTAGTTTGTGTACTGTTTTAGTTGATGTAAGTACTATTGATGTTTGCTAAACATGCATGCCAACCCACTTGCTGCCAAGTCTTTAGCATGTGCAGTTATTCCATATTTTTAAGATTGCATTCCCCAGTGACCTAAACACTTGATCACAATTCAACAGGAGTCTCCCTCCCTTCAAGATTAACCAGCAGATCAATTTATATGATGCAAAGTGTTTTTAAGATAATTTATGGGGGAAAAAAAGTCATGTAAAAAAACTCTATTACCTTGACCTTTGACCTGACGAACTGAACACATATGGGAGTCTTCCTTCCCATTTAAGAAACCAACATACCAATTTGGATGACCGTAGACCAAAGCGTTCTATACATATCTTGTGGAAACCAATTTCATGATACAAGCTCTTGTTGAATTGACCTTTGCCCTTTCCCCCCAAAACAAACCAGTAAAGCAATTTGCATGATTTTAGGTCAAACTGTTCTTCAGATATCAAGCAGAAACATATTTCGAGTTACAAGCCTCTTTGACCTGTTGACCTCAAAATTAATAAGCACATCTCCTTGCAAGTGACCATCATATTAATCTGCATGATTGTAGGTTAAAGTGTTCTCTAATTCTTGTGCAGAAACGAATAAGAAAGACCAACCAACTCTCCATGTGACAGATGCCAAAGCAATACAGTCTGCATACCCCCAATTCTTCGAAGGGATCATAATTTAAAGACATCACAAGATCATTTTTGTATGTAACAAGATGTTGCTAAGTTAAACTCACTCGGTCGGCTTGTTATCTTCTATATCCACCACAAAGGATTCTTGGAAATCCACCGTCAAGTTTTCACTGATCCAACTCTAAATGTGAAAAATATTCATAGCATCTACAGGTTTTCTAGACAATTTGATAAATGTTATCAGTTATAACAGAAACCATTATTAAGACCCCCCCCCCCCCAAAAAAAAAAGAGAAAAGAAACTAAACTGATAAAAAATGTTGTACCAATTTTATTTTCCGAAATGATGTATAATATAATTGGCTATTTAAAAAAAGTCAAACTTATGTTTACTTTAAGAGTTAATTGAATGTATCTAGTAAATACTTCCTAAATAAACATGTTTTAAAAAGAATAAACAGAAAGGGCACAATTTCAATATCTACTTACTTCAATGTCAGCTTTAAATTGTATTGTATTGTTAATGGGTTAATGGTAAATCAAATCTTGGAATAAGGCCAATCCCACCCCATACACAAGGGTGTGATTTAAGAACCACTTCAGAGGAGGAAAATACCCTTCCCAGTTTACAAGGTTCAACATTCATTTTTATATAGATCAAGCAAAATTACTAATACATAATAACTAATTGCAGAATAATATGACATTACAAAATGAGAAAAAAAAAGGAAAAGAAAAGGAAAGAAAAATATGTGTTTTTGTTGGATTTATCATACTATATTACCAAATGAGGAAATCAGATAAAAAGAGGCCAAAGCAAACCCGTCCCATACCTCTACATTGCTGACGAGCTTTCCCTGCGCAACTATTGACGAGAGCTCATCCAGGAAGAGAGCATACGCCTCAGGTGACTTGGCGCTGCTGGATCGCACCAGGGTGAGAAGGGAGACAACCTGGTTGTAGAGGTCAGCTTCTAGAGTGTCCGGTGTGCTAGAGTTACCACTGCTCTCAGGGCCAGCAGGCTGACTGAAATAGTTAATGGCTAGAAACTAAAGCGGAAAGTGTCGTCCCTGATTAGCCTGCGCAGACAATATGCTTTATTGTCAATATGCAGTTGACAGACTGAAAGAGTCAACCTTCTACTGATACACATTTACACAATTTGTAGTACCATGACAATCAAAAGGTTTCATTTCCAACCCTAAGATACTGATGAGCAGCAATCAGTATAAAACCTGAACAGCCTGCGAGAAACTTGCAGGCTGTTCTTGTTTTATGCTGGTTGCATAGAGTTATTTTCACTTTGCTTCTGAGCAGGAAATAGTTTACTGCTAGAATCTCACAATGTGACCATGGTTGTCCAGACGTATCTTGCGGGTGCAGACCGCTCATCTATTTTTCTTTTTTAAAGGTGTAGGGACCTATCCCAATTTCAATCACAAAGGAGGGAGGGATGGAGTGGAGAGGGGTGTATAGTGTGGGTGTGTGGTCATTTATTACATTATCTTCCAAAAATGCCAAAAAAATGCCAAAAAAAAAAAATTTAGGGGGGGGGGGGGGGATTCTTGGGTGGGATGGTTGGACGGTATTTCAAAAATAAAATAATAAAAATAAATATTTGTGTTTTTTAACCATGTTTGAAAAAAAACAAGAGCTGTGTTTGTCAGAAACACAATGCCCCCTATTGCGCCGCTTTGAAAAAAAAAAAATTGTGTTTTTTTTACCTTTGACCTTGAATGATGACCTTGACCTTGAACTTCCACCACTCAAAATGTGCAGCTTTATGAGAACGCCGCTTTGAAATATTATTTTTTTGACCTTTGACCTTGAAGGATGACCTTGACCTTGAACTTCCACCACTCAAAATGTGCAGCTTCATGAGAACAGCGCTTTTGATTTTTTTTTTTTTTTTTTGACCTTGAAGGACGGACAGACGCCATATATTTGACAGTTGACCTTGAAGGATGACTTTGACCTTCACCTTTCACCACTCAAAATGTTCAGCTCCATGAGATACATGTGCTCCATGAGCAAATGTGCATGCCAAATATCAAGTTGCTATCTTCAATATTGAAAAAGTTATGGTCAATGTTAAAGTTTTCGGACGGACATACCCCATAAATTTGATATTTGACCTTGAGGGATGACCTTGACCTTGAATTTTCACCACTCAAAATGTGCAGCTCCATGAGATACACATGCATGCCAAATATCAAGTTGCTATCTTCAAAAGTGAAAAAGTTATGGCCAATGGTAAAGTTTTTTTCGGACAGACTTGACTGACATACTGACGAACAGTTCAACTGCTATATGCCACTCTACCGGGGGCATACAAATTATTTTTTTGGG
Source organism: Dreissena polymorpha (assembly GCF_020536995.1). Taxonomy (NCBI): domain Eukaryota; kingdom Metazoa; phylum Mollusca; class Bivalvia; order Myida; family Dreissenidae; genus Dreissena; species Dreissena polymorpha. Next base: position 43,022,395 of record NC_068359.1, on the reverse strand, counting down.
TTGGGGGTGGGGGGGGGGGGGGTAAGTGTGAGGGTGTGGTGGTCATTTATTAGATGATCTTTAATTTAAAAAAAAACAATGGGGGGATTGAGGGGGAATTCGGGAGGGGGGATTCGGAGGGGCGTGGGGGATGGTTTGGGTGGAGTCTATTGTGGTATGTCAGGTAAGAGTTGTTTTGTCAAAGTATCAATCAAATCTAATCATAAATAAAGAAGTTATGGCAATTTTAGCAAAATTTTATAATTTGACCTTGAGAGTCAAGGTCATTCAAAGGTCAAGGTAAAATTCAACTTGCCAGGTACAGTACCCTCATGATAGCATGAAAGTATTTAAAGTTTAAAAGCAATTGCCTTGATACTTTAGAAGTAAAGTGGATCTAAACACAAAATGGAACCATATATTCAAAGTTACTCAGTCAAAAAAGGGCCATAATTCCGTAAAAATGACAACCAGAGTTATGCAACTTGTCCTTTACTGTCCCCTTATGATAGTTTGCGAGTGTTCCAAGTATGAAAGCAATATCTATGATACTTTAGGGGTAAAGTGGACCAAAACGCAAAACTTAACCAAATTTTCAAGTATAAAGGGCCCATAATTCCGTCAAAATGCCAGTCAGAGTTACATAACTTTGCCTGCACAGTCCCCTTATGATAGTTAGTAAGTGTTGCAAGTATGAAAGCAATAGCTTTGATACTTTAGGAAAAAAGTGGACTTAAACACAAAACTTAACCAAATTTTCAATTTTCTAAGTATAAAAAGGGCACATAATTCTGTCAAAATGCCGGTCAGAGTTACATAACTTTGCCTGCACAGTCCCCTTATGATAGGTAGTAAGTGTTGCAAGTATGAAAGCAATAGCTTTGATACTTAAGGAATAAAATGGACCTAAACACAAAACTTAACCAAAATTTTCAATTTTCTAAGTATAAAAAGGGCACATAATTCTGTCAAAATGCAAGCCAGAGTTATCTAACGTTGCCTGCCCAGTCCCCTCATGATAGTAAGTGTACCAAGTTTGAATGCAATAGCATTGATACTTTATGAGAAGTGGACCTAAACACAAAACTTAACCGGACGCTGATGCCGACGCCAAGGTGATGACAATAGCTCTTTTTTTTTTCAAAAAATAGATGAGCTAATAAAAATAATTAAATACATTTAAAATAAGTGTTATTTATTGGCCAATTAAAATTTATGCTATGTACTCATAAATGCATGGGTAACCATAACTTTGTGGTCTAAAAGAAGTTATATTATTTCCATTTATGCATCCAAAAAACCCTGTGAAAAGTGCTTATACTGTTAACTGAAATTTGAATTTTAACAATATTTTAATAATAAAAAATCTTAGTTAAAGCACACCAGTATATCACTAGGTCATCTGAACCATAATTTGATGAGATAAAAACACATACAATTTAATAAACAAGACCACCGCATAGCGGGTGCCAACGCTCGGCTGCGGGTGCAGTTGTGAACAAGAGCACCGCCTTGCGGGTGCAGACCGCTCATCTATTTTCTTTTTAAAGGTGAAGGGACTCTCATTTTCAATCACAAAGGAGGGAGGAGTGGAGTGAAGAGGGGTGTATAGTGTGGGGTTGTGGACATTTATTACATTATCTTCCAAAAAAGCGAATGGTGCGATGGTTGGACGGTATTTCAAACATAACCGTTTTAAAAAAAAAATGGGGGGGGGGGTATAGTGTGAGGGTGTGGTGATAATTTGTGAGATGATCTTAAAAAAAAAAAAAAAAAAAAAAAATTGGGGGGGGGTGGGGTGGGGGGGTGGGGTGGGGGTATAGTGTGAGGGTGTGGTGGTCATTTGTGAGATGATCTTAAAAAAAAAAAAAAAAAAAAAAAAAATTAGGGGGGGAGGAGGGGGGAGGGGGGGAGGGAGGGCACGGGGGATGGTTTGGGTGAAGTCTATTGTGGTATGTCAGGTAAGAGTAGTTTCATCAAAGTATCAATCAAATCTAATCATAAATAAAGAAGTTATGGCAATTTTAGCAAAATTTAATAATTTGACCTTGAGAGTCAAGGTCATTCAAAGGTCAAAGTAAAATTCAAGTTGCCAGGTACAGAAACCTCATGATAGCATGTAAGTATTTGAAGTTTGAAAGCAATAGCCTTGATACTTCGAGTGGATCGAAACACAAAATTTAACCATATATTAAAAGTTACTAAGTCAAAAAAGGGCCATAATTCCGTAACAATGACAACCAGAGTTATGCAACTTGTCCTTTTACTGTACCCTTATGATAGTTTGTGAGTGTTCCAAGTATGAAAGCAATATCTATGATACTTTAGGGGTAAAGTGGACCAAAACATAAATCTTAACCAAATTTTCAATTTTCTAAGTATAAAGGGCCCATAATTCCGTCCAAATGCCAGTCAGAGTTACATAACTTTGCCTGCACCGTCCCCTTATGATAGTTCATAAATCTTTCAAGTTTGAAAGCAATAGCTTTGATACTGTAGGAATAAAGTGGACCTAAACACAAAACTTAATCAAATTTTCAATTTTCTAAGTATAAAAAGGGCACATAATTCTGTCAAAATGCCAGTCAGAGTTACATTACTTTGCCTGCACAGTCCCCTTATGATAGTTAGTAAGTGTTGCAAGTATGAAAGCAATAGCTTTGATGCTTAAGGAATAAAATGGACCTAAACACAAAACTTAACCAAAATTGTCAATTTTCTAAGTATAAAAAGGGCACATAATTCTGTCAAAATGCATGCCAGAGTTATCTAACTTTGCCTGCCCAGTCCCCTCATGATAGTAAGTAAGTGTACCAAGTTTGAATGCAATAGCATTGATACTTACTGAGAAAAGTTGAACTAAACGCAAAACTTAACCAAAATTTTCAATTTTTTAAGTATAAAAAGGGCACATAATTCTGTCAAAATGCACGCCAGAGTTATCTAACTTTGCCTGCCCAGTCCCCTCATGATAGTAAGTAAGTGTACCAAGTTTGAATGCAATAGCATTGATACTTTCTGAGAAAAGTGGACCTAAACGCAAAACTTAACCGGACGCCGACGACAACGCCAACGCCGACGCCGACGCCAAGGTGATGACAATAGCTCATAATTTTTTTTCAAAAAATAGATGAGCTAATAAATGAAAGCTTGTCAGGTTTTTTTTAGAGGTCACAGTGACGTTGACCTTTGACCTAGAGACCCAAAAATTGGTGTGGCATGTAGAACTCATCAAGGTGCAGCTACATATGAAGTTTCAAAAATGTAGGTGGAAGCACTTTGATTTTAGAGCCAATGTTAAGGTTTTAGCACAACGCCTAGGGAGCACAGCGGACGACACGATGAGGTGGCTATGAAAATACCTCGGGTTTTTTCCGAAAAACAGCCGAGCTAAAAATTACTACCAAATGATTATTTTAAGATTAAAATAGTAACTTGCCTTTAAAAAAAATCTCTGTTTTAGATAATTTTTCTATAGTCAAGGTCACAATTATAGTTCTTTCTCTAGTTTGATATTTGTCACTTAAATATTACTTATTTCTTTGAAACATATGTGTACAATGCTAACATCTAAAAATACAAGTCAGTGTTACATTTTGCATACAAGTATTGCTTTTTATTGATGTCTTCAAAGCAGCATATAATTTAAGATTCTGTTTTAAATTTATTAACTAATACTCGTAATGACTGAATTGAATTAACATGTTGAAACAAGAGATTGCCAAGTAGGGCTGCAACGAATCCAAAAAATTTGTTCGAATCCTAATCCGAATCCAAATATGGTTTCTTCCAGTTTTTCGGATCCGGATTCCTCAGATAAGTGAAAATGATAATTGTCTGTCTAAATTTAAAAAAAATGTTTTAGAAGTATAATTTGACAACAAAACATTAAACATTTATCAACAAAAAAAGTTCTCGTTTAAAATTGTAGCAATGCCAAAATAAAACGAAACCTAACACTTATTCACTTTATAGTTTGTTGTTAACATACACTTTTCACTGTTCATACAGTTTGATGTTTGTTTTCACAAAAATTAACATTTCAACATTGCCAGGTGCAGACAAGCCCTATAAGAACTGACGGGGTCTCCTGTTGTTGAGAAGATTCTCTCACTGGGAATTGAGGTTCCTTGCATCACAAGATTACATTTAAGCTTAGTATATGACGAAAGATGCTTTCAAGACCATACATGATGAAGGAACACAATTTGACAGGTTGCGAAATTAGGAAAAATTTACCTGAATAACATTCCAGCCACACTCGAGCCACTACCGTTGTTTTTAATACAACTCAGAAAGACAATAAGGATTGAAAACTTACTTATTGCCATTAGGAATTGCATTTGTAAGATTGTAAATTCTCCATGATTTCGAATCAGTTTTACTTTCGGGAAGGATCTCAAATGATCTGCTCTGCTATTTGACTGTCACACGTCAATAAATATCGACTATTATACGTATCTTTTATCTTTTGAAAGAACCAGTCTGTATAAAAAACAATACTTGTGAAAACAGCACTAGGTTACATACAACTATGAAAATAAATATTTGGAACCGAAATTTCCAGGGATGGATCTGTACCCGCGAATCTGAAGTTGGATCCGATATCATCGGATATTTCGGGTACCCGTTGCAGCCCTTTTGCCAAGCAATATAGTCCCCCAACGGTGAAACTCCATCATTTTCAGTATTTTGTATATATTTATATTTGTTGCCATAGCAACCAGAATTCTTGACGTAGGAACAAAATGCTATGACGTGCATAATCTCCATATTGTCATTTATCCATATTTCAAGTTTCATGAACAAATATGAAGAACTTTAAAAGTTATCGCACAATCCAGAAAAGTGTGACAGAGCGCAAACCAGAAGTCCCCTCCGGTTTCACCGGTAGGGGACAAAAACATGTATTTTAGGTAGGCTATTCAACTAACCTTAAACTCTATGATAAAGATATGTGACTGCACAGGCTTATCTGAGACGACACTATAAGCACATGTATTTAACCCCCTTATCACAGAGCATGACTTAATGGGATAAGCATGTGCCAAGAGTGTTGATAAGACCATAGAAATTAGGGTGGTCCAACATTACTGAATTTGAGATTCTAAACTTGAAAATTATTTAGTTATTTGTTACTTAATAAACAATGATAGGCACTCACTAGCATTACAATAACAAAATCAAAATTATTTTGATTCTAACATGAAATGCGTTGAGTTTTTTTAGAAATACTTTAATTTGTTGCGTTTAATTCCCTTTTTGATATCAGCACCAGAACTTCATTCTAATTGTGTTTTAGGAAAGTTCAACAACTATATTTCATGACACGCAAGACACTTGCAGAGTCTGAAATGAATTACAAAAAGAGGCATAATTTTGGGTGGGTACAGGTGTAGGACTTAGGTCTTGGTCAGTGACTGCCTATTAAGACTCTGATTACTTATGTTAGGTTTCATTTTAAAATCTGTAGTAGATACAGATAATTAGTTGTTGCAAAAGTGCAAAGCGTCATTATTCTGCTAAACTGCAGGTCAAAGTTATGACACTTGGTAAAGAACAACATAATAACCAGACACACATGTATCAATTGAATAACTGCAGTAGAAACGGCAACACAGAATAGCTTCTAACAAACCTTTATCTTTTCGAAACCCAATATGGCTTAATTAGACTGCAGAAAATAAACTTCAAGAACAGAACTTTGGCAAAGCCACCTGATTCTTTAAAAACAGATCTAACGGTCTATGTTCAAAATATTTTAATTAACATACATCCTCAGTTTGCATACCTTTTCTCTGCCACACAGGTCACTATCATTACAGCCCCTATTACACCCATCCTCTTGTACCTAAAACATGCAAGTAGCATGAAAATTTTTTATTCGCATTTGGGACAAATGCGCATAAAGTGTGGGCTCACTTAGCCTTTGCAGTCGGCAAAAAATAATCAAAGACGACACTTTCCTCATAGACTGAATTTACATTACGAAGAGACATCCTTTGAACGTTAAATACCATAAAAGAAAAACTTGTTGTCCCACATTAGCCTGTACAGATTGCATTAAGTTCCGCATTAGCCTGTACAGATTGCATTAAGTCCCGCATTAGCCTGTACAGATTGCATTAAGTCCCTCATTAGCCTGTACAGATTGCATTAAGTCCCACATTAGCCTGTACAGATTGCATTAAGTCCCGCATTAGCCTGTATAGATTGCATTAAGTCCCCCATTAGCCTGTACAGATTGCATTAAGTCCCCCATTAGCCTGTACAGATTGCATTGTCCCCCATTAGCCTGTACAGATTGCATTGTCCCCCATTAGCCTGTACAGATTGCATTAAGTCCCCCATTAGCCTGTACATATTGCATTAAGTCACGCATTAGCCTGTACAGATTGCATTGTCCCCCATTAGCCTGTACAGATTGCATTAAGTCCCCCATTAGCCTGTACAGATTGCATTAAGTCCCGCATTAGCCTGTAAAGATTGCATCAAGTCCCGCATTAGCCTGTACAGATTGCATTGTCCCCCATTAGCCTGTACAGATTGCATTTTCCCCCATTAGCCTGTACAGATTGCATTAAGTCCCCCATTAGCCTGTACGGATTGCATTAAGTCCCTCATTAGCCTGTACAGATTGCATTGTCCCCCATTAGCCTGTACAGATTGCATTGTCCCGCATTAGCCTGTACAGATTGCATTGTCCCCCATTAGCCTGTACAGATTGCATTGTCCCGCATTAGCCTGTACAGATTGCATTAAGTGAAGATTTCCCAGAACAAGGCTCATATACATTAGTGTCGTGTTCTGAGAAAACTGGGCTTAATTCATGTGCGTAAAGTGTCGTCCCTGATTAGCCTGTGCAGTCCGCACAGGCTTATCAGGGACGACACTTTACGCTTTAATGGTATCTTTAGTTTCAAGGAAGTCCCTCCTTACCGAAAATCAAGTTTAGGCGGAAAGTGTCGTCCCTGATTAGCCTGTGCAGACTGAACAGGCTAATCTGGGACGACACTTTACGCACATGAATTAAGCCCAGTTTTCTCAGAACAAGACACATTATAAAGAGACAAAAAAACTGAAGTTGCAGAGATACAGATTGTTTTACAAATACTGGTTTAAGTAACACAAGCGGCGAAGCCAATGAGCACTATACTGGTTTAAGTAACACAAGCCGATGAGCACTATACTGGTTAAAGTAACACAAGCCGATGAGCACTATACTGGTTTAAGTAATACAAACCGATGAGCACTATACTGGTTTAAGTAACACAAACCGATGAGCACTATACTGGTTTAAGTAACACAAACCGATGAGCACTATACTGGTTTAAGTAATACAAACCGATGAGCACTATACTGGTTTAAGTAACACAAACCGATGAGCACTATACTGGTTTAAGTAACACAAGCCGATGAGCACTATACTGGTTTAAGTAACACAAGCCGATGAGCACTATACTGGTTTAAGTAACACAAGCCGATGAGCACTATACTGGTTTAAGTAACACAAGCCGATGAGCACTACAACACAAGCCGATGAGCACTATACTGGTTTAAGTAACACAAGCCGATGAGAACTATACTGGTTTAAGTAACACAAGCCGATGAGCACTATACTGGTTTAAGTAACACAAACCGATGAGCACTATACTGGTTTAAGTAACACAAGCCGATGAGCACTACAACACAAGCCGATGAGCACTATACTGGTTTAATTAACACAAGCCGATGTGCACTACAACACAAGCCTATGAGCACTATACTGGTTTAAGTAACACAAGCCGATGAGCACTATACTGGTTTAAGTAACACAAGCCGATGAGCACTACAACACAAGCCTATAAGCACTATACTGGTTTAAGTTCAATTGGGCTTATTCTGATTTTCGGATTGATAAATCCAGGCTTGTAGAATTTTCTTGCTTGCAGGCAACAACTCCAGATTGATTAAGTCTTTGCTTAAGAGCTGAATATGAAGACTAATTTGAGCATGTTTTATATTCAACTGACTGTGATAATCTAGTGATTATGTATACTATACATATAATTACAAGTAAAATATGTTGTCATCCTAAGTTGTTTCATTCAGTCATACTAACACCATGAAAAAGTCATGAATAACTTGGAAAATTAGTATATGATTCTCAATCTGGGAAAACTGGGCTTAGATAGCTGTCCAGTTCGCACAGGCTAACACTTTATCATAATGCATTTAAACCAGTTTCCCCAAATGAGACTCACATGTTTTCATAGAAGTGAAATCAAAACATTACTTAGGGTTGTTGTTTGACAGCTGCTTCCTGATAACAATATGTAGATCATCCTGAAAAAAGAAAATGAGAACATTTGAGCTTTGCTCTGTGAAACACTGGTTTAATGCATGTGTGCAAAGTCTTGGCTCATATTAGCCTGTGCAGTCTACACAGGCTTATCAAGGACAAAACTTTCCACCTAGACTTGATTTTCACTTAGAAGAGACTTCCTGATCTGGGGTTTCACTTTAGGCATTTGCATTAAAGCCACTTTTCACAGACGGCAGCTAAATAAAAGCATTTATAGGGCGGCCATAAAATTGGTGCACACAAAATTTGAAAATTATTGGATATGAACAGGGGAAAATTTTTCTAAAACATATGGAAACAGGAGATGTGTTTGTCAGAAACACAATGTCCCCTTCAGCGCCACTTTGATTTATGAATTTTTTTTTATCATTTGGCAGGTACAGATAATTATCTCCCTTTGAAGCTTATTACTTCCCTTGGATTTGGTTTTTTGACCTTTGACCTTGAAGGATGACGTTGACCTTTCACCACTCAAAATGTGCAGCCCCATGAGATACATATAAATGCCAAATATCAAGTTGTTATCTGAAGTGACATAGAAGTTATGAGCATTTTTCAAAACCTTAGCGCAGAAACCTAAACGCAAAGTGTGACGGAAAGACAGACGGACGGTCCGATCACTATATGCCCTCCTTCGGTGGCATAAAAAAATATTTCAAGATAAAATTGATCTGGAAACTACAATATTTAAAGTTATGAAAAGTTGTTATTGTTGACCATATTTAACATTATTAGCTTTACCAGTTCTTGCACCATTTAAATCATTTCACAATTCAGTAAGCATACAAATTATCTCAAAATGGACACACATTTACAAGTTTTTATCGTTAAGCATAATAGGCATTTGGAGATTTGATACGCAGATTAATTTGTCAGAGCTATATCTGCAGTTATATTATTAACCTACCTGTATAAGTCCCCCTTCATTTGCATTCTTGAAGGCTAAGGCACTGAGTATCACATACAGCTTTCGTATCTGACCCACTGACAGGTTGTCCAGGTAGTCCAACATACTCTGAAATATACAGGGAGAGATAACTCATTATTTTCAGTATGTTTTAACCAGCGCATTTTTTCCTTCTTTAAAAAGTGCTTAAAAAGGACAATTTACAAAACAAGACATTTGTTAAAAAATTCCTAAAAGCTGTCCCAAATAATTCCCAACGGGAATCACTTGTACCCCCTACCCCTTTTTATAATGAATTTACGCGAATATTGGAAATTACCCCCGGAAAACCCGATCCGTGGAAATCCACTGATCTGTGGAAAAATCACACCACTGAAGAATGGCAAATGGTGTTAACATTATACTGAGCCTTTACAAGAATTGCAAGGGTTTCAATATTATACCGTACTTTCACAAGAATTGCAAAGGGTGTCAATATTATACTGTACCTTCACAATAATCGCAAAGGGTGTCAATATTATACCGTACCTTCACAAGAATTGCAAAGGGTTTCAATATTATACCGTACCTTCACAAGAATTGCAAAGGGTTTCAATATTATACCGTACTTTTAGAAAAATTGCAAAGGGTGTCAATATTATACTGTACTTTCACAAGAATGGCAAATGGTGTCAATATTATACCGTACCTTCACAAGAATGGCAAAGGGTTTTAATATAATACCGTACCTTCACAAGAATTGCAAAGGGTTGCAACATAATACCGTACTTCTAAAAGAATTTGCAAGGGTGTCAATATTTAACAGTACCTTCACAAGAATGGCAAACAGTGTCAATATTATACTGTACCTTCACAAGAATTGCAAATGGTGTCAATATTATACAGTAACTTCACAAGAATGGCAAATGGTGTCAATATTATACAGTACTTTCACAAGAATGGCAAATGGTGTCAATATTATTGACCTTCACAAGAATGTCAAAGGGTTTCAATATAATACCGTACCTTTACAAGAGTTGCAAAGGGTTTCAATATTATACCGTACTTTTAAAAGAATTTGTAAGGGTGTCAATCTTATACTGTACATTCACAAGAATTGCAAAGGTGTCAATATTATACCGTACCTTCACAAGAATTGCAAAGGATGTCAATATTATACCTTACCTTCACAAATATTGCAAAAGGTGTCAATATAATACCGTACCTTTACAAGAATTGCAAAGGGTTTCAATATTATACCGTACATTTACAAGAATTGCAAAGGGTGTCAATCTTATACCGTACCTTCACAAGAATTGCAAAGGGTGTCAATATTATACCGTACCTTCACAAGAATTGCATAGGATGTCAATATTATACCATACCTTCACAAGAATTGCAAAGGGTTTCAATATTATACCGTACCTTTACAAGAATTGCAAAGGGTTTCAATATTATACCATACTTTTAGAAAAATTGCAAAGGGTGTCAATATTATACAGTACCTTCACAAGAATTGCAAAGGATGTCAATATTATACCGCACTTTCACAAGAATGGCAAATGGTGTCAATATTATACCGTACCTTCACAAGAATGGCAAAGGGTTTCAATATAATACCGTACCTTCACAAGAATTGCAAAGGGTTGCAACATTTTACTGTACTTTTTAAAGAATTTGCAAGAGTGTCAATCTTATACAGTACCTTCACAAGAATGGCAAACGGTGTCAACATTATACTGTACCTTCACAAGAATTGCGAAAGGAGCCACTTTGTTCAGATGGTGTGTGACCAGATCAGCCAGGATGTCCAGGGAGGCATCAATCTCTGCCTCAAACCCACTGCCTATGTGCTCCACCATGTTACCCACAATCTCCTGCATGTTGACAATATTTTGTATTCGAGCAGGGCTTAATGCATGTGCATAAAGTGTCCTCCCAGATAAGCCTGTTAAGTCACCAAAGTCCATACAAGTAAAAAGTGTAGTCCCTGATTAGCCTGTGCAGACTGCACAGTCTTATCTGGGGCGATATTATACACACATGGAATAAAGCCCCTTTTTACACAGCAATGCTCTTTTTATATTCAAATATAACACAATAAACAAAATGTGTTATGGAAAAAATAAGTCTTGTTCTAATAGCTAGCACGCTCCAAAAGCAGTATAGTAAAGCTAGCATTATGATGGCCTTTTCCATCTGAAGTATGCTTTGCAAAAAAGAGATTTACTTAAACTAAACAAGAGATGTGCTTGTCACAAACACAATGACCCCTATTGCGCCGCTTTGAAATAAAATTTCAATATATCATTTGGCAGGTTTAGAAATTATCTCCCTTTTATAGCTTATTACTTCCCTTGGATTGCATTTTTTTCTTTTGAACGTGACAGATGACATTGACCTTAAAATTTGTTTGAGATTATATCCTTTAAAAAAATATTACTTCCTTTGTGAAAATGATCTGTACCTGCCAAATGATATAAAATAGAAATTATCTCCCTTTAAAGCATGTTGCTTCCCTTGGATTTTGTTTTTTGACCTTTGACCTTAAAGGTTGACCTTGACCATTACCTTTCACCACTAAAAATGTGCAGCTTCATGAGATACACATGCATGCAAAATATTAAGTTCCTATCTTCAATATTGCAAAAGTTATGGCCAATGTTTAAGTTTTCGGACGGACGGACAGACAGTTCAAATGCTATATGCCACCCTTCCGGGGGCATAAAAAGCACATAAAAACCAAAAGCGTCATCCTGAATAAGCCCCTGCAGACTGTAAACAGCCATCCAGGATGACAATTTATGAAAATGCATAAAGCTAGATTTTTCCATGAACCATGAACTGTGCTTTCATTAAAATTGCTTTTAATATTTTAAATAATTTATATCTTAAAGACATTGTTTGAATTATGTTTGAATTATATTTGAATGGCAGAATGTGCTCAGATTTATTAAAGTATTTTAATGCTTAAAGACCTTTAAATAAAAAAAGGGCTGTTTGCAAAACATGCATGCCATATGGGCTGTCAATTGCAGTGGCAGCCATTGTGTGAATACGTTTTTTGGCACTGTGACCTTGACCTTTGACCAAGTGACCTGAAAATCAATAGGGGTCATCTGCGAGTCATGATCAATGTACCTATGAAGTTTCATGATCCTAGGCTTAAGCTTTCTTGAGTCATCATCTGGAAACCATATTACTGTGTCAAGTCACCGTGACCTTGACCTTTGACCTAGTGACCTGAATATCAATAGGGGTCATCTGCGAGTCATGATCAATGTACCTATGAAGTTTCATGATCCTAGGCTTAAGCGTTCTTGAGTTATCATCCAGAAACCTTTTTACTATTTCGGGTCACCGTGACCTTGACCTTTGACCTAGTGACCTGAAAGTCAATAGGGGTCATCTGTGAGTCATGATCAATGTACCTATGAAGTTTCATGATCCTAGGCATAAGCGTTCTTGAGCTATCATCCAGAAATCATTTTACTATTTCGGGTCACTGTGACCTTGACCTTTGACCTAGTGACCTGAAAATCAATAGGGGTCATCTGCGAGTCATGATCAATGTACCTATGAAGTTTCATGATCCTAGGCATAAGCGTTCTTGAGTTATCATCCGGAAACAATTTTACTGTGTCAAGTCACTGTGACCTTGACCTTTGACCTAGTGACCTGAAAATCAATAGGGGTCATCTGCGAGTCATGATCAATGTACCTATGAAGTTTCATGATCCTAGGCATAAGCGTTCTTGAGTTATCATCCGGAAACAATTTTACTGTGTCAAGTCACTGTGACCTTGACCTTTGACCTAGTGACCTCAAAATCAATAGGGGTCATCTGTGAGTCATGATCAATGTACCTATGAAGTTTCATGATCCTAGGCCTAAGCGTTCTTGAGTCATCATCCGGAAACCATCTGGTGGACAGACAGACGGACATACGGACAGACCGACATGTGCAAAACAATATACCCCCTCTTCTTCGAAGGGGGGCATAATGATACAACTTGTTTCATTTATTAATTCCCAAAATGGACTTTGGTCCTTGACTTTTGTACAAATTTACTTCAAAGGAATTTCTGAATAAAAGATTCTGTAAAACAACTAAAAACAAGGCACTTGCACTTAAACAATATACATGTTAATTATAAAACACAATTATCTATAGCCAACATTATTTGAAGCAGAGCCCAACTTTGACATCAAAGTGTAAAGGGCTATTTGCAACAAGCATAAAACCAGAGGATCTTGAGTATAACTTGCAGTCTTTTCAGGTTTCATGCTGTTTGCTGCTCATCAGTATCTCAGTTTCAGATTTTTTTTAGAAAAGCCTTTCAAACTTCAATCTACTAAGAAAAGTCTGAAATCTATAGCCCACATTATTTGCACCAGGCCCAACTTCCATCATTACAGCCGCCTACCTGTCTATGGTAGGGCTCGAAGGCAATGAAGCAGTGCTTGTAGAGGGAGCAGCCAAAATATGACACGGGTAACTCGGGCGATCTCAGAAGTACCTCTGACAATTTCAACAGAGACTGGAAATATCCTTTTAACACCTGTAAGCAATACAATAGAAATTGAACTCAAAATCATAACGGCGACAAAATCATATAAATATTGAATATTTCAAAATATTCAAGTAATTGGTGGTTTAGTGACTGAGTTTTATTTAATATATACTTTTATTTAATATCATACATGTAAGTGGTGATTTAATTACTGATTGTTACTTCTATTTAATATCATACATGCAGTAACATACATGTGATTCTGAACCAAAAATTTCACAGTTCATGACAGTCAACATTTATTCACACAAACTCTTTTACCCTCTGAAACAAAATCAATCCCACTTTTAACACCTAGGTCAAAAATCTTAAATGTTACCATAATACCATTATTTTATAACATGAGATAATTTTCTAGAATCCAGTACAACAAGAGATGTGTTCGTCAGAAACACAATGCCCCCTATTGCGCCGCTTTGAAATAAAAACAAAATTTGACCTTTGACCTTGAAGGATGACCTTGACATTGAACTTCCACCACTCAATATGTGCAGCTTCATGAGATGCACCGCTTTGAAATAAAAAAAATAATTGACCTTTGACCTAAAAGGATGACCTTGACCTTGAACTTCCACCACTCAAAATGTGCAGCTTCATGAGATACACATGCATGCCAAATATCAAGTTGCTATCTTCAATAGTGCAAAAGTTATGTCCAACGTTAAAGGTTTTTTTTCGGGACGGACGGACAGACTGACATACTGACGGACAGTTCAACTGCTATATGCCACCCTACCCGGGGCATAAAAACAAAATGAAAACTTCTCATAAGAAATTCATTTTAAAACTAACATTTTAAAACTAAGACTGAAAACTTGAAAGGAAATTCAAATACAAGTATTACCAGTGAATGAACTGAAAACACTTTCTTTAGATAGACTTCATTAAAACATCCGGCGCGAATCTTGTTCCTGAACAGACTCTCCACGGCCTTCTTGCGCGGGGTACCGTGGAGTATGAGCAGCATGAACAGGTCAATGACCTTGTGGTTGGAGGGCTGCTTCTCCTGCTCAATCGCCTGAAATATACAGATGGGTGTTTTAATTCATTAAGTGGAAAGTACACTGCACAGGCTAATCAGGGATGACACTTGACGCACATGCTCAGATAATATGAGCTTCATTCTGGAAAAACTGGGCTTAATGCATGTGCGTAAAGTGTCGTTCCAGTTTAGCCTATGCAGTCCACACAGGCTAATCAGCGATGGCACTTCCCGCCTTAAGTGGATTTTCAATTTTTCTTATGCAGATAAATCCAGTGTAAGTAAAATGTCCAATATAATATCTGATCTCAAACAATTTTCTGCAAGCAGTTTTATGCATTACCATATATTAAATACGCACTCCGGAAAATCAATCTTAAGGCATGTGTTTAAAGAGTCATTTAGGATTTGCTTGTGCCATCCACTTGAAAGTCATTTTCTTATAACCGAAAAATTCAGTCTAAGTGAATAGCGTAGTCCCTGATTAGCCTGTGCAGATCTTGTGTGTACTGCACAGGCTAATCTGGGACAACACTTTACACACATGCATTAAGCCCAGTTTTCTCAGAAGGAAGCCCATTTAATGCAATACCTTTATAAGGGCATCCCCAACATGTCGCTGAAACCTGACAGCTGACTTCAGCGTATCCAGTACGACACTCTCAACATCCTGCTTGTAGCCATCACTTATAGCAGCACTAAAACATGAGACGAGCTCTGTCTGTAAAGGCTTGTCAGGGACAACACTTTCTGTTTGTATGACATTTTTCGTTTAAACAAAGTCTCTAGTTTTAACAAAAATCCAGTTTAGGCGGAAAGTGTCGCCCCTAATAAGCCTGTGCGGACTGCACAGGCTAATCTGGGACGACACTTTACGCACATGCATTAACCCTTTCCCCCATAAGAAGCCAAGTGAAAATGGCTTTTGAAACCAGCATAAAACCAGAACAGCCTGCGAGTAACTCGCAGTCTGTTCAGGTTTTATGCTGTTTGCTGCTCATCAGTATCTAAGATTTGGAAATGAAGCCTTTTAAACTTGGATCTAGTAAGAAAGGCCTTTAATTAAATGTAACTTTCTAAGGAACTACAAATGCGTGAAAATACATATCGAAGTGGTAAAGGTTTAAAAGACTTTTTCACAGAGAGGCTCATATTAACTCTTTACCACTCAGATACTGTTTGTAGTCCAGTAGAATATCAAATTAAATCAAAGACAGTTATTGCAACATAAAAGTTTTAAATGCTTTTTTCCAACCTTATGATCTGACAAGCAGCAAACAGTATAAAAACTGAATTGATTCCAGTTTCTGGCAAGCTGTTCTGGTTTTATGCTGGTTGCATGCAGCCATTTTTACTTTGTTTCTGAGTGGGAAAAGATTTATAGTAGATGGGAATAATTTAAGAAGCGTGGTTGATGTTGTTAATATTACAATATTCTCAATATATTTCCTAATGAAGCTGGCTGATAGCGCTTAAAATGTATATTATCAGAATACACGATGGTCGCCTTTTTCTAATCTACATGCAAAACTTATTTTGACAAAGGTTAGTATTAAACATGTTTATACACATGCCAATTCCATTATCCAACATTTCAAGTCAAAAGAGTAAATTATTATTTTCCATCCATTTGAAAATAGGGTCTGACATACCATTTTGCATATACATCTAATGTACTTAAATATAAATGGTGCAAGCATAGCAGATACCACCAGTAATATTTTTTATCAACCTGTATGGTGCAATGTTGAAGGAAAATAGGTGTCACTTACCCAGACTTTTTACTGCTGGATACAGCCGTCAGCCAATCAAATTCCAGTGTCACTTACCCAGAATTTTTACTGCTAGATACAGCTGTCGACCAATCAAATTCCAGTGTCATTTACCAAGACTTTTTACTGCTGGATACAGCTGTTGACCAATCAAATTCCAGTGTCACTTACCCAGACTTTTTACTGATGGATACAGCCGTCGACCAATCAAATTCCAGTGTCACTTACCCAGAATTTTTACTGCTGGATACAGCCGTCGACCAATCAAATTCCAGTGTCACTTACCCAGACTTTTTACTGCTGGATACAGCCGTCAACCAATCAAATTCCAGTGTCACTTACCCAGAATTTTTACTGCTGGATACAGCTGTCGACCAATCAAATTCCAGTGTCACTTACCCAGACTTTTTACTGCTGGATACAGCCGTCGACAAATCAAATTCCAGTGTAACTTACCCAGACTTTTTACTGCTGGATACAGCCGTCAACCAATCAAATTCCAGTGTCACTTACCCAGACTTTTTACAGCTGGATACAGACGTAGACCAATCAAATTCCAGTGTCACTTTCCCAGACTTTTTACTGCTGGATACAGCCGTCGACCAATCAAATTCCAGTGTCACTTACCAAGACTTTTTACAGCTGGATACAGATGTCGACCAATCAAATTCCAGTGTCACTTACCCAGACTTTTTACTGCTGGATACAGCCGTCGACCAATCAAATTCCAGTGTTACTTACCCAGACTTTTTACTGCTGGATACAGCCGTCGACCAATCAAATTCCAGATTCTTTCTCAGTTCAGAAGCAACCTGCGACAAAAACAAGACTCAGTTGATAGCCTAAAGATCTTTTTTGTCAACAACAAAATAAAAGACTTGTATTTGGGTGAGATATTAAAATTCATTAGCCCCATAAGAAATATTTCCTTCTTTCTTAAGTTCTTAGATTTGTAAATGTACAATAAAGCTCATGCATACGACAATTAATGGCAGGTATTTTGTGTGGTCATATTTAGCAGACTAGAATTAGAATTTTAATAGAATGATGTTATTGTGAACAAAAACCCATATATTATAAAATGCATAGTGACCTTGACCTTTGACCTAGTGACCCCAATCCAATAGGGGTCATTTACTGTCCAAGGCCAATGCACATGTGAAGTATCAAGCCAATCGGTCAATTGGTTGACGAGTTATTTATCGAAAACGATTTTCACACTTAGTGTGATAGTGACCTTGACCTTTGACTTAGTGACCTCAATTTCCATAGGGGTCATATACTGTCCAAGGCCAATGCACATGTAAATTATCAAGCCGAATGGTCAATTCGTTGAAGAGTTATTGATCGGAAACCACTTAGCGTGATAGTGACCTTGACCTTTGACCTAGTGACCTCAATTTCAATAGTGGTCATCTTCTGTCCAAGACCAATGCACATGTTAAGTATCAAGCCAATGGTCAATTCGTTGACAAGTTATTGATCAGAAACTAACTGGTCTACCAACAGACAGACCGACCAACATCCAGCAAAACAATATACCCCTTTTTTCAAAAAGGGGCATAATAAGCATAAGGCTTTGGATGCAATCAGGCTAAAATTATTAGGTTTAACCCTTAACCACTCAGATACGCTTTTTAACGCAGGCTGTTCTCGTCTTATGCTGGTTGCAAAAGCCATTTCACTTTGCTTCTGAGTGGGAAAGGGTTACAACTAATACCTCCAGGCAATCCTGGCTGGTGACAGACTGTAGCAGGAATTTGACTAGTACAGGAAGGTCATCCAGGTCCACTGAGGCCAGTAGCTGCAGCACCGAGTCTCGGATCTGAACACATGGAGACCACACTATCTTATGTATCGTGTAGACAACTATATACCAGTATATCAGTATAACGTGGAAGATTCAGACAATATATCATATTGCCTTAAAGAACAGCAATCAAAATGCTTTTTACAATTATGATAGCCATGATGATGGTTTTTACACTGATGATAGTGATGATGATGGTTTTTACAATGATGATAGTGATGTTGATGGTTTTTACAATATTGATAGTGATGATGATGGTTTTTACAATGATGATAGTGATGATGATGGTTTTTACAATGATGATAGTGATGATGATGATTTTTACAATGCTGATAGTGATGATGATGGTTTTTAAAATGATGATAGTGATGATTATCCTTTTTAAAAATAATGATGGTTATGACATGTATGATGGTGATTATTAAAATGGCTAAAAGATTCAGTTCATTATTATGATGAGTTTTACCATTTTCACAGAAGCTTAGCATTATGTTAAAGATCACTATCTTTTTTTACACCAATGGTGATGATGACAATCATTATGATGAATTAACCGTACCTCAGCAAGAAGGGTACTAGGAAGAACCAGGTTGGACAAGGCATCAAGAATGGGTATTGACAACTGTTTGTTCTCAGCAAGTATATCTCTGTAAAGCAAATATTTTATTTTTAATGTGTGCCCAGAATCACACACATGCTGCTCAAGTATCAAATTGGAAGCATGTCATACCAATGTCTTATTTTGTTCAGCTACTATTTTGGCCAAATAGACACCTGACTTTCAACCCTAAGAATTTAATATCGAGTCATCAGCGTTTTCATAATAAATGCTGATAAGCCCTTTTTATTTAGACCCTTTTGAGTTTCTGTACTACACAGGGGAGACAATGCTTTAACTCCATGTAAATAACGTGTTTCATCCAGACCAGAACAAAATAAGTTTCCAATAATTCATTAATCACCTCAAGGACATAGCCGCTAGTGTACATTTTGTTTGTTTATTTGCTTGTGTAGTTTGTTTATTTGGCCATTTAAACAGTATATCAGTCATCAGGTTAGGTGGTTTCAACAGTACTCAATGCATATACTTTTGCCATTAACTTAAAACTGTCCAAGTTAAATCAAAAGTAGGGAGCAAATTGCTGTAAAAGGAATTTCATGATAAACCCAACACACCCTCTGTTTGGTAGTCACTTGCACCATTAAACTTGATGGCATAATGCTATTCCTGTACTAGTATGGGGAAAGAATTGGAGATGCGTTCTGAGTAAACTGTTTAAATGCATGTGTGTTAAATATTCCATGTAAGCAAGTGCAGTCTGCACAGCCATCAGTGATGACTCTTTCTTAACTAGATTTTCGTCAAGAAAGGTCTCCCTTTACACGAAAAATACAATAAATGCTAAAAGTGTTGTCCCAGATTATCCTGTGCAGACTGCGCAGGCTAATCTGGGACAACACTTTACACACATGCATTCAACCGCCTTTTCACAGAGCGAGTCACATTTATTCACCTCCTAGGAAGTGCTGTGATTACTCACACAGGAATTCATAAAGCTAGGGTTCATAGAATATAATGAAACAAAAATTGCATTAATTTGCCAAAACCACTGCAATTTTGCCTGTCATTTTCACTTATTTAAGGACCAGTAATAAAAAAGTTCCTAAGGGATTTACCTTAAATGTTCACATAAAACCTTTGCAAAATGAATCACTTCTGTTTACAAATTACTAAATTTCAAAACCTCCAAGCAATATTTTTAAATTTAAAATGACCTATACACAAACCAGACAGAGACTTAAGGTAATTTACAAAATAAGGTTGTCCTTGTAAATATGACCCATAATTACCGAAGAGCTGTTGCCACCGTGGTATGTTCGGAGTCCTGTACAATGTAGGGGAGACAATTTATTATCTCCCTTTGAACCTCATCACAGCTGCATGTGAGCATCTCAAGAAGCTTTTCTGTAACTTCCTGTAAATACAGAAGAATCATTTCAACGAACTTAATAGAGGACCACTATGCAATGTTACAAACCAATATTTTCACCTCTAGGGAATGCATTAAAAAAAATTGTTACTTTTGTCAAGTAACAGAACTATGTCTATTTAACCACAGATGAATAAAAGGATCAAACAAATGTGTATTTTTGTAAATAACAGTAGAGTGGGAAACATAATACACTATAACTGCTAATAAAAGTAACATACAACAAACAACCATAGTCCCATGGTAACTTCATGGACCTCAACTTGTACGAAACAAAGAGATATTATATACTGCAAATGAATGTTATTGTTCTTTTCATTAAGAACACTTTGCAACTTTTATTAACTTATAATACAAACTATACACAGTTTGGCCATGAGATCCCTATTAGACTATCTGCTATAGAAGGGTTCAGATTGTACAATTAATGAGTTTGTTAGTTTCATTGTATTTTCCTTTGTTTATTTGTATTTGTCACAATGTTCAATACAGTAACAGCAGGATATCAAGGATTTAAGAGGGGAAACTATTGTTTGTTGAGTATAAATTGTTCAGCAGATATAACAGTTTCACTCTAAACCATTGATATACATGTTGTGTCAATGTGGCTTCAGTCTAACCTTGCCATTGACTATGTGGTCTAGCCATTGAAACTGTGACAGCAGCAGGTGAGGAACATTCACCTTCTGACCTTGCTCTAAAATGGTGCTGCTGCAAGAACAAAACATTAATGACAAATCACTTCCACCTAAGCTAATTAAATAAACAGACTTCCAAAAACACATTCATCATGTAATTACAGGTCAAAATGGGATTTCAAAACAGGGGAACCGCATTGATTATAATTTGAAATTCTGTGACGTTTTTCACACTTTATCTCTGTTTTCCAGTGTTTAAATTTTGCAAAGGAAAAAATCTAGAGAGAAAAGCATGGTGCTGCACCCTCCTCTCTAGACTTCTAAATTTAAAAGTTTGAAAATCTGTTCAAATTACATTCATTAAAACAAAACTTCAATTGCAAATGAAAAGATAGTACTAAATTTTCTTATGAATTCATTTTGATTAAGAAATAATTGGCTTTGGCCACATATTAGACAATGTCACTGGACTGGACAGGCTTTCCACCAACACCTATTGAGAGACACTCTATAACTTCTGTGATCCTTGATCTTTCCCTAATTCAGCTGTTACCACTCAAACTTACTCTTTCTCTCCAGTAAATTCTGGTAATTTTTCACACAGGACCCGCATTAAAGAAGTCTGAAATTTAACACACAAATAACAGTTTGATCAATAATGTATTAAACAAGTCAATTAATAATAAATCACTTAAGTAGATGTACAGATTGTGTTTTCATTACAGCAACATAATTCCATAATACTTTTCGTAGGAATACAAGATAGACCTTTTAAAACAAGACTATTGCCAAGCAATATATGTCCCCTACCTGCTCCACCATTGTAAGAATTTTATTTTATTTTTTTATTTGTTGTCATAGCAACCAGAATTTTTGATGTAGGAACAAAATGAAATGACGTGCACAGACGCACAAAGCGCAAACCATAAGTCCCCTCCGGTGAAACCAGTAGGGGACAATAATATATACAGTCCAAACCCAATGGCTCAAACTCGCTAAGCTCAAATTTTAAAGTTTGCTCAAAGTATCCTGAAAGCAACTTTTCATCGCTATCTATTCATATAAATTTATGTTGTTTGGCTCCTATTTGCGAGTGTCGAATTATCAGATGGCTTGTACTGCTTTCTCATTCACTGTCACAATTGTCACACTTTCTTTTGTTTGTTTGGCTCGAACTCACTTTGAGTCCCATAAAGCTGTTAATCGATAAGAAGAGCTTGATAAGTGTCTCGCTTTAATTGATGTCACAGCTGTTGCAAACATATTATCATCTCAATCCTTGTTTGATTTTGTGAATCCAAACAAAAGGGGAAGATACTGCCTCATCCTCAGATAGGGCCAGTGCTCCAGCCAGCTTTTCAAAATAGAGGGGAGCTTCCCCAAAAAGGGCACATTTCACGCGTAATTTTGGAAAATAGGGCATTTGGTTATAAATATACTTAAGTATATACTTTGGTTATACTATATACTTATTAATCGTAAACACTAGTGCATTGGATGACTTCACCAATTGTATGCTGTTCCTCATTTTGTGTAATGAAATTACAATAAATATATTACTATCTACATTGGCGCTAAGGAAAACAACTTAATAGCCAATTTCCTAACCGCTATGGGCTAGCATCCGACTACACGCATTAGAGATATGTAGATATTATATTTCTTTCCGGTGTGTGTGTGGGGGGGGGGGGGGAATTTTGTTGTTTTTTTATCACCGATCATAATTGAACTGCATGTTAATCTTTCAGGTTCCAGTTTCAGCATTAGTGGCCTTTTAGAAGAAAATGAAATGAAGAAAACATTAAATAACTTCAGGGGTTTCACTGGGTCAGAAAAACGTTGTGACTGTCACTACTTAAATTTGTTGCTTTAAATAACTTTGAGCCAATGTTTGTCCACAATAAAAATATTAATTCAAACAAAAACCTATATTGACAAATTTAAAGTCTAAACAATGATCAATGTCACTATTAAGTAGCATCCAGTCTGGAGATTAAAATGAAACATTGTTATTGTTAATAATAGGATATATTTATTTCACAACTCGTTATTTCAACTAATGTCAACAACGTTGACAGTTTCGTTAGGTCGCGAAAATATATGACAATATCAACATTACATTTTACTTGCAGAGTGATAAATCCTCCTTCCAAACAAGTTCATTATTTGTTATATTAACAACTATCTGCCCCTATTCATGTTAAAATTCATCATGATTGGGGACGGACAGTGTTTTAAAGTTCAGAAATAAAATCCAAACACAAATATGTTTTTCATGCGGTAATTTCGGACTAAAAATTAGGGATTATATGTACCTGTAAATGTGCTTCATAAACACAAGCTGACCTAATCAACTTTTGCAATATGATATACATCAAACAAATATGTAACTATTTGTTAATATTTATTAATACAAAGCTTAAGTAAATATTTTAATGTAATTAAAACATAAACAAAAAGTTGTACGGAGTTAATGCAATATGGATACTCATCAACTAGAGATGCAAATCTGTTGCAGACTAATTTAACACCTTATGTTAGAAATCATTTGGCTTGAATTTCGGATCGCTCAAACTTTTTTTTTGGTTCCTGTGCGTTCAAACCATCGGGTTTCTACTGTATTTTAATCGTTTTGAGCATTGCAACATAATTCTACTTAATATTACATATTTTAGTAACAATACAAATATGAATATACAAAATATTTCTTTACCTGAATGAGATCCACCCCAAGTAAAATCTTCACTGCACTTCCTTGTAAGCAAGCTCTAGCACTAAAACATGAAAGTAAATTTTTTTCTCTTTAAATGTCAGCCCTCTCATTGAAGGACCTGCAAGCTTCTACTCATGAAAAACATTTACTGATATCATCTTTACTTTGGTTCCTACCTTTTATGCCAGGCCCTTGGATCCGTACCCCTCAATTTACCTCACTGCTGGGTTGGAAAGTGGCCATGAAAGAAAATGCTGTGTGGGGCTCAAACCTTTTACCTCCTACTCCATTAATAAACACGATTACCACTAGGCCATGGAGACTTGACAAAATACATTCTATTGACAACTGTATCATTGAGCAATTATACACAGGGGTAGACACTGCTAATTCTAAATAACCTTTTGCGGTCGAAACATATACATCCGATATTCCCATATAACCACAAATTCCATTATAAAAATAATTCTCACCGCTAAGCCTATGTTCAAATTTGAGAAAGAAGTGACTTCTTCCTCAGATGACATTAAGAAGAAGAGAGGTGACTTAAAAGAAAAGTAGTTTCTGTTCAGTTAGAAATACATGCCAAAATATTCTGAACTATTACAGGTTTAAATTATTAAGTATTTCATGCTGGATAATAATTGGCACACTTTTCAGCATTTATTTAAATAATAGCAAATAATAGCAATAAGACTACTTTAACTACCTTTGACACTCAGAATCAGTCACACTGGGCAACAAGCTCTTATGGAACCTGGAAGAAAGTAAAGACTGTCACGCTCTTCTCTAGCGCACATCAAAACAACAGAAACTATGGTTACAATTGAGCCTCATTCTGCGAATACTGGGCTTAATCCATTGGCGTAAAGTGTCCTTTTTTGCCACTACTGGATTATCGTTAAACAAGAGCTGTCTCCATCGGAAGACATATGCCCCCAAAAAAAGCTTTTCAGAAACCTAAACGCAGATTTCAAAACCTAAACGCGGACCCTAAGTTCAAGTTCAAGGTCAAAGGGTCAAAATTTGTGTGCGTATGAGCATTTTTCGAAACCTTAACGCAAAAGTGCGACGGACAGACAGACGGACGGAAAGACGGATGGACAGTGCGACTGCTATATGCCACCCTACCGGGGGCATAAAAAAGTTAAGTTTTGATAAAGGACAAGAACAATCCAACATGCACAACTTCGTAACATAAGGAAAAAAACTCAATTTTTCGATGATTCAAGGACCGTAACTCATGAGTGTCTTAGTCAATTTGGCTGATTATCAAACTTGACCTAGATCTTATGACCTTACACATTTTCATGAAGTGTGGCGGAGATTCTATGACATTTGCTCGAGTAATTGAGCAGAAACGAGAAAAAACGCAATTTTTGGATGATTCAAGGTCCGTACGTCAGGAGTGTCCGGGTCAATTTGGCTGATTATCAAACTTGACCTAGATGTTATTGCCTAACTCATTTTTATGAAGTGTGGCGAAGATCCTATGACATTTGCTCGAGTTATTGAGCAGAAACGAGAAAAAAAACAATTTTACGATCATTCAAGGGCCATAACTCAGGAGTTTCTGGGTCAAATTGGCTGATTATCGAACTTGACCTAGATGTTATTGCCTTACACATTTTCGTTAAGTTTGGTGAAGATCTGATGAAAATTGCTCGAGTTATTGAGCGGAAACGAGAAAAAACACAATTTTTCAATGATTCAAAGGCCTTACTCAGGAGTTTTTGGGTCAATTTGGCCGATTATCGAACTTGACCTAGATGTTATTGCCTTACACATTTTCATGAAGTGTGGCAAAGATCCTATGACATTTGCTTGAGTTATTGAGCGGAAACTAATCCGGATGGACTGACTGACTGACTGACTGACTGACTGACTGACTGACTGACTGACTGACTGACTGACTGACTGACTGACTGACTGACTGACTGACTGACTGACGAATAGTGCTGCAACAATACGCCAAAAACCGTATTGCAATATATTGTCAGTTCAAAAACCCGTATTGCAATATATCGCAATATATTGCTAACTTGTACCAGAATTATAACTCACAGCTAATCACCAAAACCAACTTAATTACATGAACATAACCTTTGTATTGTTTGTTAAGGTTCTAGTTATATCCAAATGACAATTCTAGCCTTTTGTACAAAATGCTTTACAAACACAGTCAACTCTTTTATTGGTATGACATGCAAAAGCAGATCTTGCTGACTACCATGTAACAACGCTACTCCGTATAATAGACTTTTTAGAATGCTATTTTTACGTAACAATTTATTTTTATTAAACACTGATTTGTTTTGTTTACCTTGATAACATTATATCGGATGGCTTTTCTGGACGAATTGTGGATGAATTTATGTAGAATTTTCATACCGGTATGATTAAAATCCAGGGTTTTTTATCTGATTTTGGGGAAAGGGCCTGGCCTTTTTTGAGGGGAAAAAAATCACACAAAATGCCGGATTTTGGGGGAAAAAATCACGCGAAACGCCGGATTTTGGGGAAAATAAGGAGTCTTAAATAATCAACTCAACATATTTTGCTGTTTTTAAAACAAAATCAAGGCAACAGATAATTTAATTATGCAATATGTTATATTTTCTACACTGGATCAGGTTAACTTATGTATTTAAAGTTTAAAAAAAAAACAACATTTTTTTTTTTTTTTAGGGGAAAAAAATGAAGTCTGGGGGAAAATTTACCTGCTGAGGGGAAAAAAAATCTGAGGGGAAAGGGCCGATTTTCGGCGGGTCCCAAAGAAGGAAAAAAAGCACTGATATCGTATCACAATACAATATGCAGATTGCACATTGCGATATATACCAATATACAGGTATATTGTTGCAGCACTACTGACGGACAGTGCGATTTTAATATGACCCCTGAACCTATGTTCTGGGGGCATAAAAAAGACATCCTTTCAACAAAACAAACTAGAGCTTTGTCACGACGTGATGAATACCCCACATGCCGCATTGACACAGAATATTTTGCATGTTGTCATCACAAAAAACAGCGGACACCATGTTCAATTTTTAAAACACACTAAGTGACCCGGTGACCTGGTTTTTGACCCTGCATGGCCCATGTTTGAACTTGACCTACACATCATCTAGATACAACTGACCAAGTGTGGTGAAGATCTGATGAATCTACTTGAATTACAGAGCAGACACCATGCTGAATGTGTAAAACGTACTAAGTGACCCCATGACCTAGTTTTTGACCCGGCATGACCCATATTCGAACATGACCTAGACACCATCTAGAAACAACTTCTGACCAAGTTTGGTGAAGATCTGATGAAAACTACTTGAATTAGAGAGCGGCCACCATGCTCAACGTTTAAAACGCACTAAGTGACCCCGTGACCTAGTTTTTGACCTGCCATAACCCATGTTCGAACTTGGCCTAGACATCATCTAGATACAACTTCTGACCAAGTTTGGTGAAGCTCTGATGAAAACTACTTGAATTAGAGAACGGACAACATGCTGAATGTTCAAAACGCACTAAGTGACCCAGTGACCTAGCTTTTAACCCGGCAAGGCCCATGTTCAAACTTGGCCTAGACATCATGTAGATACAACTTCTGACCAAGTTTGGTGAAGATCAGATGAAAACTACTTGAATTAGACAGCGGACAAGCTCACTCCTATATACCCCCCTAAACTTTGTTTAGTGGGGGTATAAATACATAAAAGCTATAAGTGTTGTCCCTGATTAGCCTGTGCATCTATAGAAGTGTAAAATTTAATCAAACAAGGGCAGTTTGTAAAATATGCATTCCCACCATATGGGCTGTCAGTTGTAGTGGCAGCCATTGTGTTAATACGTTTTTGTCACTGTGACCTTGACCTTTGACCTAGTGACTGAAAATCAATAGTGGTCATCTGCCAGTCATGATCAATGTACCTATGAAGTTTTATGATCCTAGGCCTAATTATTCTTGAGTTATCATCAGGAAACCATTTTACTGTTTTGAGTCACTGTGACCTTGACCTTTGACCTAGTGACCTGAAAATTGATAGCGGTCACCTGCCAGTCATTATCAATGTACCTATGAAGTTTCATAATCCTAGGTGTAAGCATTCTTGAGTTATCATCCGGAAACCATTTTACTATTTCGAGTCACTGTGACCTTGACCTTTGACCTAGTGACCTGAAAATCAATAGGGGTCATCTGCCAGTCATGATCAATGTACCTATGAAGTTTTATGATCCTAGGCCTAAGCATTCTTGAGTAATCATCCGGAAACCATTTTACTATTTCGAGTCACTGTGGCCTTGACCTTTGACTTAGTGACCTAAAAATCAATAGGGGTCATCTGCCAGTCATGATCAATGTACCTATGAAGTTTCATGATCCTAGGCCTAAGCGTTCTTGAGTTATCATCTGGAAACCATCTGGTGGACGGACAGACCGACCGACAGACCGACCAACCGACATGTGCAAAACAATATACCCCTTCTTCTTCGAAGGGGGGCATAAATATCTACTGGTCCAGCACAAATTTAAGGGCCAAATAGCCAAAAGGATTGCTCAAATTTCATCCACAGAATTTCCTCATTATGACAGGGTTGTTTTTTTGTGGCCCAGAGGCGATGATAAATTTGTAATGAAATATCAATAAGAACATTGAATATACATTTTAATTAAAAGTGAGATAAAGATAAACATGCATAAACTGAACTTAAAAGAATGTTAAGTTTGTTTTTACAAAATGAAATGACTTGACATGACTTCACTGTATCTGGTACTACACAAATGTTGTCAGGACTACTCACCTAGCTGCATTTTCTATGTATTCTTCAAATCCTTCAGCAAATTTTTCCACAACCTGGAAAACAGAAGCTCTAAAATAAAGCACTTTAATAAAGGCTGTTTAGACGATTGGTGGTGACATTAAATACAAGTACAATTTAAATGACAACTGATGTAAATTAATGAATTCATAGAACTGACATTTGCACGTACAAGTCAAATGACAATATACTTAAATTGAGTTGTTTTTTTACAACAACTAAGGACAAATATGTCGCATAAACAATGTAATTTTCGAGCAGTCTTTCCTATACATCTATAAACAAATATAAAAGTAGAACCTACATCAGCTCCTCCCTTGCTTTTCAACTCTTTAGTGAGATTCTTCTGAACCATAGCCTGGTCAGCACCTGTATAAGTGCAAACTCTTAACCCTTTGCATGCTGGGAAATTTGTCATCTGCTAAAATGTCGTTTGCTGAATTTCTAAAATTAGCATTTTCTTCATTTTTTTTCAAAGAATACTATCAGAATAGCAAACAGTTTGGATCCTGATGAGACGCCACATTCTGTGGCGTCTCATCTGGATCCAAACTGTTTGCAAAGGCCTTCAAAATTCGGTTCCAGCGATGAAAGGGTTAAAATCATGTCAATACTTAGGATTGTGTTTCTTAACCCTTTACCACTTAGATGGGTATTTTGACGTATTTGTAGTCCCCTTAAAAGTGAAATTGAATTAAAGACCTTTCTTACTAGATTCAAGTTTTAAAGGCTTCATTTCTAGCGCTAAGATACTGATGAGCAGCAAACAGCATAAAACCTGAACAGAAAGCGAGTTACTTGCAGGCTGTTCTGGTTAAATGCTGTTTGCACATAGCCATTTTCACTTTGCCTCTGAGAGGGAAAGGGTTGTTCTAGCATGATACTCCAGGGCCATCAATCTATTAAATCTGCCGTCGAAATTCGGCGGCAGTCCCCCACCTGAAAAGTATACTTTTTTCCCTTTTTGGGGGAAAAATTCCCCCTAAAAAAATAAAAATATTTATTTTATTTTATTTTATTTTTTTTTAATAGAAAGATGTGTCTCATGATTATTATATCTCAATTCTATTTCAATTTAATCTTTGAAAACATACTAAATTATGAAAAATGCAATGAATATAGTGCAAACATGTACAAATGTAATAATGTAATACTAAATTATGAAAAATTCAATGAATATAGTGCAAACATGTACAAATGTAATAATGAGAGAGTAAGTAAAAAAAAAAAAAAAAGGGAAACGCCGCGAAAATTCCCCCTCCTAAGGGCTGCGGACCCCTTCCCCCAAAGTAGTGTGAAAGACTTTAGTACGACATCTTCTTGAGACGTGAAATGATTTGTGTATGTTCTGTGATAATTTCTGGCCAAAGTGTGAGGTAATGTCAGCCCTTTCACCAGTTTTAATCATCTACTCTTTGCATTAGATCATTGATGTTCCAAGGCAGTGACAGCAGCATAAATTGAAATATTACCTGAGGCTTACTGAAATTTCTATCCTGATATTGTTTCTGGAGCATATTATTTCGATATAATGAACCTGAGCAAACCAAAGTAAAACTAGAGGAACAAAGGCTCTAG
Organism: Dreissena polymorpha; assembly: GCF_020536995.1. Taxonomy (NCBI): domain Eukaryota; kingdom Metazoa; phylum Mollusca; class Bivalvia; order Myida; family Dreissenidae; genus Dreissena; species Dreissena polymorpha. The sequence continues at coordinate 42,992,304 of NC_068359.1, read as the reverse complement.
ACTGCCTAGCTGAGACTTGAAGAAAATTAAGTATTCTGAGCCACAAACTTGTGCAAATGTCCAGAACCATTTTCAAACCTCAGCTGAGATGTCATTAAAACAAATGATCTGAACAAGTTCTATTTTGATTGCACAAAAAATGTTGCTTCTAAAGTGTTCATAATAGTTAATTTTGCAATATAAGGCAAATTGCCACGTCCCCTGTCAGCCATGTTTTTCAACAGGCCAGAACACTTTGAAACTACAGAACTGAATCACAAACGTTCTTAGCAAATTGTATGAAGATTTGGCTAAACCTGTCCTCTCTGGAGTGTTCATATGCTTTTCCTTTTATTACCTAGGGACCCATTGTTTTACCCCACAAGACCCAGTTTTACCTTGTCCTTGATGTAATTGGTACAAATCTTCTAACCAAGTTTCATGAATATTGTGCAAAAAATGTGGCCTCTATAGAAAGTTTAGTGTAAATGTTTAAGAGAGATGTTGTTGGAAAAATGACAGATACAAGGCCATCACAAAAGCTCACTATCAGCAAATTGTTTTCAGGTGAGCAAATTAAGATCTCATTTAAAAACAACAAAATGGCAAAGATGGCCTACATGAGTTTTAGGTACCATAATGCCTTGATAGAATTTTGAGCTAGTTTAAAGGTAAGTCCCGAAAATAAATACTCCTGTATATTTTGATCTCCTTTAAACACATGAGAGAATGAGACATGTAGAACTTTTATTGCAATGACGCGTACTGACCTAGCACATTATATTTGTGTCCATTCTTCAAATGTAGACCAGCACTGCGACATGACAGGTAGAACAGACTGGAACTCTTGTAGTCATCGGAGTCATCATCCAAACTTTTATTCTTCTTAGGCTGTGGAGCTAAAAAAAACAAGAGCACCGCATAACAGGTGCCAATGCTCGGCTGCGGGTGCAGTTTTGAATAAATGAAAGCTTATCAGATTATTTTTTTTGAGGTCACAATGACCTTGACCTTTGACCTTGTGACCCAAAAATGAGTGTGGCATGTAGAACTCATCAAGGTGCATCTACATATGAAGTTTCAAAGTTGTAGGTGGAATCACTTTGATTTTAGAGCCAATGTAAAGGTTTTAGAACAGCGGACTGCGTAAACCGGACACTGGCTATGACAATACCTCGGGTTTTCTCCGAAAACAGCCGAGCTAAAAATGACCTGCTAGTTTAGGGACTCCGTGACCAGTTTTCAACAGAACATTAAATGACTTGAAATCAAAGAACAAACTAAGAGCTAGATGATACAGTATTATTGTATAGATGAATTCACAGAATATAACATACAGTTTTAAAGCCACACACCTTGAAATAAAATACATGGCATAGTACATTGAAGTATAAATAAGAAACATATTTTATCTATGCCAATTAGAATATATCTTGTGGTTACAAGGTAAAAATCCATCTTTTTGCGCTTTAAAACTTGAAAATAATCGTGTTTGTCGAAATGGACGTATACATCTACAAATCCTACTTTCGGTTTAAAAAGCGTTACCGTTTGAACAATAATAAATTACTTGCTAACTAGGCTATAGATTTAATTTTATCTATGCCAATAAGAATATATCTGGTGGTTACAAAGTAGAAATCCGTCTTTTTTGCGCTTTAAAACTTAAAAATATTCGCGTTTGTCGAAATTGACGCATATGTATAGAAATCCTACTTTCGGTTTTAAAATTGATTTTTTTTATAAATTACTTGCTTATAGATTTAATGACAATTTTGCACACTTTCAAATTGCATCTATATATTTTAATTAACATGTATTTCATTTCAAGGTGTGTGGCTTTAATCAATAATATTCTGCATTGATGAAGGATAATTTCAAGAATGAGCTTGGAACTATAAGTTTAGTATTACAGGGATGGAAATTAATGGTTGCCTGTGAGCCCGGGGCCAGTACATTTTGGCCTAGGCAACTCAAATTCAAAAGTTAGTAGTCCGGCTGGGCAACTTGCTTTTTAAGCTTGAAACAATTCAGTGGTTTTTGTTTTGTTTTTTGTTCTGTTTTTTTTTGTGTGCAAAATTTTATTTTTTCCCTAGAATATTACATACATATGAAGACAATACAGTACATACATACAAAGCTTTTCAGATAGTATTGTACAGCTACTTGATGGGTACATACATATTACTGGCATACATTCAACATACATTCATATACAAATCTAGTTGTGTTATACTAGAAGTAGTTTACAACAGCAAAAAACACACACAACAACACAAACAAGCTTGTAACATACAACATTACTTAATGTTGATTATATGTATGTATATTATTTATAATAAAAAGTATTGCACATTAAAAAATTTATTTGTAAGTGCTGAATTGTATTATATAAGAATATTGATTATGCAGAGTTTAGTACAAAACTTGCAGGATAAATATTTTTATATTATCAGTTATTTAACTATTTGTAATGCCGTTATATGAGATGTCAGTAAATATTTTAACAAGGGACCAGATTCTTAATTCTTCTTCTGATTTAATAGTATTTTTGTAAATTTCAAAAGCGTGCTTCATACTATTTACGAGTCCATACTTTGAAGGGATTCTGTTTTTTCTCTGACAATGAAAAATATATCGTTTAAACTCTAGGCATACTATGTTTAAATCGTTCATTTTTGGATTAATAATTCCAAGGACTATATTCTGACATGTAATATGAATAGGTATGCTTGGTCTACTTTTACGAATAATCTCAGCAACAAATTTAATAATTTCTTGGGTAAATGGACAGTACCAGAACAAGTGCATTATATTTTCAACTTCAGTGTTACAAAAAGAACATAGATTATTTGCTACAATTTTCATTTTGAACATAAGGGATTTTGTCCCCAATATTCTGTGGACTATTCTGCATTGGAGCCATCTGACATATACTTCCTTAGTTAGATTGAATACGAGTGGATGTACTTTTTTTCATTCAATATTAAAAAAATTCTGTGTTCCATTTTGTATGACAAGATGGAATCTCATTGTTTTGAATTAATATTTTATAAATTTGTTTCTCTTCTTTTGGACTGGTTATTATTTTTTTAATGTAAGTGTGTAATATAGGTCCTTGAGTTTTTTTGTTAAAATGTTGCAGGTCTTCTTTGTCAATATATTTCTTTATTGTATTTTTTAATCATTGGTACAGCAGGAAATTTACATTTGTTCCAACCTGTGTATCCAAAGATTCTTTGGAAATAAAGTTTCTTTCTACCATAATATCTCTTACAAATCGGATGCCTCTTTCATATAGACATTTAATATAGATATAGCTTTTGTTTATTGTAAAATTATGATTATAAAATAGAGGCATATCCAGAATAACATCACTATCTATTATCGGCAGCTTTTCAACGTACAATATATAGTTTTTCAAAACATCGAGCCAAAATTTATTTTTCAGGTGTAGACATATTTTTTCGGCATACATTTTACCAGTGTTGAATATTGTCTTAAAATCTATTAACGATTTTGCCAATGAATAGCAATTTCCTTCGCCTGACATTATTCTCTTAATCCATGTTATTTTTATGTATTTTTCAAAGGAACATATATCAACCATATGAGGTCGCCTTGGTGTAATGGATATGGTGTCCGCCTAGCGACCGGGAGGTCACGGGTTCGATCCCCACCGTGGGAGCGTTCTTTAGATCTCCCCCAAAGACACCAAGTACTGGTTCTAGGCCCAGGAAACGGACTCGAGAGCGTTTATATAAGCCTTAGGCTTTCGATGCAATCGAGCTAAAATAAATAGGTTTAAACTAACTAACCATATTTAACCCACCTTCGTTATACTCATTAACAATTACTGTTTTTTAATTTTGCTTGGCCCTGCCCAAATGTTATCATAAAAGTGCTGTTCTATTGTTTTCATGGTGTCTTTGCTTGGTGATGGCATTGATACAAATAAATGAGTAAGTAAAGGTAGAAACAATGATTTGACAATGGTTATCTTTCCTAGAGGAGTAATATTTCTGTGATTCCAATGAGTTATTGAACTTTTAATACTTTCTATTTTATTATCAAATTTTTTCATGATCATGTTGTCTAAATTAATATCAAACATTATTCCAAGAACTTTAAAAGTAGTAGCTCCCCATGTAAGTTTTTATTTAGTTTTTATTGATCTGGTACTATATTTCATAGAACCTATCCAAATTAAATTAGTTTTTTCGTAGTTTATGTTAAGTCCAGAGAATTTTAAAATTCATGAAGCATGTCTAGTGTACAATTAAGAGATGATTCTGATCCGTCTAGAAATAAAGATGTAATATCAGCAAATTGAGATATTTTATATTCTATGTCATTTATAGTTATACCTTTTATTTTTTTGTTATCTCTTATTTTAATGGCAAGAATTTCTGCACAGATAATAAAAATGTAAGCACTGATACAGTACACTCCACGCGTTTTCCCCAAAAAATGCGCTCCCTTCGCGGGGTTTTTTCTGCTAGCGAGTGTTCACGCGGCGTTAAGAGAGCGAGGTGAACTCGATAAAACGCTCGGCGTTACGCCGCGTTCGCTAATTCCCGCGGCGTGTATTACTTTAGCCTAGTCGGTAAATGCAGACAATTTCCGTTCTTATCAGTGACCGCCGCGCAACGCCGCATTAGCAGTGTGCTACTGGGCACGCCAAAAAATAAAAACATTGTTATAATAAATTGTTTAAATACTGTAGTACATGTATAAAAAAGATAATTGTATAGAAAATTAATACGTATAAAAATTATGTCTTTTAATTCACAGGTACGTCTACAATATGAATGAATATAAGACATTTGACAAATTAATATTTAAATCATAACACATATAAGACAAAAATAAATGTTCCGTAAAATTTCCAAATGAATATAATAATTAGTAATCCGAAACACACTACGATTTTTAATGTTAACACGACGTTTACAAATGCTTCCAATATACAGTCATCATGTATATTTCCCGACAAAAGCGCGCGAAAATTATGCTGCAATGTACAAGGTATACTCCTGCAAAGCGTGCGTGTATTGATTTTTTTTATACAAACTTTATAGCGCAGAAAACATTGAATTTTGCTGATTTCGGTTAAAAGTTTCTTTGGTATTATTTAACAAAATTATATCGCAAATAAGTTGATATTTCCTCCAAAATAATTTCAAATCATACACGCCGAATCTGTATCTTTACGGTACTTTAGTAGAGTAATTATTTACACAGTTATTGTACTGTAAACTGATTAAAGAAGACATCTGGGCGGAACTGGATTTTTAGTGTTTGACGTTATGAAAACACGCAAAGCTTGTCTACTGACCTATTGTGTAGACTGCTGTCTGCAGTGTTTTGACAAAAGGGATTAACATGTGTGAATGTCACTCTGCCGATTTGGTCCATAATTACCGGTAAACATTGTTTTGAATGTTGACGCAACAAGAATACAACTGTGAATATTAAATGCAACTATCAACTCAATAGTTACCACCTTCTTTTAGCAATCAATGGAATAACCTAACTTCAAAGAGAAAATAAATGCATTAGCGAGCAGAGAATTGACTTTGTTCCGACAATTAAAACCATTCCTTATGCATTCGTTGGATGTGTTTACTTGAGTAAGTTATGCCTTTAGACAGGAAGCGGCTTTTCTTTGATTACGTCAAACTGTAAATTCACACAGATTTGCAAGATTTTTAGGGACGTTTACATTTGTTTACATGTTCAGTATAGAAAATCACCTGCTTACTTGAAAACTTTGGATTAAATTATCAAAATAAAAACAATGTTGCAAACTGTGTTTATATTAATTGGTAAGTATTAGTTAAAAGACGACGTTTTGTTTGTCGTAAATCAACGAGTTTTCTATTCAGTTTTGCCGATCGTTAACCGCCGCGTCCAAAATCATGCAAACGCTGCGTCTGGCGGGATTTTCTTAATCTCCCTCCAGGTCAATCGCCGCGGAGTATGGAGGGAAATTGGGGAAAACGCGTGGAGTGTACTGTAGGGTCACCTTGACGGCATCCCCTCTTTATACAGAAAGTATTTGACAAGAAGCCATTTATTTGTATGGAGGCCATGGTATTATGCAAGAACATAGATATCCATTTTTGAAGCATTGGTCCGCAATTTAAAAAACTAATAGTTGTTTCGATAAACTGAAAAGACAGAGTATCAAACGCTTTTTCAAAATCAATTGTCATTAGGAATCCAGGTAAATTATTATCTTCAGCATATTTCAATATATCATAAAGAAATCTAGTGTTTTCACCAATGAATCGACCTTTAATGAAACCTGTTTGATCTTTAGAGATTAAAATGTCAAGTACTGTTTTTAATCTATTTGCAATGGAACCTGATGCTAGCTTGTAAACAACATTTAATAATGTTAGCGGTTGTAAATTTTTCAGATAACATCGCGGCTTGTTTTCTTTTGGAATACAAGTTATAATTCCATGTTTTTGTGTAATAGACAACTAATTTTTAATAAAGGCGTAATTAAGACTTCTCACTACGAAATGGCCTAATTTATTCCAAAATACTTTAAAGAATTCAGCTGTGAATCCATCAGAACCTGGACTTTTGTCATGTTTCATATTTTTGAGTTTATGGATACTTCTTCAATATTAAGCAGCCCTTCTATTGAGTCAGATTGAACTTTATTCAACTTTGGTATATTAATATTTTCTAAATCAGTTTTTATATCGTATTTAATTTTGTTTTCATTTTTATTGTATAAGGTTTTATAGAATGAAACAGCTTCTTTTAAAATATCATTTTGTTCTGTGAATCTAGCACCATTTTCTAATTCAATAAAAGGTATTGACTTGTTTGTGTAATGATTTGTTTCTAGCGAGCAAAAGTATTTAGATGGTTTTTCTCCATCTTCTATCCATTTAGCTCTGGAACGAATAAGAGAGCCTTTAAGTTTATTTTCCCTAACATTTTCTAATTCATTTTGTAGTTCTCGAGGTTGTTCAGAATTAGCTTCATTTAATGATTGTTGAAGTAAATTTATTTTCTTAAGTAATGTAGATTCATGGTTTTTGTTCTGTTTAGCTTTATGTGATGAGAATGCAGTGCCTTCCCCAGGAATTTGTTCAGGCGCCCCGGGGGTAGGTTCGGGAGGGGTGTCCCCTCCCGACGTTGATTTTTTTTAATTTAACGTGTCAATTCACGTTCTGTGGTGCGTTATAACTCAAAGAAAAACAGCGTCAAAAGACGTCATTTGGTGCGCTATGACTCTTCAAAAAAATCCCCCAGTCATTTAAAAATATATTTTCCGCACAGATAGTAAAATACCGACTCGAAGGATTCCCCAATAGATCCGTTTCAACCCGACTCTTATTACTGTATACTTACTATTTTTCAAGTTTCTATTTATTACCCGATAATCCCGTTTATTCCGTTTTTATCAATCTCTTTCTGGGAAATATTTACGATAAAAGCTTTCAGTTATTTCATTAACACAAACCTTGCCATTTTTTAAGTGACTATTTATAGATTTGATGAAATATTGCCTCTGAATATGCGTCAATCCCCTGACCTGTTGTGTGCTTGTTAAAACGCTCAATACACGCCATTTGTATGCAATAGACGCGACGTTGTACATGCTGTATAATTTTCGCGCCCTTTTTAATTAATTGCACTGCTAATTTGAAGCAAAAATATTTAACGTTGCGGTAACATTTACATTCGGAAGTGTGTTTCGGATTAAAAACGCGTTAACATCGACTTACGGTAATGGGTTTCGGATTACAAATTTAATTATTCCCATTTGAGATTTCAACAAATATTAACCATTGCGTTATAAATTCAACGATAATTTGTTTACACACTTTACAAGTCGAATAAATGTTTTGACGGAATTATGCATGAAATTCACGTTGTCCACGAGGATCACGGCCGGTTGCCATCATCAGTCTTCTAACTATTGATTATCGGACGAAACATTTACAAGTTTGCGTAATTAATTCAACGAAAATTTGTTAAAGCGCATTACGTGTCGAATAAATGTCAGAAAAACGAGGTGAATCAGTTCTATAAATGGACATGTTGAAATATACATGTACTGGAATTAAATAAATTGTTTTCACATAATTGTAACCGCTATAATAATTAATTGTTTACCACTTGCAATTAATTTCTCGTATTAATTATGAGTCATAGGTAACACTTGTTTACAGTAAAAAGGTGTGATGATGATGCCCGAAACCGTCTTTAATGTTCTGTACTGTACTAATTACCGGTTTTATATTACTCAAATGGTACAACTACTTGCTAATCAAGCTGCGATAAACTCTTACTTCATGCCCGACGTCAATCAAAAATAATGGTCGATAGTTAACCCCGCCCTCATAAGCATACGCGTAACCGATTGGACGATGGTTTGACGACTGGAAAGTTACCAGATACATCCTTGTCAGCATTTAAATGATCGTGTAATGTGGCTAGAATAATCGATACGCGCGTCATGCTATTATCTTATCAATGGATTATCCATTACCCCATGTGGTGTATGGCGATTACTTGTGAAAGTAGGTACCGAGTGCTCTTTTAAAACAGTGAATATTGATACACTGATAGGGAAACCTTGATTTTTTTGGACAATCACTTTCTTTTACTGAAGAATACACTGATCGGAAAAATTTCAAGCGCCCCGGGGACTCTGATTTCGAAATTCAAGCGCCCCGGCAAGGGGCGCTTAAATGGCCTGGGGAAGACCCTGGAGAATGAAATAGTTTTACCTCTAATTTCCATAAGTAGTGTTTCTAGGAATAATTGATCGTTGATAACAAATTGCATGTCACTATTGGGAATATTTTCTATGTTTTCTAAGTTGTAAATAGTGATACAGTATTGTTGTCTAACATTTTCTATTAGAGTATTAATGCAGTTTAAATAGTCGATATCCATTAAGTGAATTATTGAATTTCCATAGCCCTTTTCCATGTACTACATCCTCAAAACTTAGTATATTTTACTCCTATAAATATGAGGTTGATTAACATCAACAGATAACATCTAATTATTAGGACTAAGTGCATTTAAACATTTAATGAAATTGGTGACTGTGAGTTAATAACAAGATGTGTTTGTGAAACACAATGTCCCCCTATATGACGTTTGACCTTGTAGGATGACCTTGACCTTGTGAAGGATGACCATACATGCCATACGTCCCGGATTGTCCGGGACAGTCCCGGAAATGAAGACCTTGTCCCCCTGTCCCGGAAATCTGTCAAATGTCCCGGAATTTTCAAAATCCATATATACATGTACCTTATCTTAGGCTTAACTGCACCTCGAGTCTGTGTATATCTGCAGCGTCTCCATGACAATGCCTACCCTAATAGGCAGACTACGCTACGTGTCAAAATCGATCAATTAACAGGGGTCCTGTTATCAAATCGATTGTCTCATGTTCGCGGTCAAACCGAAAAGGCGGCATTGTTTAATGTGGTTGTTAATTGACTTAAATCTACTACGTCATTATTTCCCACTGCGTAAGGGCAAAGGATAGTTGTTCACACATCTGAAGTCCAACATCGCTGAGTAAAAAAGTAAGCATATAAAAATGTTATTGTGATTGGTTGTATGTATTGTGAATTGATTTGAGTTGACGATCTAACGGTATTGTATTGTTGTATTTTTTATTATATAAATGTTATAAATGAATAAAGGCGTATAAACAACTACGCGTTACACACCGGTCTTAATAACAATAACGCAGTGACGTCACCATCTATGTTTAGAACGCTTACACTGAAAACACGTGGCTTGTATCTAGTAACGGAAGTAGTAATGTTTAATTTGACGTTAATAGATCAAGTGTATTTCGGATCGACTTTCGAATTTTTGCAATTAATGATGCGAAACAAAAAAACGTACCAAAAATGCATATGTCTATAATTATCGCTACATTTTATGCATGTCTCGGAAAATCAGCAAAAGTCCCGGACAATTTAACTCAATGTCCCGGAATTGGTCTGAAAAATTATGGCATGTATGAGGATGACCTTGACATTGACCTTTCACCACTCAAAATGTGCAGCTCTATGAGATACACATGCATGCCAAATATCAAGTTGCTATCTTCAATATTGCAAAAGAATTCATAAAATAAGCGATTTGGGCCACATATATTTGACCTCTGACCTTGAAGGATGACCTTGACCTTGACCTTTCACCACTCAAAATGTGCAGCTCCATGAGATGCACATGCATGCCTAATATCAACTTGCTATCTTCAATATTGCAAAAGTATTTATAAAATAAGCGATTTGGGCCACATATATTTGACCTCTGACCTTAAAGGATGACCTTGACCTTTCACCACTCTAAATGTGCAGCTCCATGAGATACACATGCATGCCAAATATCAAGTTGCTTTCTTCAATATTGCAAAAGTATTCATAAAATGAGCGATTTTGGCCACATATATTTGACCTCTGACCTTGAAGGATGACCTTGACCTTTCACCACTCAAAATGTGCAGCTTCATGAGATACACATGCATGCCAAATATGAAGTTGCTATCTTTAATATAGCAAAAGTTATTGCAAAATGTTAAAGTTGACGCAAACAGACAGACCAACAGACCAACGGACAGGGCAAAAACAATTATGTCCCCCACTACTATAGTGGGGGACATAATTAGTTTAACAAAATTCATTTATCAAAGCCAATGAAATGATTTAACTCAGACTTATATTATGACATAATACACAGAAAGTTTGTCAATTAAGCAATGTTGTTGTTTACTTATCTGTTATTTTATTTAAAGAAATTCTTATATACACACGACCCTACATGTACATCGTACTGGGCCAGTGATTTTTTTGCTCAAAATTACAGTCGAAATTCGGCTGCTTCCCAATCACAACAAGAGCACCGCCTTGCGGGTGCAGACCGCTCATCTATTTTCTTTTTAAAGGTGAAGGGACTCTCATTTTCAATCACAAAGGAGGGAGGGGTGGAGTGAAGAGGGGTGCATTGTGTGGGGGTGTGGACATTTATTACATTATCTTCCAAAAATGCGAAAAAAAGGAAAAAAAATAAAATAAATCGGGGGAGGGGGGGGGAGGGGTATAGTGTGAGGGTGTGGTGGTAATTTGTGAGATGATTTTAGAAAAAAAAAAAATTAGGGGGGGGGGGGGGATTCGGGTTGGGGGAGGTGGGGTGGGGGGGGGGGATTCTTGGGTGCGATGATTGGACGGTATTTCAAACATAAAATAATCAAATAAATAGTTTTGATTTTTAACCGTTTAAAAAAAAAATTGGGGAGGGGGTGGGGTCGGGGGGGGTATAGTGTGAGGGTGTGGTGGTCATTTGTGAGATGATCTTAAAAAAAAGAGAAAAAAAATAGGGGGGGATTCGGGGGGGGGGGGGGGGGGGGGAGGGGGGCACAGGCGATGGTTTGGGTGGAGTCTATTGTGGTATGTCAGGTAAGAGTAGTTTTTTCAAAGTATCAATCAAATCAAGCCTTGATACTTAAGAAGTAAAGTGGATCGAAACACAAAATTTAACCATATATTCATAGTTACTAAGTCAAAAAAGGGCCATAATTCCGTAAAAATGACATCCAGAGTTATGCAACTTGTCCTTTTACTGTACCCTTATGATAGTTTGCGAGTGTTCCAAGTATGAAAGCAATATCTATGATACTTTAGGGGTAAAGTGGACCAAATCACAAAACTTAACCAAACTTTCAATTTTCTAAGTATAAAGGGCCCATAATTCCGTCCAAATGCCAGTCAGAGTTACATAACTTTGCCTGCACAGTCCCCTTACGATAGTTAATAAGTGTTGCAAGTATGAAAGCAATAGCTTTGATACTGTAGGAATAAAGTGGACCTAAACACAAAACATAACAAAATTTTCAATTTTTTAAGTATAAAAAGGGCACATAATTCTGTCAAAATGCCAGTCAGAGTTACATAACTTTGCCTGCACAGTCCCCTTATGATAGTTAGTAAGTGTTGCAAGTATGAAAGCAATAGCTTTGATACTTAAGGAATAAAATGGACCTAAACACAAAACTTAACCAAAATTTTCAATTTTCTAAGTATAAAAAGGGCACATAATTCTGTCAAAATGCACGCTAGAGTTATCTAACTTTGCCTGCCCAGTCCCCTCATGATAGTAAGTAAGTGTACCAAGTTTGAATGCAATAGCATTGATACTTTCTGAAAAAAGTGGACCTAAACGCAAAACTTAACCAAAATTTTCAATTTTTTAAGTATAAAAAGGGCACATAATTCAGTCAAAATGCACGCCAGAGTTATCTAACTTTGCCTGCCCAGTCCCCTCATGATAGTAAGTAAGTGTACCAAGTTTGAATGCAATAGCATTGATACGATCTTAGAAAAGTGGACCTAAACGCAAAACTTAACCGGACGCCGACGCCAAGGTGATGACAATAGCTCATAATTTTTTTTCAAAAAATAGATGAGCTAAAAATCAACATTTTTTCCCAAAAATCTGACCAAAATTTCCCCAAAAGAAGCCCAAATTCAACAAAAAAACTTTTTTTAAGAAAGAAGTCTTTTATGACATGCTACAAAATATATAACTTTAATTTAGTCCTTTTTGTTGATAAATAATTCCCAAATTTGCCACTTTTATAGATTAAGGAGTCCCTATTTGACCAGACTCCTTTTCCCAAAATGGCTAGAAAAAACCCTGAACATGCACTTAAAAACAAGTCTGTTTCTTTTAATCATATTTATTATGCTTAATTTTTCCCAATTTCATGGTTTATGGCGCTATTTTTCCCAATTTCATGGTTTATCGTGCTAATTTTCCCAATTCAAATGGCACAGGCTGTAACTAATAAAAGCAAAAAAATCACTGCTGGGCTCGTTAGTCTTAAGCTGGGCAACCAAAATACTAAAGATGGTTGCCCGTGTGGACAACCAATTGTAAAACGCTAGTTTCCATCCCTGTTACAGTAACTGGTTTTTTTTCACCACTTGAGGAAAGTGGTACACTGGTATTCGAGAACTAAAGTTTTTTGACAAACACTATGAAAACCAGTCTTAAGTGTTTCTGTGACTTACCTTTTTTATTGTCTGCTGCTTTTCTTTTCTGTAGAACTGACCTTTCCAACACCATGATCTGCAATCAAGTATGGTATCATTTATCATTGCAGGGTTAACACTGTCACATACAAACTTTGGATAAAATTGTTGAGAATATTTTCAGAATTATTTATTGCAATAATAGGTGCAATAATAGGTCTTCAAATAGATTTAACCAGAATCCATCAATGCATGTTAATTTGTCTTGTTGCATTCATTTTAACTTGCTGGCCACCTTTAATTTATTTCTGACAAAGATAGAATCTGATAAGGTTTTTAACCTTTTGTAAACTATGCCAACATTTTTTTATTATTTGTTTCAATGCAACTTTATAAAAAAAACTTCTTGAGCCGGAAAAAAAAGAAAAATTAAATTAAAAATTTTGACTAGTGATTTAAAGAAAACAAGAGATGTGTTCGTCAGAAACACAATGCCCCCTATTGCGCCGCTTTGAAAAAAAAATAAAAAATTGTTTACCTTTGACCTTGAAGGATGACCTTGACCTTGAACTTCCACCACTCAAAATGTGCAGCTTCATGATAACGCTGGTTTTTTTTTTTAAAATTACCTTTGACCTTGAAGGATGACCTTGACCTTGAACTTCCAGCACTCAAAATGTGCAGCTTCATGAGAACGCCGCTTTGATTTTATTTTTTTTTACCTTTGACCTTGAAGGATAACCTTAACCTTCACCTTTCACCACTCAAAATGTTCAGCTCCATAAGATACACATGCATGCCAAATATCAAGTTGCTATCTTCAATAGTGAAAAAGTTATGGCCAATGTTAAAGTTTTTTTCGGATGGACAGACAGACTGACATACACATATACACACATACTGACATACACACATACTGACATACTGACTGACGGACAGTTCAACTATATTCCACCCTACCGGGGGCATAAAAAAGCATATCCACCTGCAAGGTGGTGTACCAGCGCCCTCACACTACTTTGGGGGAAGGGGTCCGCAGCCCTTAGGAGGGGGATTTTTTTGTAAATGGGGGAATTTTTATAACAAAACACAACAACTGTGTTGAACTGTTATAAACATATATTTCTATATATGTGACTGTCTATAGGACAGAAAGGTGGACTTTTACTCAATCTATATAACAGTAATCTTACATGTATTTAAAAGTCCAAATATATTGCAGTTGAAGGGGTCCAAAGATCGCGACCTTGATATATCCGGCGCGCAATATAAATTGTCAGGTTATTATTGCATGTTTAAGTATGCATTAGCATATAATTTGGCAATCTCAAAACACGCTATTTTCCTACCTTATTGAAGTGTGTGTTATATCCACATGTTATTCATTGGTATAAAACAAAACATTATTCCATGTAAGTATTTTCAAATGCGTATAATTAAATTTGTAATCCGAAAACAATTGCCAAGTTTTATTGTTCAAGAAAGCATGCACAAATTAGACCCCATGTACAAAATCATCAACAATGACGTCATCTTATCCTCATGGAAAGCATGGTGCATTTTGAGGGAGCTTTGCCTCTCAATTAAAAGCAAGTAGTTTACACTGTATCTAACGCGCAAAGATTGTTGAGATAGGTCAGTATTGACTTGTGACATTTACATTTAAAATTGTATACACCTTCATGTGTGCACTGGTGCGTTTCGGCAGTTCAAAGCCATTTCAAGAGAGAATGTTAACACCCAAAATGACCTGATGTTTGGCAAGAAGTTATTGTTTATCGCAGTACACAGGTGTTACAGTGATGTACAATGAAACCAAACAATCTGGTCAAAACTGGATTATGAATGTCGGATTAAACAGAAACTTAAAGTGGGTGAAAAAAGGGTAAAATACTAGCTTGTACCTGATTTTATCTCCGCAAATCTCAGATTAAAACATGTTATTTGGGGATAATGCTTGTCACATTTTTGCGAGCCATAACCATAGCCAATTTGTGATATATTGGACAACGCAATATAACGGACAGTGATATATTGGAGTCAATTTTAAACTATAAATCAGCGATTTTTTTTCTCATTTTCTGAAGGGGTTGAATTGTAATAAGTTACTGATCCAGTAATGGTTACTCGATTGTACAAAATATAAAAACGCAAACAAAAAGGTACTGTAATGGAATATTTTTTGTAGCAATTTTCAGGTATGAAGGGGGTGATTGCGGGGGCTGCAAATTATCAGATGGCAATTGAAAACATAACAAAATAGAGCAAAATAAGTCTTGAATGCCAATTATCCAGATAGACAATTTAACCAGGTGCCAATGTACTGGTCGACAAATAAACGATTGTCCGGGATTGCAAAAGAACACAGGGATACAATCTTCAGGGTGCTATTTGTCTGAACACCATATTTCCGCCCAAGTCCTGACTCCTCACAAGTAAAGATATATATTCGTTCAAAATTAAGCATCCGAAATCAACTGATTGTCCGAACCTTGTATTATAGACTGGCAAATTATTATTAAAGAAATTTGGGAACCAGACTTATTTTTTTATAATTTGTAATAATCTTATTACAAAAATCATAATATATTTGTTGTTATAATACTGATACTCATACAAAAGAGGGGCTTATTTTTTTCCGTATTTCCCGCCAATTGTCAACGATTGCTGGTTCTCTCTTTGAAGTTTTAAATACGCCGCCCTGGGTACCAAACCTATAGGAACGTACTTGTTAGGCTACGTTCTGGTCGATATGTTTTGCGTCTTTGCATGAATTCTTACTTCAGGTGCATGTTTGAGAGATACATTTTATATAAGTAAAATCAACACTCATCTATTTTTACTGATTGTAGTAACAACAGAAACAATTATAATATTTGTATCTTTCTAGTAAATAGAAAGGTAAGAGTTAACCAATTTTAAGTAAGGACACGAGTTAACCAACAAGGGGACATCGCAGCCACGTATATCGATTACCTGAATCACCTTGATCAAGCTACTGTATTGTTTAGTTGCTAATACTTTAAACTAATTTTGCATTTTGTATTTTCAAAATCGAGCAAATCTCAGTGAAGGCTTTCAATACATACCTAGTAAATGGAATATCAAACCAATCCATTCTGTAGCTATCCAAATATGCCAACGTAAAACAATAAAAAGAGACAATGTGTCATATATCATATCTATAATTACCCCGGTAGTGATTATTTTCCTTGCAAGTTTGTTTGAAGTTGCTTTCAAATAAAACTTGTTATATTTCATCTTTTTCTTTGTATCGTTTTAAATTTAAAACAATGTTAATACGAAAAAATAAGTACAGTATTTTATATTTAAGTTCGAATTCAAAAGCAACAACATTTTATTTATGTTCTAATACGAATGTAAACACTTTTAATTCACCAATGCTTTCTACTTAAAAATGAGAGTAAAAAGCAAAATTAGTTTGTACCTGCTTTAAAGTTTTCGCAAAAAGCAGCCATTTCATTGAAACTACAGGCGAGTGTTCTGAGTATCCTACTGTCCACAAAATGGATAGTCATATGGCTAAAATTCAAATATGTAGTTTAATTGCTGATATTTTATTCTTGTTTAAGGTAATAAGGATGCATGTGTTACAACTTTAACCATTATCTATATGCATATAGGCAAACATATACCGTGATGTTTATGTCCTAAGTAAAATGAATCCATGACCTTTAACGAAAGTCAAATGAAAGCTGATAATGCTTTGTTTAATTACAGTTTTAAATAATTTTTCTATCAGTTGCCAAGACAAGAAACGTTTTATTTCATTATATAATTATAAATATGACATATGAAAAGTCATCCATATACGCATCCTGTCTTTTATATTCAGCATTAATAAATTCCATTAGTTTTGTAGCTGTTGCTTAAATATTTTCTTACTTAAATGACGAAAATATGCACTGAAACGAAATATACTTTTAGAAGGACAAC
Organism: Dreissena polymorpha; assembly: GCF_020536995.1. Lineage (NCBI taxonomy): Eukaryota > Metazoa > Mollusca > Bivalvia > Myida > Dreissenidae > Dreissena > Dreissena polymorpha. The sequence goes on along the minus strand of NC_068359.1, from coordinate 42,975,331 downwards.
ATGATAATTATTTTTACCAAGATCGATCAAAATCCATTCAGTTGTTCATGAGGTGATGTCATTTTAATAAATTGTTGACGCACGGAGGAACATTGACGACGACAAAAAAGGCCGGACACGAAAGCTGATAGAGCACATCATTCCTCGAAAGCTTCGGTTTTACACTGGGTGGTATAAGTAAGAAAGAGATGTAAAGTTACGATCTGCTAACGTATATTTTAAAATTATAACAAGTGCACGAGTTTTTGCATATGCTATAAGAAAATAATGTTGTTGTTTTTTTGAAAAAAAAAGATCTGTAGAGAACATATGGCAAAGTATGTTTTTGTATGATGCGAATGTTGTTGCAATAGTTTTTTATGTAATAAAATACAAGTTTTGTTACGTGATTACTTAAATAAATGTTTATGATCAAATCAAGTATTGATTATGTTGTCTTTTGTGTGCGACAAGTTCGCATACCTCATGCATCTTGACATCACGTCTTCACACATTCTGGGTCCCATTCAAGCAAAACCACTGCGAGTCCAAGTGCAGTGTCTTTCGACTGTTTTAAACATCCATACACTATAATGTCCTGGGTTATGAGTTACATTTACCCGATATCTATTAACTACTACGCTTATTTATAGATCTGTGACTTTACCAAATGAAAATTTGTTTTATTGAGTCCAAAAATACAGAAATAATTGCATGCTTGATAATATACTAGGTTTGTGTAGCAATACGATTACCAATTTTGAACAAAGTTTACCTGAAAAAACACATATATTTTTTTCTCATTTATTAAAATATTGTTCTATTCGAATATTTGTGCTTATTATACTATATAATAAAAATATATGATTATTTACTATAATTTCTTGTAAACAGATTTTATAAATAGGTTGACATCTTGTGTTTTTCCTTTTTATAAACACTGAAAATGGAGACACTTAGTATTGACTCAGAATCCTCGATATATTTTGAATGCTGAAATAAGCCTAACATGTCATAAAGGATCCTTCCTTCAGGATTACGAATAAACGACTTTTAAAAACATAATAAATTAAGTAACCGTCTTCATTAGTTTCATTTTGTGTATATTGTATGGTTAATAACGAATTACTTATCGGGATAATGGATCTATACGGTTTGTTTCATATTGTGCCTTATTAACAAAATTAACAAATGTTTTTTGCAAAGATCTATCAATAATTGTTTCTGCTTCTGCTTTGTACGGTTAAGGGCTAGTTACGGCGTAGTACACCGGGGGAGTGCGCTTTAGTCGAAAAGGAGGGCAGACTTAAATCCTTCAACTGTCTCTGCGTGAACCACTCAATTTTCCAGGTGGTTCCACTCTATGATTGTTTTCACGAAGAACGAGTTAAATTGTAAACTATTAGTGTTTTGATCACAAAGCCTCTAACGTTGTTTATTACTTGGTTGTCTATTATATTTGATGTTACACAGTCACTACATTGTTTTGCCTTAATATGTATTTTAACCCTTGCTGGTTTTAAGTATTCATTTGCTGGTAGGCCTATAGCTGGCACCATGATCGTTTACTTATATATATTTTGTTTGTTGTAAAAACTATGTGCTATTCACAATAAATTGATTGAATATTGTTTACTTTGTGTTGTTGCGTGTCAAAAAGGTCTATTTTGGGGGGAAAAAGTAGCTCTCAAACTATTAGAACTTTATTTTATATATTTTATGTGTAATATTACAGTAATGATAATGGCGAAAAACACTGGTAGTGGCACGAAACGACCATCACCCTATACAATTACTTTCGTTACTTTTTTACTCTATATCTCATCATGAGGGTACAGCATAAATAACAGCATGATAACGATAGACTTAAGTGCATGAATTAGTAATGACATTTTACGCTCTTTTTGTTCACCGACAGAGTGTTAAAAGTAACGCTGTGACCAGTTGACCTATGACCGTTTTTACATTGCGACCCGCGCCAAAAAAAGTTCTGACATTCGATTGGTCAAAACGCAAAATCGGAAACGAAAGAAAACAACATAAATATATTACGGTAACCTAAGTTTTCATTTACAGCTGATTGCTTTTCATATAATTATGTTTCATATATTTATTAAACCATTATATACTTTAGTATTGTAATACTTAAACAGATATTTGTAGCAATGCGTAAATGACACCTGTTTTCGCGATAAATGATTTATTGTGACGCACTGTTGTGCTAAGTTAAGTGTTATCGTATTTATTTAACAGTCAAAGTGTGTTATGCACTTGAACTAATGGGATTTAATATTAAGACGCCAGTGTCAGTCTAAAGCAGTGTTTAAGATTGCTACCACTCCCAATTCCCAAGTGTCTGTATGAATCAGAAGCATGTCTATGTTCTAAAGGCGCCTGTATAGACCAGTTGACGAGTGACATCACGCGCACCTGCAAAGTTTAGACTCCGCCCACTGGTTAGCAAAAAGAAGTGGAATTCATAGAAGCGCATATAGATAAGGTTGACAAAATCATCGTTTTTTCATGATAGTCATGCACGTATCAAATATAGTTTTACTAATTATGTCTATATAAAACATTAGCATGCAAGGGAATGCATCTTTGGAATGGTTATATTGTTGTTATTATTCGTTTTTACTCACAACAAACTCAGGAGTGGAACACAATCTAAAAGCTCGATATGTGATTACCACAAAAATCTCTACTTGGCACTTCTTATCGACCATTTTTAGTTTTAAAAAAATCTCAGAAATTGAAATTCTCTCAGAATAAATTAAATTTAATGAACAAAAACAAATAAGGATGAAAACAAACAACCTACAGGTCTATTTTCTGTACGCAACATAGGGTAACTGATTTGAACCTTTATGTCTGAAAAAAACTTACCTTGTTACATATTAAATAAATTCCCTTTACTGATGTAATTGTTTTATTTAATTGTTCACACTAATATTGACACTCTTAGTTGCAGCTTTTTATATCCCGGTGTTAAATTGCACCTCTGTTCATCACAAACTGATTATCTCGTTATGAACAGATATTGTCAAGACAATTACAAAGAAAACATGGTGTCATAAAGTAAAACCCAGGGACCTAAACTTGGGTCCCTGAATAAACCACAGTTGGCAGACAAGTGTCTGGTCATTAAACACAAGTTACAATACCTCCATGTCATCTCTTGGCATATTGAGCAGTCATTTAAGTCAAATTTTAAAGCTTAAATACTGAACAGTTGCTTCAATAAAATATTTTAACATTTAAAAAATGAAGACATTTGTCAGAAATGGATTAACAGGAACTATATATATATTAGGCATTTTAATCATAATAATACATTGTTTAATAGCTATACATTAAAAATATTATGCAATTTTACTGCTACGTAAGTAAGGTATTTAATGGGTACCGGCAAAAGTAAACTCAGCTATTATGTGTAAAGCTTGTACATTACTGCAGTGTAAGAAACACCATCATGAACAAAAGCAATCACAATAGGGTAAAACATAATTGCGTAAAATAAATTTAATATATGCATTTATCATAAAATGCTATATTTTTATCACTCCCTATTACTAGTAAAGAGATTTCAATATACGTGCAAAGACAGCTCAATTTGCATAATATGCAGGTTTTTTCCGTTTGCATGCTAAATTGTATTAATATTGTCATTTATTGTAAAAGAAAATCACCACAATATTGTAAAATTGTAATGTATTACGCTTTTTAGGGCTTTGTTTTATATTAAATGCACCTCTGACACTATCGATTGCTGATGAAAAATAACACTATCCACACCACTTACAATTGTAATGAAAATAAATTAATACATTTTTATTATTGTTGAAATATAATTTATTAATTCTTACTATCAGAAAGAATACGGCTAATTTATTGTTTTGTTTTGTGGAATTGTCAGTATTTAGTCTTCCGATCACGTTTACTCTATGCTTATAATTACTTCGTATTTTTATGACGAGGAAATTCGATTTGTGTATATACATCTATTTGGTACTAAATATGATATATTTGCACTATATTTTAAGAGTTTTAATGTTTATTTCGGTCTTATTACCAATTTATTGACTAAACAAGAGCCCTTTATACATGTTTTACGTTACTGTAACCAGTGTTTTTGCCAACCAGTGAGTGCGTATCCGCAGAAAATCCCGAATGTAAACAATAACATTCAACTGGTCTATTGTAGACAAAAAACAAAATACTCAACAATGTTGATTAGCAGCCGGAACTTCAGACATTTCTGCTCTGAATTTTAGAAGTTTGCAGACAACTGATACAAACGATGGCAACAGATATTGCAGATCTGAATGATGAAGAATTGAGGGAAAAGTTAATTGAGTATGGAGTAAATGTTGGACCCATTACATGTATGTGAATAGTTTAATAAAGTGTGTCACATTAAAGCATTCCTTCATAGCTTTATCTTATACTTGTTAAAAAGTTAAACTTTAATGTTTATATCAATAAAATGTACACATATGATAAAATATAATTAATGGTCATTATTATTATTGCGAAATATCAAATCATTAAATTTAATATTCATACATTTTTTCTCCATGACAAAATCTGTAAAACTAATAGAAAAAAATCCTTTAGATTAAAAGGCTTATCATTGTTATACCTATTTCTGCCTTTTAATACGTGTATTGAATTATTTACACTTTTTGTCTGCCCTAAGTTATATTAAATAATATATTGCAGTTAAGTATTTTAATTATTTAACCACTTACAACCTTACCTTTACCTTTATATAGCAACCACTAGACTGTTCTATGAGAAAAAGTTGGGGAAGCTGATAGACTCTGGTGGTAATCCCACAACTCAGCCAGAAACAGAGGAGTCAGAAGGTACAGCTCTTGTCTGCTTCACTGTTGTGATAATATTTCACCTTTGGTGCAGTGATCCTACATTTAGTTTTTATTTTATAATAAAAAAATATGCTTAGTGCCTTATGGAAGCAGTTTCAATATATTTGTACAACATGTGGTGGTATGTTTTTCCTAATTTGGTGTAACATTAATGAAGTTTATTTTTTCAATCAATTTTGCGTCTGCCTTATGATGTTAAAATAGAACAAATGGAAATAACACAGTTATTCCCAAATGAAGTTTGACTTGGGTATATTGGAGGTTAATTGGGGTTATGGTGTCTGTGGGGTACGGACATTAGCCCTCTAGGACATTAGCCCCTAGGACAAAAGCCCCTTCAAAAAAAAAGTACATGCTAGGACATTAGCCCCCAGGTGTTTTACATGTAAAACGTTTAAAACTTTTTTATTTAAAGTAAGCATTTTTATTCCATTTTTTAAATTTCATATGTAAATACTAGTGCTGCAACAATACGCCAAAAACCGTATTGCAATATATTGTCAGTTCAAAAACCCGTATTGCAATATATCGCAATATATTGCTAACTTGTACCAAAATTATAACTTGCCAATTACCCGATAATCCCATAAATTCCAATTTTAAAGCAAATTCTGGTAAATATTTACTATAAATGTGCTCAAGAATAATAAGAAACACAAACATTTGCAAATTTTCTTAAGTATCAAATACATTTTTGAAATTGTTACTATTTAAAGATGTGATGAAATAACGTCCAACCGGGGCGTTTTTCCCACTGAACACGCGTAATTCAGCTGATGTGATGTTCCCATTTTTATACAACACAAAATACACCCATACTTTCCATGCGACGTTCTACATGTCTGTATAATTTTCGCGCGCTTTTTATTGAGACAAAGGATAAAGCACTTTGTATTTGACGCTATAATTTTTTATTGTCGCGTTCGCATTCAAATTTGGAAGCGTGTTTCCGAAATTCGGATTACAAATAATGCTCAAATCAGAATCGAACGAAACATTTACAGCTGTGCGCAATTAATTCAACGATAATCTGTTCAAAAGCATCGAATGAATGCTCCCATGGATGTAACAACGCTTCTCCGTATAATACACTCTTTAGAATGCTATTTTTACGTAAAAAATAATTTACACTGCTTTGTTTTGTTTACCTTTTTATCATTATTTCGGATGGCTTTTCTGGACGAAATGTGAGTGAATTTTTGTAAAATTTTCGTACCGGTATGATGAAAATCATATCGCAATACAATATGCGGATTGCGTATTGCGATATATACCGATATACCGGTATATTGTTGCAGCCCTAGTAAATACAAAATATATATAGCTTGTACCACACAAGTACATTTCAGTGTTTTTTTTACAATTTCTTAACTTTTTTTTTCTTTGAACTCTATTTATTTTGCAAACATTTTGCTATCTGACACCATCCAGAAGTCTAAAATTACCTTACAATTAGATACATAAGTAACATTTTGTTGTTGATGCTGTTTAAAAAAAAACACCATTAATTCCATTAATTTAAAATAAAGATGAAATTAAATACCTAAAAAATGAATGTAAAAGTAGGTAGGGGCTAATGTCCAAAGGGGCTAATGTCCTGGGGGCTTTTGTAATAATAACCATGGTTAAAGTTTTGCGATAACTTTTGCAATATTGAAGATAGCAACTTGATATTTGGCATGCATGTGTATCTCATGGAGCTGCACATTTTGTGTGGTGAAAGGTCAAGGTCATCCTTCAAGGTCAAATATATGGCTTCAAAGCGGCGCAATAGGGGGCATTGTGTTTCTGACCAACACATCTCTTGTTTTTTTTGTCTGTTGGCATTAAATGTTATCAGTTTGTGGTGCAAACTACGTCAAGATTTTCCAAGTTATACATTTGAAACAATATAATTGCTCTGATGATAAGATTTTCAAGACATTTTTTCTTACCCAGAGATCCTCATTTTTGTGAGTTTTTATGCCCCCCTTCGAAGAAGAGGGGGTATATTGCTTTGCTCATGTCGGTCGGTCCGTCCACCAGGTGGTTGTCATACGATAACTAAAGAACGCTTGGGCCTAGGATCATGAAACTTCATAGGTACATTGATCATGACTCGCAGATGACCCCTATTGATTTTGAGTTCACTAGGTCAAAGGTCAAGGTCATGGTGACTCGAAATAGTGAAATGGTTTTTGAATGATAACTCAAGAATGCATACACGGCCAACAGGGCACACTCTGAACAATATTACTGAAGCAACTGGTCTGTAATCCTAAATCTAAAATTATCAGTCCAATGAAACATCATCCTTTTAGTAAAATACAGTGGATCAGTAAAAATATTATCAGAATATGAGATTTTTTGTATATTTTGTATATTAAATATTGTGTTAATGTTTAATTTTGTTGATTAATATAAATATCAGGGATGTCAATTTTCCGGATTATTCCGGAAATCCGGATTTGAGCCGTCCAGGGTTGATTTTGAGGTGAATGTAAATCGGATGAGTTTGTTTAAGGCGGGTGGGGGTAGAGACAAAATTCTTTTAGTGCGGGTTCATTTCAGAACGAATATTGTTATAGCATCGTCGGCATTCTGGACATTTGCGCTTGGTACCGATTTTATTTATTGATTTCTGATTGGTAAGCGGCTGGCACTGACATCAGCAGTAACTGGCAAAGTAAAGCACTGCAATATCATATTTTAAAACAATATGTTAATCAAATTATATATTGACTGCGTATTTGTTAGGTTACTGGTTACTGGTTTTCATTTTCTGCAGTCAAACGATATGCATATTTTATTTCATTTACAAATGATGTATTGCGACATGTTTTCTGACAGTCTTTTTCGGATACGCTGGTTTGTCGATTTAATTTAATTTCAAAGTTCTCAATATCATTTGTTTAGAATGACAAATACATCTGCGGTGTTACGGATGGTTTGGTTCATAATATTTTGCATTGTACTCAACAGAAAATGCACCTAGAAAGACTTTAAAAAAAGAACAATAAGCTAGGGCTCGGGGGGGGGGGCCTCTCTTCCCTTTATCCTACGGCTTAATATTCCGGATTTTAAATTGGGGACAATTGACACCCCTGAAATATAAGCAGGACAGGGGAGGTAATACACTATTATATCTTTCTTATATACAGGGGGAACAAATGCAATAAGTTTAAATTTATTGTTACAGCATTTGCCTCCCTTGTAATATATTAAAATTTTACCAAATGTAAGGCTAACTGCATTTTTGTAATGCATACTACTACTACTACTGCTGCTGCTGCTGCTGCTGCTGCTGCTGCTTCTACTACTACTACTACTACTACTTCTACTACTACTACTACTACTTCTACTACTACTACTACTACTACTACTACTACTACTACTACTACTACTACTACTACTACTACTACTACTACACCACCACCACCAACACCACCACCACCACCACCGTTCACAGTGTCAAAAAACGTATTCACACAATGGCTGCTACTACAACTTATAGCCCATATAGGGGGGCATGCATGTTTTACAAACAGCCCTTGTTTTTTTAGGAGCTCCCTACAACATTTCTAAAGCTATTGAACTCAAACTTGAAATGTTGCATCACCATGAGGCATAGAAATGTGTGACACTATTCATGCCCAGTTATTAACAGTTCCTGCAAGGGCATGTAAACTTGGCCTTGAGCATGGCTCTCATGCCTGTGCCAAGCGGTGTGGGGGTATTTGAGTCATGTTTTTAGGAAAGCTTTAGTGTAATTTTTTTCCAGTTTGTGTAGATATTGTAACAACACAAGCTAAATCTGAACTCTGATCACTGTTTTGATCTTACCTCTTAATTGGGATGCTCTTCAGAGGAGGAGGAGGAGGAAGATGAAGAAGTACAGTTTAATTACAGGTGAGCATATATAACAGCTATTATCATATATCTTTTGCCATTTTATTGTAAACACACTTGTTAAATGTAATCACTTACTCAAATTGAATTGTGATTGGTACTAAATTAAAAATATAAATTGACACGTTTTCCCCAGCAAAATTCAATGTAACACAATCACATATGATTCACATAGAAATCTAATTACAGCAATCTAATAGATTATATATTATTATTATTAAAGATTATATATAAATATGTAATAACTACAAAATAATATATTTCTTTATTAAATAATGCCTTATTTAATTGACATCAAATCTAAACCTATTATCGTCGCAATTACTAGCAAGAGCAAGCCTCCAGTTCAGCCAAAGCCACAGTACACAAGTACTCCCTTAGTGGAAACTCCGAATCCATACAAGCCTGTGGAAACTTCTAAACCATACAAGCCTGTGGTTCAGCCCAGAACAGCCACCCCCACCATGCCAGCCAGAAGAAACGTCCCAAGGTAGGCCCTCAATATAGCTGTGTTGTATCTGATTTTAGTGATTTTTGATGTCCCTTTTTGGATTGATTAGGCTCAATTTTCCCATAATATTTTCTGCTATAAGTTAACACTGTCTCTGTGATGTCTTTGGTAATTGCGTGGCAAAATTTTAGTTAAATCTACGTGAAAAGCGTCCACACCAATATATAATTTTGATCACATTAGATTCTTTCCCTTCGAAAGGGCCCTGCCATTAATGCCACCGATAGATGGAAAGGAAACCCATTATTACCAACTTCTACCTTCCGACACAGCGTATTATCTCATGTTTCTTCTGAATACTTATCCAAACATGTCTTCCATGTTCGCAAATTTTGTATGTAGTGTTTTGTAGTTTGATTGATCTGTTCTATGAGGTCAAAAAAATTGTATAGTTCATTAGTTAGCTAACAAGTTAAATACAGGGCTGACTCTTGAGATGCTAGTGTTTTGTAATTTCTATACCAATGCATTACAACTTGTGAGGATTAATAATGTTTCAAAATAAAATCCACCAATCCTCTATAGTATCATCTTAAAGCCACACACCTTGGAATGAAATACATGGCATAGTAAATTAAAGTATAAATAAGAAACATATTTTTTCTATGCCAATTAGAATATATCTGGTGGTAACAAGTTAAAAGTCCGTCTCTTTTGCGCTTTAAAACTTTAAAATAATTGCGTTTGTCAAAATGGACGTATACGTCTAGAAATCCTTTTTTAGGTTTTAAAAGGCGAAACCGTTTGAAAAATAATAAATTACTTGCTAACTAAGCTATAAATTTAATTTTATCTATCTCAATTAGAATATATCTGGTGGTTACAAGGAAGAACTCTGTCTTTTTGCGCTATAAAACTGTAAAATAATCGCGTTTGTCGAAATGTATGTATTCATATAGAAATCCTACTTTCAGTTTTGAACTTAAAAAAAATAATATCTCACTTGCTAACTAGGCTATAGATTTAATGACAATTTTGCACACTTTCAAATTGCATCTATATGTATTGATTAACATGTACTTTATTCCAAGGTGTGTGGTTTTAAGAACACAAGTAATAATATATATATATATATATATATATATATATATATATATATATATATATATATATATATATATATATATATATATATATATATATATATATACCATTATACACAGTGCTCTTGTGTATTTCAGTGGCACAGAGGAAACAGTGTATAAGAAAACAGAGGTTCCAAGAAATACTGCACAGAAATCTGGTGGCGGTGGTGGAATTGGCATGTGGCTTAAGTTGTTTTTCTTGTTGAGTGTTGCTTTTCTTGTTTACCTTGTCGTTATAAACATGAACCCAACAGCGGAAAATAAAATCCCTCTAACCTTTGATGGTGACAATTGAGTAAATTATGATGTGCTGTATCTGTTCATTGCATAATTGTGAAACAAGGATGCTTGGATTTTTTTGTGGTATCGGTTATTTATATCATTATGTCCCCTTTCGGAGAAGTGGGGATTTAAAGCTTTGCGCCTCTTGGTATTTTGGTCATCAGATGATCTGCACATAGACCATTTCATATCATCTAGCGAATGCTTTGACCTAAGATCATGCACTTTGGTACAATGGTTACTTTAGAAGAAAGTACCAGTAAGACCCCTATTGATTTTGAGGTCAAAGGTTAAGGTCACACGGGATTGTAACATTTAACCATTTTTGTTGTATTCTTAAAAAATGTGTTCATACCTTGGACCAGTTACTCAAAGTATTCTTAAAAATAAAAGCCTTTTATCTACTATTTCATGCATCAAATTTATTGTCGTTTAATAAATGTTACATTTTGTTTCTATGGGATAGCTCGAGATTGCTCTATTCTATGATCATCCATAGTATAGTGCTGTTTATTCAGGAGGAAACAAATAGGCCTATTTATTTGATGGTGAACAATTTAAAGGTCAAGGTTGCAGATGCTTGTAACAATAATTACATTTTAATGCAATATCTAGTAACGACTTAACTAAACTAAGATCATATAAATGAGGATGCTAATTATTCTATGCTGAATTAAGACCCCAATAATGTGAAATAAAGAAATCATAGGTCAAATTCACAGAGACATGCACTATGAAAAACTCAATAGACAATTCACATGGCAACACCTTGGCTGCAAAAAGAAGGGTGAACATGCTTTTCTCAAACATCTTTTTGTTTGTCTGAATTAATTATATCATTTCTCACAGACAAATGCTTTTGTTGCTAAAACTAAAATGAGAAAAAAATAATCTATTTGTATCCATGCTGATACTGAATGTTAAATATTTGTCATATAAACCAATTTCCTGGTAAGAATTGTTAGAATGATTGTCCAGCAGGATGTTATTTGATCAGACCTTGTTTTGTGTTATTCATGTTTGTGTAGCAAAATTTATATTTATATGTATCTATTAAAAATGTATAACTCCCTTGGTCCAGTTACGCTTAGTATTGTTCAAAATAATTGTTTATTATTTTATTAATGAAATGTAAGGTCTAAAAGTTAATGTTACAAAACAAAGGATAATTACATGTACATGCATTTTATAATTAAAATCAAATGTAAAATGTGAATATTTTTTCTAAGGTCATCTTATTGCAAAATGAAAGAAGAATACGTAGGCATTTCTTAGAAATCTTGTTTTCTGTAGATATATTAAATGAATAAATCTAAAATTATCTGATAGATGACAATATTACATGACAATACAACTGTTTAAGCAGAGGCATATGAAATACTTAAAATTATGTGCTGGAAATTTGTATTCACAAATAACCAAATTTGCTATGGGCCAGTGAAAATGTCTTGCGCTGCATTCAAAACTCATTTTAAACCAATGAATGAAAGTCAAATGTAAACAAAAATGTTACCAACATAATCATAAAAAATACACACTGTGTTTTCGTTCGAAATTAATGTTTCATAAATTGAAATCTTGTCAGGCATGTAGACTACTTGTATTAATTAATTAATTGTATAGTGTGTTGCTACAGTTTTGTTTGTTATGAACTTTAAATATTGTTATGTATAATTTCAGTGCTGCAATCACTATTTGCTTTGTAAATAAATAAATTTTGTCTTCATAAAAACAGTCACTTTTTCATATGTATTTCATGTGTATTTTTCAAGACATAGCTTGTATTGATCAAAATATATAGAGACCTGAATAAGGATTAAACACATAATATCAACATGCTATAGGTTTAAAAAATCTTTTTTAAAGCTGCCAGTGCTCAAAGTTAGCTATTGTGATTAACCTATGCCCAGTGCCGGTTTTCGTTTGGTATATGTCGTATGTTGGCAACTTTAAGCTTTTACCACTATAAAGGCCAAATTGCTCTTCCTGGTTAGAATGTCTATGTCAACAATTGCAAGGACAAGTTTAAATCTGGGTTACGGCCGTCCAAAACTTTGTCTCAGGGTTGAAGTTTAAAAACCATGTTACCACTCTTGAGCCCACATTCATGACTCCGTCTTGATGAAAATTTGTCAGAATGTTTAAGCAATATCTAAGCTGAGTTTGAAACTGGATCACATGCCTCATATAAGATAGGTCCTCAAGTCGAATCTTGGAAAATAATTTTTCTCTATGATTAAATCTATAGTACTTAACTCAAGTTATGACACGTGTGAGACAACTCTTATTTATATTGATTATAGTATTACCACAGTTTCTTTCTACCATTTGACTGCAGTTTTATTCAGTTTATTTGTGTGTTATTGTCTTTTAAGGTCCGAGTAATTGTATTCCCTCTTTTGAAGGGGCATGCGGCAGTCGCACTGTCCGTTTGTAGTCTTCGCCGTAAATTTGCCATATACAGCAAATAATTTGGCAGAAATGCAATCCATCACAACATAACACGACATGTTGGGTTTAAAACTTGTCTGGTTACATCAAAGGTGAAGGTCACACTTTAAAGACCAAATTGTGTCATAGAACTGCGTATTTAGACAGTAATTTGTCATTCATGATGCTAGGGACAAATATTTAATCACTCATGACGACCATTAAGACACCGCATTTGTTGTGTAAAACCTGTCCCCGACCTCGGAGCTCTGGATCACACAGAGATTTAAAATTGTATATGGCTATAAAACAGCTTTTCCGGGCTGTAACGTTGGCATTCTTCGTTCAATAGTAAGGCAACTTACCATAAATTACAACCGTGAAGAAATCGAGTGTATCATGTATCACCTGTCTCATTACCTCAACGGTCACACTTAGGGGTAAGAAGAAGTAAAACATAAAAGAGCTTTTGTTTGAAATAAGGAAGTATCGATACAAAAGTGGAAGTTGGGCACCCATGCCCTATGGACAAATGTCTTGATCATTAAGGTCTATCCTATTGTTATTTTCCTAAGTTCGTACCTTCTAAAAGGTCAAGTCTTTAACGAATGGCTCCGTGACCTCTTGTGAGCGCTAACGGCCCTCTTGTCATGAATAAAGTATCGTGGCAAACTCCGCAGTTAATTCAAGCAGTGACAAATGCGTTATTAACAGTTAAATGCGACGATTGTTTGCTTGTGTGGTAATACACAATATCCCATCAAATGATATTTGCCTTTCAGACCTCATTTGGGGAACTGTAAAAATAAAAGTGGAATTTCATTGGTTTTTTAGTTGGCTCAAATATATTCAAGAAAACAACGGGATATATGGCGTGGATCAAGTCGATGGAATAAATAATACCACCTCAACAATATAAAACTTTATTTACAGATTATCATCAAAATTCCAAGTAAACATTCACTGAAACAAAAACAAGCGAATGGATGTTGAAATCTGGTGTTGCAACAAAATGATTTCGTTGAACCAATTTTAAGCCATTTTTACGCTGCATAGGATAGGTTGACAAAGGCACTACTTTCATCATATAGACGAAATCTGGGTCAAACATTACATTAAAGGCTTATTTAGAAACTTGTTCTTTTGAAACAAACTAAATATTGATTTTTAATTGTATATATGCGAACACTGTGCTTAGTTCTGATATTGCATGCACGTGTGTCAATTAAAATACACACAACATCTAACACTAAACATACAATGCCGGTACATCAAAAGTAGAACATCTAATAATTCCTAAATAGTTCAAATGCAATATGTACAAGTGGTATTAAAGTTTATATAACACAAGTAAATGGACGTTATTAAACTGGCGAATCGTTTTAAATGGGCTGTGAGAAGTAATAACCAACTTACGGTATGTGCATGAAATTGTAAATCCCTGTTACGTAAACAAGTTACGTGTACTTACAAAATAACGATGGATATATGAAGCTGGTAAAAAATTGCACAGCAATTTTCCATTTACAATTAAGATAGCACTCTGTGTAGAAAGCGCACTTGGAAAGATAAATATTTACAAGACCTGAATGATACATAAAAATGTAATAACACGTGACTTGAATTCAACAAGATCTGCACAACAAGAATCCATCAAAACATTTTCAAACCAAACGGTAGCAGTGAATACAATTGAAACGACAAAAATTTAAAAAGATATTCACACCAAACAAAATTAATGCGCACAATCTACGTGACTAAAACCTTTTCTATACAGTATGGAGCATATTTGTTAGTTTCGGTAGATTAAATATTTCATATCAACGAAATTAATACTTTCACAAGTATAACAAAGAATTATAATGTACCTAAAGTTATCAAATTTTCTTTTACTTTGATGCTTTCTCTTAAGTTGATTTACATTTAAAAGAGTTAAACTGGTGCATAATTATGTCATGACGTAAAAAACAGTCATTTTAAACTAAAATAAAAAAAATATGAGCGATAATTATCACTGTTATTTTTCAATTTTTCACTATTTTTAAACAGCGCAATATCGCTTCTACATCACTGTTTTTTCTCTGTCTACATCAGGAAAGCATTAAATAAATCATCTGTAACGTTTGCCGTTAACTGGAAAAGAAATATCTTTAGTAAAAACATCAGGGTAAAGCCTGTATTTGAAAATTAAGGTTGTGTTTCTAAATACATTTAATTGAATTGAAAACAAACGTTTAATTGTTGTTACTATTGTCGGCTGTTAATCGCTTATCCACCGCATACAATGTTGTGTAATGTAGTGCACATTTATCTATACAATTTTTAATTCATGTTTATGAATTAATTACACCAGACAGGTTTAGAATCCGCTCGTTAGTTCTATATGAGATACGATAGCTTCACGCTGAATATTCGGCTAGCATCGTTGCAAAAAGAAATGCTTCATCTCTACAATTTTCTATTCGGCCAATACAGTAAAAAGAGTGTTTTTAATACTTTAACATTGAGATAAGGTGTAGGTAAGGCCTATCCAAACGTTTCCATACCAATAAACGTTTACATGTATAGGCATTTTGTGACTAATGATTGATTATTAGAGATCAAGTACCATTATATCCAGCCCTAGAAATCGTGAACTGGCACTATTATACACCTTAGTGTAAATGTTCATAGACTATACCATAAAATCCTCAGTGTTTATATTTGGTTCATGCTTTCGTGTTAAACAATTTTAGTATCCAAATTTCGGTTCCGTGATGGAGAACGCCTGATTAGTGTGTCCCTGATGTGTGTTCTGGTACGTGTGCTCCGACGTTGGTTTATTGTCAATCTCCTCGTAAATGGGCGGTTCTTCTTCGTATGACGTCACGCCCAACTCGTCGCAATTATTGATTTCGTCGTATGAGGGTGGGTTTAGGGGCGGAGCATAATCAGGAAGGTTGGGAAATTTGACATCGTTGACGTACGTGTGAGTGCCAACACGTGGTGCACAGATTGCGTAAATGGAGTTGACAAAGTCGGGTCTTCGGTGCTCGGTTGTCGGCGTGTCTCTGTGACTTCGCTGCTGTCGAATTCGGACGGCCAGGCAAATACATACACTCAGAGCAACGACAAATCCAATTGAAGATCCCACTGAGAAACAGGAAAATGTGTAAAAGGGTATGCGATTTCTTAAAAATCAGATCTTGCATGACTAGCGAGCATAAGACACAATAAATGCACTCCTTAAAGTCTGACACGAAACATGCTTTTGCAACAAAACAGCGCTATACATTCCGCGTCACATAACTACAAACATTTTCCAAAATGGTATGCATGCAGACAATTCATATTAACCATTTGCTGCATATATTTGTACCTATGATGTCTTAGAAAATTGCATTACAGTTAATATTTACAATCGACCCGATTTTTAATATAGAAGTTGATGTTAAAAATGTCATTTCACTCACAAATTATTCCGATAGACATTGGCCCCTCCTTTCTTGCTCTGAGCTCCGAAGGCATGCTGGTCTCACTCATATCTGAAGAACAGTACTTTAAATCAATTGGTGTTTCCAGAGATACAAATCTAAGGTAGTTTTCATTTGAAGCAGACTAAATATTATTTTGGTATATTATATAAATCATCGCATTAATATCTGACAGTTTTAACTTCTGTGCATTGTTTATGCCATTCCTATTGCAATCTAACACCTTATATTGAAGCTCAACATATCATTACAAAGACTTGTAAATATTCTGTTTTGCTTTGATGTATTATAATAACTATATTTTATCATATATTTGTTTTGATATGTTTTACATTAAAGGGGCCTTTTCACAGATTTTGGCATATTTTGAAGTTTGTCATTAAATGCTTTATATTGATAAATGTAAACATTGGATCTTAAAAGCTCCAGTGAAAAATCAAGAATAAAATTTAAAAAAGGAAAAAAAAGTAGCCGGTACCAGGGCTCGAACCAATGACCCCCGGAGTCCTGGAGTTAGTCTGAAGTAAAAACGCATTAGCCCTCTCGGCTATTCCGCCGGATATACAAACGTTTTATTTTATACCTTATATAAGCAATTTTCGTAGTTTCGTAAATTTAAACGACAACAACAGAACTCTCCAAATTATTCAATCGTTTCGCGTTACAACGCTTTATAATTTTTAGGTCAAAAGATACATAAAATGACTATATTGGACTATGGTAAATGTTCAGTAATACTGTTTCCTCACAAATATCATAACTAAAACGATAATTTGCGAATCTGAAACAACTTTTTTCAATTTAGTCAATTTACCAAACCGTGAAAAGATCCCTTTAAATGTTTACAAGTCAGGTATTTTTAGGAAGAATCACAACGACACACGTATAAGTATTTAATATGCGTCCAATTTTACTATAGGCAATTAATTACGTACTTTCGTCAAAAACTCGCACAATGAAGGCGCATATTGCCTGGTTTTTATCGTAGTCCCATGCAGTAATGCTAACTGGGTAGGCGCCGACCGGCAACAACGTGTTCCGGATTACATCTCCATCGATGACCAATCGGTAAATTCCGACATTGTCCGTCACCTCCGGATCTTGCCACGTGACCCTCTCGCTGTTCAACGCGTATATTTCCGTAGGACATGACGTGAACTTTGGCGGAAAAGGGTCTTAAACAAAAAATGTAATGCTGAAACAACCATGTATACTATGTTAATGATGACTGCGATAATGGAAATGCATGCACTTTTTCATTAGTTTATGTCACGTGTGTGTATTTAACTAACAGCGTTTATTATGCTTCAGGTAAACAATGTTAGTAAAAAAAACGTTTAACCATTAATTCGAAGTAATTCAATCACACTGTTCATTCTTGAAATCAGATTTTTTTTGAACATGAAAAACTAAGTGAAGCGTTTTAAAACATTTATATTCTTTAAAAATAAAATATACCAAATCATTAAGATATTACCACAGACGCATGTTTATATTGTACAATACAATATTTTCATCAATTAATAATTTAATATGAATGTATTTGATAATTATATAATTGTATTGTTGACCAAATTCAACTTATAGATATCGTAAAACTACCTAATTCATTATTATGTTGCCTACCTCTGACAATCACTTGAAACTGGCATTCGGCCCGACGTCCGAACTGATCAGAGCTTGAGAACGCCATCACTATGTGCACGTTCTTTCTTACGTCGGAAGAATGGCTATGAAACAACTGTTTATCGCTGTACGTCACCTATACAATAGATTCAATCTGTGACTTACGAACTGATTTTAACGTATGGTTGTGTTAACGCCACAGCATGTTGCTGTATAATGCAAATCAGGATAAAGCTTTGTTTGATGAAAACCGTCTAATCGTGCTCAATGGAAATATTGCATATTGATGATTTGCCAAATATGCCAATTTGGTTACCATGAAAATCCATCATGGTCGTATCGTTAGTAAAGAGCAATATCTGAACAATTAAATATTTTCCTACTCAGAAGCAAGGGGTTAAAATGGCTTCATACAACCAGTATAAAACCAGAAAAGCCTGCGAGTAACTCGCAGTATGTTCAGGTTCTATGCTGTTTGCTTCTCGCCTGTACCTTAGGGATTGAAATGAAGCCTATAAAATTCTAAGTAAGTAAACACGTGTTTAAGTAAGTACCTGAATTGTTAAGGGTTACAGTAAAAATATAGGAGTTATATGGTTTGAGTCTTGGTCTAATCAGATCAACAGAGACTGAGAGGATGTATGTATGTGTACAGCAACATACCTCCAGCTCCATCCCGTACATGTCCACGGCATTCAGGCCAATAGAGCAAAGCGAAACAGGACCGCCTTCTTCCGTGATGTCAACGGCAATGAACCGACTGGGACAGTTTGTAAATCTCGGAGCTGGAACAGCGGAGCAATTCATGAACTATATTTCTTATATGCATTTTTCGTTTTGCATTGTATGATTTCGTATGTATATTTGATAAGCATCTGCAACACGCGTTGTTTTGATAACGACCATTTGTGGAAATGATTATGATATCAGTTCATCGATAAATGTACAGCTTCGAATCAATGCATAGATAAGTGCACAGATTCGTATTAATTCATTGATTAATGTTTCAGCTTCGTATGAGTACATCGATTCATT
Organism: Dreissena polymorpha; assembly: GCF_020536995.1. Classification (NCBI taxonomy): domain Eukaryota; kingdom Metazoa; phylum Mollusca; class Bivalvia; order Myida; family Dreissenidae; genus Dreissena; species Dreissena polymorpha. The sequence continues at coordinate 42,956,133 of NC_068359.1, read as the reverse complement.
TCAGCTTGGTATCAACTCACTGAGTGTCATAGTTTCGTACAAGCTCATTGATTAATATTTCAGCTTCGTATCAGTTCATTGATTAATGTTACGACTTCCTATCAGTTCATTAATGGTTCTGCTTCGTAAAAGTTTATTTATTAATAGTTCAGCTTCGTTTTAGTTGATTGAGTAATGTTGGAGCTTCGTATCAATTCATGTATTAATGTTACAGCTTCGTATAGGTCCATTGAGTAATGTTACAGCTTCGTATCGATTCATTGATTTATGTTACAGCTTCGTATCAATTCATGGATTAATGTTTCAGCTAAATATCATTCATTGATGTATGTTACAGCTTGGTATCAGTTCATGGATTTATGTTACAGCTTCGAATCAATTATTGACTATTGTTAAAGACTCCTTATGCGCATTGTTTACGCGTTTATAAAACTTATTTAAAACAAACAGGTTCCAGTTAAAACACACCTTCTCCATCTAGTACGTTGGTACCTGGAAATAAACAAACAAATAAGTTATTTTAATTTGTTTATGTTATTTTACACATAGATATAAACAGATAGATGAAAGGTTTGCAACAAAATGCGCTTCGTCGTTTCAATACACAAATATAGATACGCGTATATAGAAAACAGTATTAAACCATGATTTGTAAACTTAATAAATCCACTGAACACGTAAAACCGAAATCACGCCAAAGGCATAATCCTTCTTAATTACCGGGACATATTTTGCAGCAATGCCCTTGCACCCGTATGGATGTATGGCCGTCAGGACATTGAATCGGAGGGCACTGCATCGTGGTGCACTTCAAAACTCCCCACGTCAGACATACACATCTCTAAAGCATGCAATAATGGAATCACGTATCAAGTTAAATATAGGAATATTATTAGACAGTTGTAGTATGAAAAATATATATTGAACGCACACACTCTGTGTTTGTCTACAAGAGATCAGATGAGAAAGATTTTTCGTTATGCGAATGCTACACTTAAAGCATATACAAATTATTCCCATTACAAAGGTTGTGTACATAATTTGTTGATACTTCTTCGTTCTTTGTTCATATTTAAATACCAAAATAATTATTATATTATATTTGTACTTACTTCAATCACTCGCATGGCGAGTTAACAAAAAACATTGAAGATTTCTTCCTAAATAACTACTACTTCTACTACTACTACTACTACTACTACTACTACTACTACTACCTACTACTACTACTACTACTACTACTACTACTACTACTACTACTACTACTACTACTACTACTACAACTACTACTACTACTACTACTACTACTACTTCGAATACTACTACTACGAATACTACGAATACTACTACGAATACGAATACTTCTACGAATACTACTACAAATACTAACACTACGAATACTAATACAAATACTAGTACTAATAATAACAAGAGCCATGTTAACATGGCCATCCCCGCCGAAATGTATTTGCTTGTATGAGAACATTTGTTTTAGAGAGTAGAGTAATATTTGTAAACCATGGCACCTGTGTCATCTATTTATATTTCAACGATCAATTAGTTATATAGTGTTGGAGTTATGCTGTAGAGAATTAAATATATGGAAATGAAAGAAAAGGAGGTAATTAAAAAGGAAGACTATAAACAGTTAATGTTCTTGATCATTGTATTTATAATTTGGAGTTAAACTCTGGACAAGAATTTAATGTAAAATTATAATAACACAAAGGGAGTTTCAAGTAAATCCCTTCAGTTGATTTGGAGTTCTGCTCCGAACACAAATTTACCATGAAATAAACACAAATTTACCATGAAATTAAATAAAAGGTTATGTTTTAAATTGCAAGTGCATCCCTTATATAGAAATGTTTATGTTTTAAGTATAAGTGAATCCCTTATAAAGAATTAGAGTTATGCCTCGGACAAACATTTACTTTTAAATTAAATAAAGGGAGATAATTCCAAAACTAAGGTAGATAGAGTTATGATATTTGGTCACTGCACTCTTCCTAGTTGGCATCTGTGTATATATGAAATTTCACGTTAATCCTTTCAGTAGATGTAGAGTAAATCCCTTCAGTAGATTTAGAGTTATGCTCCGGACAAAATGGATACAAATTTACTACGAAATTAAATAAAAGGAGATAATTCAAAGACTACGGCCGATAGAGTTATGGTTCATGTTTACTGCACTTCTCCTTGTTGCCATCTGTTTACATGTCAAGTTTCTAGTAAATCCCTTCAGTAGATTTAGAGTTATGCTCCGGACAAAAATTGACTTTGAAATTATATAAAGGGAGATGATTAAAAAATTAAGGTAGATAGAGTTATATTGTTCTTGGTCACTGCACTTCTCCTAGTTGCCATCTGTTTATTTTCTAAGTTTCAAGTAAATCCATTGAATAGATTTGGAGTTATGCTCTGGACAAAGTTTCGGGCGGAAGGACGGACGGACGGAGACTATTACTATATCCCTTCCGAAATTTCGGCGGGGATAGTAATCATCAAAACTAATTTTATTGAGCAGAAACCATTTTCCTATTTTACCTTTAACCTTGACCTTTACCTGACGAGCCCTAAATGCAACCTCAAGCTTTGGCTCTGTTTAAGCTCCCCATATCAAACGTTGTATTGTTTTTTTTTAATCGCAAACTATAGTTATTAAATAGAAACCTATTTTTAGATAGCAGACAACATTAATGTGGCAAATGGTGGACAATTTAAGAGCCATTATTCAAAAGTGCATCATGCAATTTCACTGGTTATCAATCATAGTTAAGATTATATGGCCACAAATAATACCATACAGTTTCATGATCTAACAATGTAAACTTTCTCAAATTTAGAGAGCGAACAGGGTAAATTTTACTTTTATAAATACAAGGGCCATAATTCAAAAGTGTTTAATGCAATCTGAATGACATCAAACTTTGCCATAAACCTCATACTAACTTTTGTGATGATTCAGTTTAAGGTTTTTGAGTTATAAAGTGGACATCATTCTCCTGGACGCCACCAACAACATCGCTTTTCTTTTCTTTTTTAAACAGACATTTTATTGTAAAAAATACACAAGCTTGGACTGAATAGTTTTTCTGAAGATTATTTAAAGCAACAACCTAAATGACTTTAATAATTAATTTCATTTATCTACTTTATTTATTTATTTCATAATTACAACTCAACAAACACGTGAAAGCTTCTGGAAATCTCTATGTCCAAGTAGTCTAGCCGAGGACTTTGGGCAACCACAATATTTACCCAACTAAAGTACAGAAGGAATACGAAGCCACTTTAAAAAGCCGTCAACGTAAATGAATGCACAAGCTTACAAACCGCAGGACCCGAGTCACTTAACAACCAACAAATTACATATGCTTACCGCAAATGTGTCACCAGGAAAGGAAATCCGGCAGATAAAACTAATCAAGTTTAATCTGCCATATCTCAATATTGATTTTAAATGCAGACTGATATGGCCCTTATTGAAAATACTAATTCTAATGTTCCACTTCACAAGCATTGAAGGGGTTTAACTGTAAATAACATTTCCAGTATCCGAAAACCGCTTGTCGCGTTTTGTGGTTATAGCGTAAAACTAAGGTATTGGATAATGCATTTGTGTGCGGATAGGACAGTGTTACACTCTATCCACTTTTGGTAAATACTTAAAATCATTGCCTTCAACAGCGCTACTCCAAAAAGTTGCACACTCCCCACCAACAAAGTATATGACAGGAAATGCGTGACACACCATACAGTTTTTTGCAATACTTCTTTATCTAAACATGTATTGCTGAGCGGACTGTGGCTCTTTAGCGATATGGCCAAGATATGCCTTTAAAAATATGCCCAGATTATGCCTGCATGAAATCTATTTTAAGATATAACTCAATTGATTAGTCAGTCCGCATGCAACCAGGATTTTGGCGCAAAAATGAAATACCTGAATAATTAATGTTACCGGCTTTTTTGTGCAAATATTGTGCAACCATAATGCTTAATTATGGCAAATAATGCAGCAATGTATTGCTCAAAATTGAGTTTATTATATACAGAATCACTTGACATGAGAAATGTCTGAATGATATGCATATTTGAACAAAAACTTTGATATCTTTACATAAAATCATTAAGATTTAAATTGAAAAAATAAGGTTACTAAACATGAAAGAAATCTCAATTAAGGATATGAAGAGTTCTACTTCACTGCAGAAAAAAAATGTTGTTTTTTACTAATAACTTATTTAAATAAATAATCTTTTTTTATTTAAAGAATATAAATAAAAATAAGGCTTCAAAATATTTGTTCTTAGTATTTAAAGTTTGTATTTGTAATGTTGTTCCTGAATTGTTAAATCAAAAACATGCATAGCTTTTTTTTTCATTTATAGAAAAAGGGTATTATTCTAAACTTTCTATTGTTTGCTAGTAGTGTGTCGAAACTTAACTAAAACAATTTGTGGATCAGTGCATGACAACAAACCGCAAGTGATCTAGAAGATCATACAAAGTACAATCACATCAGAACCCGGATCTATTCAGTATGACAATAGATTTTAAAACTATAAACTTGTAACAAGAGCTTATCACAGTAGTGCCAAATCCCCGCCGAAATGTGTTTGCTTGTATGAGAACATTTGTTTTAGAGAGTAGAATAATATTTGTAAAACCTGGCACCTGTGTCATCTATTTATATTTCAAGGATCAATTAGTTATATAGTGTTGGAGTTATGCTGTAGACAATAAAATATATGGAAAATGAAAGAAAGGGAGGTAATTAAAAAAGAAAACTATGAACAGTTACTGTTCTTGATCACTGTATTTTTCCTTGAACTCATCTATTAATTTTACAGTGAATACTTGGGTGTTCAAATTAAAATATTATTGTAAAATTAGAGAAAGGGAGATATTAAAAACTGAAAAGCTAAAATATTTACTATGAAATAATATTAAATATAATTTAAAATTAGAATTAAATAAAATATAAATAAAAAAATAAAAAACGGAGATAATTAAAAAACTACGGTCTAAAGAGTTATGGTTCATGTTCACTGCACTTCTCCTAGTTGCCATCTGTTAATAGTTCTAGTTGCAAGTCAATACCTTCAGTAGATTTAGAGTTATGTTCCGGGCAGAAATTAACTTTGAAATTAATAAAGGGAGATACTTCAAAAACTAATGTAGATAGAGTTATGGTTCTTAATCACTTCACTTCTCCTACTTTCCATCTGTTTATATTTCAAGTTTCAAGTAAATCTCTTCAGTAGATTTAGAGTTATGCTCCGGACAAAAAAAAATTGACATTATATAGTGGGAGATAATTCAAAAAGTAAGGTACATAGAGTCATGGTTCTTAATCATTGCACTTCTCCTAATTGCCATCTATTTATATTTCAAGTTTCAAGTAAATCCCTCCAATAGATTAAGAGTCATGCTCTGGACAAAAATTAACTTTGAAATTATATAAAGGGAGATATTTAAAAAACTAAGTTAGATAGAGTAATGGTTCTTGGTCACTGCACTTCTCCTAGTTGCCATCTGTTTATATTCTAAATTTAAAGTAAATCCATTGAATAGATTTGGAGTTATGCTCTGGAAAAAGCTTCGGACGGAAGGACGGACAGACAGACGGACGGAGACTATTACTATATCCCCCTCCGAAATTTCACTTCGGCGGGGATAATTATACTTCTACTAATAATAATAATAACTTAGTACAATTTGTATTAAAAATCCATCAAAATGTTATATAATAGATATGTTGTCAATGTTTCATGCTATACAGTAAAATGTCCAATTTTAGAAGCAAAGATCAAAATACCTCGCAAGCAGATGGTGAAAACATTTCACCGGGTTTATATAAGTGACCATTTGCAGAGCAAGACATGTTTTCTGGTTTTCTGCAAACACCTTTGCATCCGTCAAAGCAACATATGGCGTTTCCGGAGCATTCAGCGTCTCTATGACAGTCGCCAGACTCGTCCTTGCATTCCTTAGACATTTCAGTTCTATCAATGACTGGACAATGGTAGTTGACATCTGAGAAAGATAAAACATCCTCGCACTGTGTATGATGTGAGTATTCTCATGGATAAATTCAGATACCATATCAAGATAATGTGTTATACATTTATAAAATGTGTTTTGTGTATAAATACGCATTTTTAATCATTTGGAGTGGATTGTTTTGCAGGGAAATGCCACTGCCTGCCACCTAAGCATTTTGATTCCATGCATGTATTTTAATTCTAAATACATTTCGCAATAAACTAATATATAAAATGGTGAAACCTACTGAATTGGCAACGGAAACCTTGGTAACCAGCTGGGCAATCACACCGGGCTTGTACTCCATCCAATCGGCAGCTACCACCGTTCAAGCAGGTTTCCAAGCATTCGACTGAAAGACATAACTGAAACGTCTGTGTGTTGATAATTTTAATTGATGAATATGTTACGTACTTAAAAAGACTCAGAACATGACTGGTCAACAAAAATCGAGAATATTTATAAATATACAACCATTTATATGCATTGATTTAATGTCTTTAAGGTCGCATAAATATCCCAATAACCAGCTTGTTGGTTGAAAAACACTTTTTAAAGGCTCCTGTACAATTATGTTGCATTTTTTACATACAATAGTATTATTGAGTACGCGTTAAGTATGAGATACAAGTGGAGACAAATGCGTTTACTCCGGGCACACATATAATAGAGGAGAATTGATTTACTCAGCTGAATTACAGTGGATACATATTACTACAGTGTGCCATGTTCAATAAAGCTGTGACATATATTATTCCGTTTTGCACAAACAGAAAAACAACAACTGATTAGGTTAGGATTACACGCAAATACTCTGTTTGTCCCTGATGTGATCCGAATTTCGCATGTATAGTTATTAATATAACATACACAATATTTTTCCATGAAAACATTCGCAACAAAAAACAACAACAGCAGCTCGAAAATGAAAACAATAGTTTAACTTCTGTATCAACATGGTGTTATTATTTAGGCATCGTTTCCCTATATAAAACTATACGTGTATAGCTATAGCTTCTATACTATATATAATGGTATATACAGCGCAAATGTGTTAAAAACTATATCCGGGTGTATACAGCGCAAATGTATTCAAACCTAGATACGGGTATATTCAGAACAATTGTGTACACCATTATATACTTATATATACATGTACCATTTTCACACTGCTCTCCCGAGAATCTGCTGGAGCTGCAGACACACACCGGCCGTCCAGCGACCATCTCGCAACGTCCACCATTGAGACATGGCTTTTGGCAAATCGCTTAAATACATTTTGTCAAATAATCTTCAAAAATGTTCATTTTACAAAGCATTCGATATATCACTGCTGGCTTCTGTCTTTTGACTCGAATTCTATTATATTATAACATAAGTTAGTTGATTTGTCTTTACGCGTGTTATAATATATTGAATCTTGAATATACGAAATGTTTTACAAAAATGTTTTAATCTCACAAGTATACATGCCAGAAGCCGCAATTTACATAAACGATACTGTTGTTAGGCGGATAATCGGTCTTAATTCACAAATGATCGTATTAAATAATATATTGTGTGATCACGGGTACATATAAATCGATTATCTTACAAAACCCAACAATTTTTTCTGTTTATTTAATCTTTTTTCCGCAGTTTATTTAGTTTAAATAACAAATATATTTAAACAAGATGCCCACGTTTGCTCACCTGAGACTCTAGGCAACTAAACTGCTGTCAGCAACTTTCGAGATGTTTCTGAAACCATTTTCTAACTTGGCCAAAATAGTAACCAAAGAGGTAACACGGTTTTACTATAGTCATATAAGGATAAATGCCCTGCCCTACTGGCGGCAATGTTTTTCAACGGACGAGAACCATTTTCGAACCAAAGATAAAACAAGGTTTTACTATAGAAATATAAGGAAACATGCCCCACCCTAGCGGCCATGTTTTAAAACAGACCGGTATCATTTTCAAACCCATCCAATATATCATTAGATCAATATCTTCTGACCAAGTTTTATTAAAATTGGACTATAAATGTGACTTTCAGAGTGTTAACAAGGTTTTACTATAACCATACAAGGAAAAATGACCCGTCCCTTAGTGGTCATGTTTTTCAACCAACCAAAACCAATGTCTAACTCGTTCAAGATATCACAGTGACACAATTTATGGACAAGTTTAATGAAGATCGGACAATAAATGTTGCCTGTAGAGTTTTAACAAAGCAAATGTTGACAACAGACGACGCACGACGGACAAAAGGCGATCACAAAAACTCACCATGAGCACAACGTGCTCAGGTGAGCTAAAAATTAATTATACATTTATTTTACCACATAACAACAATACAGTTGAATATTGTTTGCATAACATTAGCGTGCATTCTTTGTTAACAGCATTAACCAAACTTCCCTTACGTTCTTCGCATGTTGATCCTGTAAACATTGGCAGACACATACATTTGTTTCCTTCAGGCATCCCGCCATTTTCACAGCGCTTTTGCAAGTCACTTGGATACCCCGCTGTGAATATAACATGATTTTAATATCCATTACACAGTTTAGCAAATCTATATAACACAATAATATATACAATTACATGTGCTTGTGTGTGAAATAAGCATAACGCACCTTTGACGCACTGTCTGTTTTCATCCAGGTCATAGCCGGAGCAGCATCCGCGGTGACTGCACGTGTAGACTGGGCAAGGCACTTGCTTGGTCGCGAATTGTAGGCTAGAAAACAGGTTGGAGATACAAAACATGTAAAATGTCTCGTTGTATGCCATGTTTTACCGCTGCGTGTATAATGTTCATTTTTTCCAAAATGGACTTTTTGTTTGTGATACTTGGTTGCAGTAAACAGTAAGAATGGGTTCCGTTTTGTGATCACAATAATATATTTCGTAATTAAATTAAAAGATGCGCATGAAAACCAACCTTTGTTAAAAAGAATGACTAAACAAAATAATTTTGTGGAATTATGCGTTCGATATACCGGTATACGCATAGCTTATTCAGTTAAATCCTTTTATAGAAATACGTGAAGATCTTTCATATAAAACCTAGAATCAGTTATCAGGGAATTGATCTTAAATAATACAAACGCAATTTACGCAACATGCTTATGAATATCAATATGTTTATTGATTTATTAACTTACAAGCATACATCAGGAATATCTGGGTAACATCCAGAGATGTACATCACAAGACATGTGCTGTTTTCGATCTTAAGCTCGAAGCACTCGTGTGTGTCCGGGTCCTGTGAGGGGCACATCGCGCCGTGCAACGGTTTCCATTTTCTACCCCACCTTAAACCCAATTATATTATATAAACGGAAGTAAGAGAAGCCTACCGGTATTTAACAATAGTGCTTGGTTTTGGCAGCATTGGTCTGAACCACTTGGACGACGCATGACCAGAATTTTACTACAAAAGTTCGGTCGCAACGGCTATTTTAGTTATGTCTTTATACTAAGTTGAAGATGGCCAAAGTATAAAGAAAGGCTTTAATTAGTTCTCTCTCCTGTAGGGTGCAAGGGACATTTTACTTTCTTTATATGTATACAGTAAATATATCGTGTTGATAATATGTTGTAAATGAAGTAAACGTATTATAAGATTGTTGTTTCTTTCCTTCATGATCATAGTTTATATTTTGTTATATAATACAAGGATGCACACAAGCAGCAGTCACCATTGTACAACATGCGGCCACACAAATACTGTTTTAACCCTTTGCATGCTGGGAAATTTGTCGTCTGCTAAAATGTCGTCTGCTGAATTTCTAAGATAAGCATTTTCTTCGATTTTGTTTCAAAGAATACTATCAGAATAGCAAACAGTTTGGATCCTGATGAGACGCCACGTTCTGTGGCGTCTCATCTGGATCCAAACTGTTTGCAAAGGCCTTCAAAATTCGGTTCCAGCACTGAAAGAGTTAATTAACTATCATACAAATGTACCCTGATACTAGCACTTATCATACTATGCGGTAAGAAGTTAAGGCCGGTGGTTTATATTAAAAGCTGTTCACCACTTTCTGTCCAAACGCCAACCAGCCCACCAACACACAACACTACTCGTCCGTACGTTTGTCCATTTGTCCGTCTGACTAGTCTGTCTGTCTTTTCAACTTCGAATTTCTTTAAAATAAGTATTGCTATTGTTGCTGAAGACAGCAAAAATATACATCTCTGAAACTACAACCTCTAGATATGTCATGTCTGGTATGTAAACTTGTTTTACATAATATTGGCCCGCTACTTAGTTTTATAAAATCATGAAACCGGAAAGTTTTCGTTCGGACCCATTTGGTCATTTAGGTCTAGTCAATAAAGACATATACATAGCAATGTTACTTAATTATTTTCCTCTGAAACCACAACGCCTAAAGATTTAATATTTTGTATGTAACAGTTTATGGTGGTTCTCTACCAACTTTGTGCAAACAAAGTATCAAAGTCCTTATATGGTAATAATTGGTAATAATTTAGTCCCATGGCCAAATTGTTCGATGTCACAACTTGTTACATATTACTACATGAGAGGTCGGGATACGGGGGTATACCGTGGTATGTTCTAATGTTAAATTCATACGTTGTGATACAAAAACGGAACAATAAACAATCATAGTGTTTACTGAAGATTATATACATGTACATACTCTTATTTCAGGTGCATATTATGTTTGTTATGTATTAGACAATTGCTGCAAAGCCTTTCTGTAATTCAGTTTGAATAAAGGACGTTGTGTTACACAGAAAAACCACATAAGCGTATTCACATGTAGGCTAAATGGCATCTTCAAAAATAGAAGCAATGTGCGATAGACGTGAATGATAGTAATTTGATGTGTGATAATTGCAAGCAGATTATTTTGTTGAAATAGTGAGGAAATAAGGGTTTCAAGTGGTATACAAATGATCTATTTGTTTGTTTTTATTTGAATAAAACAAACCCCATACCAACCTCTGAACTGTTGTGAAATTGCAAGACGTTCAGAAATCGCATGAAAATTAACAAACATTGTATATAAGCCCCTGCATGCCAGACTTTTCCATTAGCAGAGATGCATAACCAAGGCGTATAGGCGTGTCATACTTTCAAGGTACGATACGCCAAACATTAAATTGCGCGTTGATCTAAAGTGCTACCTAAATAAGAATATCTATGAAAACTGTCCGAAGTGGCGATTCATTTTTCGGCGTAAGCTGCATAAGCCAGCTTTTCACCTTAGCCTGACCCTTGTAAGTGTCCAATAAAATTCCAATAAAATTTCCCGCGGCTAGGTACGAATGAATACACTTCATTTATTCCATTGGCTGATTTGAGTATACCACCAGAACATTGGAAACATATCCGCGTCTTTGTAACACTGTTTTACTGTATGAAACAATTTTATCTCGAATGAAAAAGCTTAATAGATAGAACAGTTTTACACTCAATTCTCGACATCAATACAGTTTGTGCGTACACCTTTTATTTTCAGAGTATTACCAGCGCAAGAGCGTTTATACTTAAAAGGCTATGTTCTCATATTTAGTACTTACTTCCTTATTCCTGTCAACATGTTAACATGTAAAAGTATAAAGAGCAATGGAAGCGAGGCCTCACTTTAAAGCATTGCATTTCAACCCGCGAGGTATATCGGGTCAATTGGCGGACATTCAGAGTTTATATACAGGTCATCACCGGAGTTGGCGGCCAGTAAAATAATCGTTATATAATAAAGACGCTATCCGTGAACTAGGTGACCTGGAATTTTCTTTAGACCAGAAATATGTTAAATGAAGATATTCAGCAATATAATTATGGTATGTAAATAATAGATTCTTAATGTGTTTTCAACAATACAATGATAAATATTATTGTTGATAAATTTAACAATAATTATTCGTCCATATTGCTTAATGTACTAAAGTGATATTATGAGCATGTAACAGTTTATATATCTGTCTATCGCAACCGTTGATTATTTTTGATGTTTCTACTTCATATACACTTATATTAATTAATGCAGCATCATCATACTAAAACAATATACCAGAAAGAGAAAAATAATGCATTTGAATATCAACCGTACTTTCGTTTGACAACTGATCATGCGTTTACGAGTTGAACCTAAATTTAGTTTTAGTGCAGATTTGTTCATACGACACAAAGATACGAAATTGTTTTACGGATCATTTCAGCTTACAGGACTGGGTGGGTCACGTAAGAATATAGAATATAAAATATATTTTTATAAACAACTGGTAGCAAGGTGAGTTGCAGATAATTAATCAGTAACCACATTTTAACTAACTATTTTGACCTGTTAATTCTTTTCAGCTCAATTCAACAGTGCAAAATGCCCATAATATCACTTTAAGCATTAGCACGATGATAATTGATACTGTTAATAATCGAATCAAATAGCAATGCCCGACAAACCACTAAAACAGGTTTGTTCGAAGAACGCGCCTATAAATACGGATACTTCTCGTGTGGCCGGTTGACTCATATGTTTAAATTTCACTTCCATTCTTCTTTTGGTTTTCTGTTTTGTATCTATAGGTTTATGACCAGCAATATGTTATAATGTAAAATAAGCCGCGAAAACTCCCCGTAACATCCCGTACTGCGTGTGATGCAGCTAAGAACTGCACAGAAAAAGACATTCGCTATCCTTGATCTCATTCATTGAACTATTTACGCCGTATATCTTTTT